>NC_085117.1:15333324-15940824 GCF_030269925.1 Bombyx mori
TACTTACTCTACAGTTTTCGCAAATACAGATAACTTATTTCAAAATTATACTTTCCTATTGGTCCTGCACAACTTAAAAATCTGTAGTTTTCTTGAAAATATTCGTATATTATAAGTAAATAAAATTCGATATTTTGCTCTTTAGTAGTTTTAATAGATCGGAGTTACAATAGTAATACGTGAAGTTGGTTTTAATACAATTCTTTTTTTTTTATTGCTAGACGAATGGACGAGCTCACAGCCCGCCTGGTGTTAAGTAGTTACTGGAGCCCATAGATATCTAAGACGTATTTGCGCCACCCACCTTGACATATCAGTTCTAAGGTCTGAGCACAGTTACATCGGCTGCCTTGCCCTTCAAACCGAAAAGCATTACTGCTTCACGGCAGGAATAGGCAAGGTGGTGGTACCGACCCGCGCGGACGCACAAGAGGTCCTACCACCAATAATTACGCAAATTATTATTTTGCGGGTTTGATTTTTATTACACAATGTTATTCCTTCACCGTGGAAGTCAATCGTGAACATTTGTTGAGTATGTATTTCATTAAATAAATATCGGTAACCGTACTCGTCGAACTCGACAAAGAGTTCGCCGTGCAACCTAACCCATGAATCAGGTCGCTGAGTTTCTCGCCGGATCTTCTCAGCGGGTCGCGATTCCGATCCGGTAGTAGATTCATTCGCGAAGCAGCTACTCTTGAGCTGTTAGGTCTCCTTCGGAGGCGCTCGGGTAGCTGTTAGCAAATCCCACCCCTCCTGGCTGAGCCTTTGCTCGCCCACCTGTCCTGGTGAAACTGGAAAGACCTCCGGGCCACCAGTAATACTTCAATAATAAAAATAAAAAAATTTAAATAAACAAATAAATTACAAAAATTGGTACACGCCTGCGATTGAAACACCGGTGCATCGCTCAACACGAGTGCACCGGATCGGTCTTTATCCTTTAGGCCACGACAACTTCAAATAACACTGTAATATTATGTATTCATTATTTATTTTATCATAATGAAATTGAATGAAAATGACGTAAATGTTTTTGTAGTCTTGAAAAAGGTTTTAGTTTAAGAAAAGAATGCAAAGAAAAAATAAAGAAAGGATTCTCAATTTCTTAAATTTGTGACATTTTTTCAGTTTTCTTTAAATATTATGAATTTCGGCCTTAAAGCCTTTACAAAGGTATTTAAGAAAAACCGACAAAAACATGTTTGTTTTAAATATAAATCACGATTTTCCCTTTCTCGGAAATTCTGTTTTGGAAATTGCCTTTCAGTTTCAGAATTTTGCGTTGGTGTAGGGCGGATATAAAGTCGCAATGTTTTAGAAACATTGACAATGAAAGGTTATATTATTAAATCGCTATCTAAGAAATTGAGAATATAAAGTTTTGCGGTATTCTTGTGGTCTTGAATTTACGCAAAAACATTTCACAGATTAGTATATTATATAAGCTTATCATCGTCATGGATGATGACCACTTAGGGACTATATATGCTTATCAATGTGAACGAACAAATGGTTTAAAGATACCTATTTTTTTTGAATTTAGGGCTGTCGTGGAATAGTCGAACAATTCGTAAATTAGTTTTTGTATGTAACTAATGATTATGACAAATATTTTTTTAACGTTTTTAATGTGATCGACATTGTTCGTGCTCTAGACACGTTTCGGCTTGATATCTTATACCTTTAAACGAGCTATTCTTGTATATATATAATCTGAATCTCGGAAACGGCTCCAACGATTTTCATAAAATTTAGTATACAGGGGATTTCGGGGGCGATAAATCGATCTAGCTACGATTTATTTTCAGAAAATGTTGTTTTATTCGTGTTTTCAATAATCAACTCTTCCCGACATCTATTGGCGAATAGTAATACTATTTTTTTAATTGAGGGCAACTAACCGCTCTAAAGACACAACAGGATGCCGTTATCAAAAAGATAACCTCTAGGTCATCGTCTAGTACCCTTTATGTTACATCCTGTATATCGCGTCTTTTGAGTGTCACGGTGGTGCAGAAGTTAGTAATCCTAACAGCTAAACCTAAGGTCGTGTATACGATTTCCACATCGAGCAAACTTACAATTAAACAATATTCCGAGGTCTGGCTAATGGTTAAAAAACGAGTTTTTGGTATCTAGCGTAAATTGTTCTAATTAAATTTTGTTAGCCAGTTCAAAATTGCATACATATGTAATCTACTGCTGGTAGGACCTCTTGTGAGTCTGCACGGGTAGGTACTATCGCCCTGTCTATTTCTGAAGGGTGGGGCAGCCGTTGTAGATGTTCATGGGCTCCAGTAACCACTTAACACCAGGTGGGCTGTGAGCTCGTCCACCCATCTAAGTAATAAAAAAAATATTCAATAATTTCGAAATTCTAATTGAACTGTTTTTGCGGTAAATTTTAAAGTTAACCTCCAACACGCCAATCGGTCTCCACGTATGGATTCATCGAATGAAAGAAGAACAAAGCAAAATCGAATGCACAAATCGATTACAAACGGGAGTCGAGCAACACGCAACCAAGTACCTTTTTTCGAACCTAACCGATCTTGACGACCCCGGGTGATAAAAGTATATAGAATAATAAAAATTGAAAATAAAAAATCAAATTTCATTGTTTTCGAGCATCATTTAGATTTACGTCGACAAGCACAGCGTAGGCCACAACAGGTTATACGTGATCGTTTATTGCCAAAAAATACAAATTAAATGCTACATTTCGATAGTACGATTAAAAAATAAATTGAACTTTATTCACGGAACGCCAAGGTTCATGATTTAGTTCAGTGTCTGTGAATTTGAAATTTGCTGAACGTTAAAAAGATGAAACGCTTCAGTCGTCAAGGTATCCCTGCGCCTATTACGGAGAATCCGTGATAAATTTTGAACAAATATTAAATAAGGAACTTTATTGTTGAATATAACAAAAGACGTTATCATCTGAAGAAGCCCAAAGGTTGAATGTCATCGCTATTTCATTTATTTTCAGAAGCTATCAATTGGATTGTCAACCGTTTGGTTGTGTCAGAGAATTCTAGCAAGAAAATTTACTTCTCATTCATCTTCAATAAATAATATATTTATGAAGATTATAATTTCACATTGTTATTATTAATTCAGTGGTCCCATCTAAGACATTTTAATTAAATATAATTTAATCTTAGACTTATTATATAGCCGAGATAGGTGTTCTACATATCTAGAATTGAAACCCCAAAAAAAACGTTAAAACAACACGCTTCCATATCAAAGCGAATTTCGGTAAATTCGACTTTAGGCTACTGATGATGTCAACAAATTATTATTGAAATTTATATGTAGAGATACCTGAAATTGTAAAACTTTTTAAAATCATTAGCCCATTCATGGCCTTGGATTATTTATTCTTTATTAGTGGGAAATTCATTACACCGAAGTTATAAATTCTGGTAAAAGTAATTAAAAAATACCAAATTAAGCCACGCTTTCAATGAGTCAGGCGTCAAAGAGAGCAGCATTCATAGAGGTTGAAGTAATATACACTTAAAATTCGCTAACAGAATCTATTGAAGATGAACAAATTAGAAACTTTCTTCATTATATTTATACTGTCTGTGAATTGTTCGCAATTTTCTTTGACAACTTGAGGTTATTAGGCAATTTTTTTTTATCAGCACATGTTCTTAGCAACAAATTTTCCCTTAGACTTAGCTTTCATGTCAGTTCATGAAATTGACTATAAAAATTAGCATATTATGAGAACACAAAGTAAAGTACTTTTAGCGTTTAATTCGCGATCTTTTTGATTTCGTTAAATTATTGCAGACATTTCGAATATGTACTTAATTCATGGCTACGGACGACTAAAACGTTGTTGATGTTTGAATATTTTGCTAAATACCAACACTAAAATAGCTTGCACTGTTCTAAAATTCGAATGTCAAATAATGACAAAGCATACACGCTGCTTTTAACTTATGTAACTAATAACACATTTTCACTATGCTTAGCGAATAAATGCTTTTCTTTCTTTCTTTTTTTACCGTTTATTTTTAAAACATCGAAAACAAAATCACGATAGAAAATACGCGAGGTTAAATCGTAAAAGTACTTAGTTCTAATTATAATAATAATATGTCTACGACTTTCGATCTAGGTGTACGAAAAATGAGTGATAACAACTGAACAATAAAAGTCATAAAGGTTACGTAGCTCGTCTACTAGGCAAAACTATGATGGTCTCATACAGAAAGCATTTCTCATTACTTAACTTTAATGCCGTCTTTCTCGTGGGCATTGTTACACGGAATAGACTAAGTGGCAGGTCGTGTTACGCTGAATAATTCGTAAGTACTTGTATAATACGCGAGTCCTAGTGTGAAATACCTTATTAGACGAGAATTATTAATAATCATACTAGTTTTTGGTCAAATACAATATTATGTCGGAGCTGTGAAGGAACTTATCTGAACAAAATAATTGGGTGTTAATGGCTGAAACCTGGGTCATTTTCGATGGTGTGGAGGTATATGTTAGTTGATTCGTTGTAATATTCTTCTTCTTCGTTTGGGGTGTGAGATCGGGTTGAAGTTATCGTGTTGAAGTTATTCTATCAGAGACAATGATGAAATAAGTGTAAATGGCGAAACAGACTCACACGTATAGTCAGCTGGTCCTGACTTCACGTGGCGACCAGTCTTAAAACTAAAAATTCGTTTTTCTTTTTTTGTAAATGTTATATTATAGAAAAAATATATTGGTATCGATCACATTGCGTTGTTTTCGAAAATTAATTGAAAGTTTATCTTTGACAATTTCTAATTTTTCTTTATTCTTTATGTAATAAGTTAACCATAATCGAGTAGCTACGTCTGGGTCAGAACTATAAATTTGCAAGTCTCATTATTATGCAGCGGAAGGCAAAATGTTAAGTATATTAGTATTGAAATATATTCGTTAATTTCTTCTATTATTAATAATGATAATTAATATTAGAAGTATTGGTTAATATCACCATTCCTCATGACGAGAGCCTCGTCAAGGCAGAAAAGGACAAATTAATAAAATATTTAGGCCTGGCCCACGAGACTACCACCATATGGCATGTTGATTCAACCATCATTGTTCCAATAGCTGTGTCGGTACACGGTTTGATAGCGAAAAGTTTCGATCAACACCTTAAGTAACGTTCGTTATCCAACTGGATTAGGGGCTTGATACAGAAGGCAGTTATCCTCCATACTGCGCGCATTGTGAGAAGGA
Organism: Bombyx mori; assembly: GCF_030269925.1. Lineage (NCBI taxonomy): Eukaryota > Metazoa > Arthropoda > Insecta > Lepidoptera > Bombycidae > Bombyx > Bombyx mori. The sequence goes on from NC_085117.1 coordinate 15,338,575, forward strand.
TTCTCACTCTTGAGTCCTAACCACTGGTGGCTTTTGTCGTAGACACCACCAGCGGACATCTATTTCTATATTGTGTTTTTTAAAAAATGTATTTTTAATATCTTTTAAAAAATATATAATTAATGAGTTTTTAAATAAGTATAGATTGTATATTAATTAATTCATTAATTCTTGAAAGGTTGGATTAACTTTCTGGTTTCGATAATAAACACAAACAATGCTCAAGGGTTCTGTTATTTGTTTGTGTAGGACAGATCTACCGTGATACAGTGTTAATCTACTAGAAATTGCTTCGTTATATAAATCGATGTATGAAGTTCATTTGCTATCTATTTGTAAAATCCTTATTTTCCAAGTAGTGAATTTAAATATAACATTTAATTCCACTGATAAATACTACTTTTAAATTCTCTACGTAAAGTAAAATCTAATAATTAAAATCCTCATACCATAGGCTAAATACTCGCAGCAAGAACGGGATTTAAAATTAATTAATGTCTGAGCTTTTGAAAATAGCAAGAAGGCTTTTTCTCATAGAGCTTCGCGTGCTTTAAACGAATAGGACATTCATATTACTAAATTATCATGAGGTCTTTAGAAAAATTCAAGCTAATTAAATTCAATTTAATTAAGGACGCTTCCACAGGGAGAAGTGCGAACAAAACGTTTTCAGGAAAAATTATTTTTGCTTCAAAGCATACATGCAGATAAATAGAGTCGGACAGAATACGAGCGAAAATACAGTCATTAAAATAGTCATGCTTTAATAAATCTCAAAAAATAATAATAATAATCACTAGTTATTAATAATAAGGGAAGGGTTACAAGCGTTCGTCGATTTTTTTATGGTCACTATTGGTATGCTAGCCACACGGCCCACGTGATGGTGACTGGTAAGTACTGGTAAAAATATATAAAGAAGGAGCTCGGAACGAATTATAATATGGAACTCACCCATTAGAGTTCACCCATACTTAGAATCACCACTAATAATAAAACTGAATTTTAATCTACTTTATGATGAAAAGCAGTGGTGGTAAAGTTTGCTGTGGTCCAACTCTCAGACACAGCCCACTGAGTTTCTCGCCGGATCTTCTCAGTAGGTCGCGTTTCCGATCCGGTGGTAGATTCTGCGAAGCACGGCTCTTGCTAGGGTTCGTGTTATAAAGTGTATATATATGTATGTATATACTTTTTTTTTGTGTATGTATTTATAAATTAATATAAATTTCATTGCACCTACCACTATTCACTCTGCACTACCTTTGGTTGACCGGTAGAGAATGCCTTAGGCATTAAGTCCGCCAATGTAAATTTTACATGAAGTGTAATGTAATAAAGTGGTGCGTTTATCTGTAGCTAGTAAAATCCGGCGGTTTCCTGATGAATGGCTGAATGGCTGACATTTGTTGAAACTACTCACGCTCGATTATAAATACAAAAGATTTGCGTGGTTGAAGTGGCAGTGGGCAGGGCACATTTTTCGTAGAATAGCTAGCCGCTGGGGCCGAAAAGTTCTCGAGTGGCGACCGCGTACCGGAAGATTAAGCGTAGGTAGATCTCCAATAAGGTGGGCCGTCGACCCGTTAAAGGTTGCGAGAATTCACTGGATGCAGGTAGCGCAGGACCGGTCGTTGTGACGAGGCTTGGGAGAGGCTTATGTCCAGTAGTGGACGTCTGCTGGCTGAAAGATAGAAGAAGAAGACTCACGCTCGACCTACCTATGTTGTACGACCTAGTAAGTTATATATGTATGTATAACAAATAATGAAGCTAAGGATCGCAGCAGATGGAGGGAAACCGTACGGTAGAAACTGATGCAGCGGGGGAGTCACGACCCTCAGTAAAGAGGAAAGCGATGGGAGGAGGAGGAGTAGTATAACAAACAGCTTTTCCTGGCAATAACGACTACACTAATATTTATCACAATCGGATAAATTTGTACATAAGATAGATATCGTTTTGTTAGTTTTTATACATGAACATTTTAGAATTGGAAAGCTGTCAATATAATAAACATATCATACATACCATAACACTGATTCGCCTTTTGATGACTACACGTGTTTTAAGAGACTTATCGTCATTTTATTCATTAATCGCGGGATAAAGTAGAATTTACCTAAATTTAGGTGGAATTACTGAAAAATTTAAATACGATTCAATATTGGGAGCAATGATTTAGTGAATTGAATTGTTAAGATTTTGACATTGGATTTTTTTCAATGGTATCTAATAAAAAAAGGGCGTAATAAAAGAAACAAGCACAAAGCAATAGCTCAAGAAATATCGTAACGGATAGAAGTTAGCTGAAGTTTTTGGCGGAACGTGACGTCGGGTCGGGTTTTTTCAAACTATCGACTAAAGTTCTAATTCACTCACACGAGTTTTCGTGTTTGTTTTTTTTTTGTAAATTTGATTGGGTATATTATATTGAATTATGTATTGGAATAGTGTATATGTTTTTTTTTAGAGAAATAATGAAAATCGTCTGTTTCCAGTAGGTTTTTTGTGAAAGCTTCGGAAATGTTCACGCTGCTGTAGCTTGCATTGCCACGGCGCTGCAACTTACCAAGCTTTGTCGATAGCTTTTGATGAAAGTTTTCTTCTGACTTTGAGTCGCCTCTTATGATTCTGAGTATTTCTATCGGGCTCAAGTGAATGATTAAAATTAATTTCACATTATTATTGATTTTCGTTTATTATGGTTCCATACCCGAACTATGTAATTATTATTATTCCACGGTGAAGGAATAACATCGTGTAATAAAAATCAAACCCGCAAAATTATAATTTGCGTAATTACTGGTGGTAGGACCTCTTGTGAGTCCGCACGGGTGGGTACCACCACCCCGCCTATTTCTGCTGTGAAGCACTAATGCGTTTCGGTTTGAATGGTGGGGCAGCCGTTGTAACTATACTGAGACCTTAGAACTTATATCTCAAGGTGGGTGGCGCATTTACATTGTAGATGTCTATGGGCTCCAGTAACCACTTAGCACCAGGTGAGCTATGAGCTCGTCCACCCATTTAAGCAATAAAAAAAATATTACACAGACTAGGTGTAGATTTTGTAAACCTTAATGAATTAAATAGAATCGATCCATGTAATATGTTTGTGTTTACTAAACCGACAGTAAATGGGCCACGTATTGGTAAAGAGAGAGAAGAACTCTTTATTCTGTATGTTCCATCACCTCGTTCAGCGACACGGGAATATGAACAAGTCAAGGATCGTCTTATACTAACTACCCTTATAAGACTTATATTGACCTATAACTTGGTTTTATTGAATTTTAAAGTTTCTAAGAAATACGGACTAACTGTCAACTGTTGATGACTGCAAGGCTGTTTGTTGTACACACTGCGGCAATGCGTAGAGCTAGTATAGCGCTCATTTGGTCATATTATTACCGGACAAATTGAAGGGACATTTCAAATTTTTAATCTTAAAATCGCACAGACTTCGATCATCGGAGGCAAAAGTAAATAGTAAGCAAGCGAATTGATGTAGTTGAACGTCTTGGGACGCTTTACATATGGCCGAATCATACCGAATCCGAATGTGCTAGATAAATTTGACTTTCTCACTTGGGCATTAACTCAGCAAGCTTATAGCGACCGGGATGAGAATGACACATTAATCAGATATTATTAAGCACGATACCGCGTCTGAGTGCCTAGACTGTTCGTACGAAAAAAAATTATAGTTTTTTTTTTTATTTCTACAAAAGATATTTAATTAATTTCGAAGAATTTTATTGAATACATCTTGATATTTTTGTTATTTGGCTGTAAGACAATTGTTTTATATTTTACATCTGTATGTACACTCATAATAAAATAATTTATATTTATTTGAGTACTCATGTGCGTTATTCTCCACTATAGTTCTTCTTCTTCGTCGCTTTCTTCATTGCTGAAGGTCGTGTCCCTGAAACTTGACCGTGGCCTATATCTTGAGCTGTTTCCACCTCGTCCGGTCCTCAGTTTCTCGAATAGCGGTTGCGACTGGAAACCCAGTTAGAGCGGTTATTTGATCACACCAATGGCTAGGTAATCGGCCGCGGGGTTTCTTTCCTTCTACTTTGCCCGTCATAATCACTTTGTCCAAGTTATCTGACTGTCGGCGGGCAATATGACCGAAGTAGCTGAGGATTCTCTGGTAACAGATTGTTGAGAGCCTGACTCGGATGCGAAGCTGATCCAGGATATATTTATTTGTTCTCTTGGCCGTTAAATGATTTCAATTCATTTATTGTATAATATATTTTGTTAATTTATACATCGACAAGGGTTTTTGGTATGCGCGTAACATGTATGTAAGGCCATTACTGAATAATCAAAAATTGTTCCGATTAAAGATTTGTTGTAGCAAAAGCAAAACACTTAAGTAAAGTGAATTCTAGGAAAATTACTGGCAACGAAATCGGTTAGATTGTCTTTGAGGAACGTTAAAAGGATAAACCCGCAGACACTGAAGCGTTTTACCATTATGACATAGACTAAAATTAAGGGGGCTTTTGTTATTTATAACAAGAATTTGCTTTATTGTAGCGATTGAGAGGAACTTCGCTCGTCTAATGGTGAATTTGGTTCTTGTATAAATTGTACTCAGCGTGTAATTTGCTTTTCTTGTTAAGTAAAAGCTTCTGTTGATTACTGTTGTTTTGCAATTGTATTCTCGCATTAAATTGACATGTTTATTTCATAATTTACCGTTTTCTTTATTAAATTTTAATGACAAAAGATGAGTTTTGCAAATATTCACAGTAAAAACATGTACAATCATACTAGGTACGTTAACGCCAAATAAACATAACATTATATGTTTCGGTTTGGTTCTTCAATAAATAAAATAAAAATGTTTTTGAAGTCCTCGTGGCCCAAAGGATGAGACGTCCGGTGTATTCGTATCTAGCGATGCACCGGTGTTCGAATCCCGCAGGCGAGTACCAATTTTTCTAATGAAATACGTACTTAACAAATGTTCACGATTGACTTCCACGGTGAAGGAATAACATCGTGTAATAAAAATCAAACCCGCAAAATTATAATTTGCGTAATTACTGGTGGTAGGAACTCTTGTGAAACAGCAGGGGTAGGTATCACCACCCTGCCTATTTCTGCCGTGAAGCAGTAATGCGTTTCGGTTTGAAGGGTGGGGCAATCGTTGTAACTATATTGTAACTATATTGAGACCTTAGAACTTATATCTCAAGGTGCGTGGCGCATTTACGTTGTAGGCATCTATGGGCTCCAGTAACCACTTAACACTAGGTGGGCTGTGAGCTCGTCCACGCATCTAAGTAATAAAAAAAACGTGTGGCACTCGGGGACTGCTGCGGTAAAGCTATTGCAAAGCATTTTTTATCAACTTATGCAATTATAATTAGACAATAATAATTTAATATTAAAACATTAATAATAATAAGACCACGCTATATTTATAAACATCAACAAAAGCAAAACATTTACTGTCCCCTTCACACTCATAAGCTAGACCGCGTGAGAGAGAGATGGGCAGACTTTTCATGATGCTCATGCAGTGCGACGTCACACCGCGCGCTTATTCACAAACACTACACCAGTGCGACGTGTGAATGTGTTGAACGCGAGCTACACAGTAGGCGTAGTGGGGGTGTCAGGTTATTTTCGTTACGGAATTTCTTGATTCAGTCGCCGCGCTCAAGGCCCGCGATAGAAGCTATGCAATAGCTTAAAAAAATGTTTATAAATATTTTTGAAATTCGAAAACTTCGATCTAAATGGATTTTAAAAGCAGTGTACCGAAATTTACAGTTGAAATGTACATTACTGGTCCAATGATTGACAGGTGCCGATTAGTGGCAATAGTGAGCCGAAGCGATGTTGGGCTGTTGAGATGATTTCCCCCCGGAAATCATCCGTGGCATTAATATTACGGAACGACGATCAACGAGTATTCCTATAGTCAGTGTAATTCTATAAAATTTTCTTTTAAAATAATTTACGGAATGAGACGTAAAAAAAAATCTGTATTTTTTATTAAAACTTTGAATTTTATTGGAGATAAATACTTAAAAGGAGATAGACAATATCGTTTGAGTGAGTGGCAGCATTGATGTTATCATAATATGTACATATGCCTTAAAATTACGCAGTCGCCAATACTCGTACAATAAGCATATCATACATACCATAATACTGATTCGCCTTTTAATGAGTACACGTGTTTTTAGAGAATTATGGTCATTTTATTTTTAATTTTCGAACACATATTTGAATTATCTTATCTCTTCTGCATTATTTGCTTTAAAAGGAAATTTTGATCCACAGCGTTGCGATAAGGTCGGTAACCACATTAGTAAAAATAAATTAAGAAAAATAGATATTATCAGAACTGAGTTTTTGGAGTTTACTCCTTTAGAATCGATTTACATATATAGGCCCGGGGTATGAAAATTATGGGGACCAAAATCGTACTAGCATGTCACACGAAATGCGTTATGCGCCTGATTGGCTCCTGATTGCGTGATGCGTGCGCGCGCCAATCAGGAGCCAACGCGCGGCCGCGTTATCGCAGGTGACGCCGGGCTGCTGCGCCGGCAGTCCGCCACAAAGCCTCGTACTGATCGCGCGTTTCTCTCATTATTGTATTTTCATATATTTGTTAGTCGTTTGTTTTGTGTCTCGTTAATTTGTTAATAATCTGTAGTGTATCGTGTTGTCGTAATATAGAACTATTTCTCGTATTGTTTTGTTTAATTTTTTATATCCAGTAAACTCCAGTCGTGCGTCGGAGCGGACACACACACTTTTTTTATTTTATTATAAAAATACGAATAACTCTTATTTATTAATTTAGACTGGCTCATTTCTGGACAACGCGGTTTTTTAAGGTATTGGTGCGACTCACTTACCCGCCACTACTTGGGCAACCGCCTTACAATTCAACAAAATCGCTGTCGCCTATGAATTCAGGCAATCATCTATTTTTGTTATTCAACACTTCGGCAATCTTAGAAACTGCGGGCAGTACATATCGAGATTCGCTGTGCTACCCATCGTTCGTGTCAGTGCTTTATTACTCCTATATGTTATTTCTTTATCGTACCAATCTCGTTATAGTTTGTTTGTGTACATACTTATCTTCAATAAACTATTCAAAGCAGTACATATTTATACTCACTGTGTAAACCATCCTTCGTGTCAGCGCCTACCTAATACAGTTAGAAGCAGAACTAATACAACTACTTCTACAGTATTCTTAGGAAATGTAGTTTTTTCTTATGTCATTAAAACAGAGTCAGCCAATTTGTTTTATAAAAATCAATATTCAGACGTGATGCTCTTGTTGGGAACAGACTGACCTTTTGAATACAAATGTGAAGGACTGTACCTAAAGGAGAAAAAAATATGTTTGCATTAACATTTTATTTAACCTCTATTAAGTAATTGAAAATAAATGTTAGAATAGTATTTTTTCATTATTTGTCTTTTGTTATTGTACAATAATTTCTAGTATGGTTTTGTAATATGAGTCGTCTATTATCAAAGGTGGCAATCTGTGCATTTGGACAAAAAAAAATTATTGATATGTCAATACAGATTGATTTGAATATAATCGTCTCCTTCAAAGAATACGGTTCAAAACCTGCATTAAATAAAGGTTAATAGTTAACCTGTTATTTATCTAAGATGTCGTTCAGAAGAGTTTTGTGACTGCCAACGGAATACAAAGTCAATAATTCGTTTTTCTGATTTACCAATAATTGTCCAAAAGTCACATTGCCGGCTTTGATAATAGTCGACTCATATACATTAATTGGATTAAATTAATTTAGATATTTAGAGCGGTCATTTTTAAATAATTTATGAGATTAAGTGAGAAGCGTTTAATAACAGTTAGGTGTGAAACATTCTTGGGTTGGAAACGATACCGAAAATGTGGACTTATATAAATGTTTAGTTTTGTTGATTCATGTCAGGTTTGGGATCCAATAGTCAGGACCGAAATGAATTTACTAGTTAGTTGCCTTTCACTGGTATGAAGGTATATGGATGTAAGTAACTAGTGGGTGTGTGAACTTTACAAATATGCTTTGAGAGACTAAATTTACGCTATACGAAACTCATAATTGTAATAATACGTGAAGCAAAAACTTTGTATCCCTTTTTACGAAAATTGCGCGGACGGAGGAGTATGAAATTTTCCACACTTATAGAGAATATAGAGAAGAAGTGCACAATGCTAATATTTTTTTAAAATAATGCATAAAAAATACATTAAATCAATAAAGAAAACATTACACACACTACATACCATGTATTTGACGCACACACGCATGCATACTATTTATTGTCAGACTTTTGTTTTTGACGTCTGTGGTCAAATTGAGAATAGATTAAATATTGTTTGTCTTTATTAATATATTTTTATCGTGTAGCCTTGGCGAAATTTGTGATTATAGAATTATAAAACACAATCATAATAGTGTACAAACTTACAATTCCAATTAATTATAGTCGAATTTCGACTATTGCGGGACCTCTAGTAATTGTAATTTTATATTAAAATGACAAATGTTAATTCCGAGTCTACATCCATATTAACGGCTGTGTTAAGTTTGTCGAATTGTTTGATTAAATAAGTTCAGAAGGCCGAATAAAGTGGCTGTTGGGTCAATAGATATGCCGCTTTTGAATTTTATTTTTCTTTTGGACTTGAGGACTGTTTCGGTGTAATTAAAAGATGTTTATTTTTTGAGATACCAGTTGGCGTGTGTATTCTGAATTAGCAATCTTACAGTTTTATAGGATACTGGGGTCAGGGAAAAATATTCTTATTCAATAGCAACCGCACACGTTTCAAGCGTCACACACAGCTCGGTTATAATTGTACAAAATAATACCAATATAATAATAATACTAATAACAAAATACAGATACAATAATTTCACGGATCGACATCCTCAGCATTGCAGATGCGTGAACAGTGGCAAATAATAACAATTATAATGATGATTTTCATCGTTATTGATTCGGCTCTAAACGTCAAGGTTGTTTGAACAGAGGGCAGAATTAATGCGAAATCTGCTTGTAATTAATCTTACAAATGAATAACGATCGCAAACTCAAAAATAGAAGTTATCGTACATCCAGAGATTTATGATCGAATCATGTTTTGGAATTGGTTTTAGAAACAAAATAAAACAGGTGTATTGAATGGCTGTGTACTGAAGCCAACGAAACTTCATACGTATAAAGATAGGGCAATTTTCAAGTTAATCGTGATTTTTCCGAAGTGAAACTTCTGACGACGCGACGGAACCAATCGGAAAGTTTTAAATTGGCTAATGTTACAACTACTAAGGTATATAAATTGCGAGGTCAGATTCTCGATCGAAAAACAAGTTTGAGTTTTGAGACGTGAATAAATAATTTTTGTTTTGTACTCAGTACGGGTCAAAAACAATTTGAAACTTTGTAAGTGGTTTGCCGAAGATTTCTTAACTAAATAAATTGATGGATGATATTAAAAAAGTTGATTTCGTAACTAAGACCAGGCCGCCAGCTGCGATCTATTTTGGTGGTTGTTATCTGAAAATAAAATAAAAGACAAGAAAATATAAGACACGAAAAAAATGGAGAAACAAAAAATTTTGCAAACCATAAACAGACTCTAATTTTATTTCAGCAACTTCTATACACAGGCAAAGACAAAAAAACTCCGTACCTTTTTGTGCTATTATAGTCAATCGATTTTTTTTAATTGTTTGTAGCTTTTAATTTTGCTAGTATTATCATTAAAAAAACTAATGGAAACAGGTTTTTCCACCTTTACTAATGAAAAGATAATGACAAAACGAAGTTCGTTATTATAAAAATATTAATTTTAAGTTCTAATCGAGGTATAAAGAAAATAAAACTGGAGGTTTCGCAGCAACTCACGGTCATTCGGTAACGTGCTAACTTATTGTGGTACACTTCATTCACGGTTGTTTGCATAAGAGTTAGTGTATTGCGCAAACGAAAGCTCTGAGATCGTGGTCAATGAATGATAAAAAAAAAATGTTATTTTTTGAACGTTATTACAAAGTTTGCATTACGTACACTGTTGATGACTGTGACTGCGTACACTGTGTGCATTACTAATAAAAATCTTACGTTACGGACGTTTTTTCCCGGTTAGGGTACCCATCCGCATCGTCCCATAAGGAACTTCGTTCCAAAAAATCATAGTAAAACTGAATCTAATTTGGAAATGTCGTTGAACATTAAAGTGCGTATCACCTTTTATTTCATAAAAAGCGACAGAAGCTGATGCATATCAGTTATTGCAGAAGTATAGCTAAGCTGCAGCTCATTGACAATCACTTTCCAAGCCTTGTACGAAGAATTATATGTAGTGCTGCGAAATCAACTTCGTCTGTTAATGCAACAACAAGGAATCGTCATTATTATCATTTCGATCATGATCATTCTGTAATTCCACTAATTAAGAATATTTGTTATCAATAAACGAGAGCGGTAGGTACAAATGATCAACTGAAACAAAATATGTCCTTTGCGGTGATGGGTGATTTTAGGACAGAACGGATATGTTGGTATCATCTGAGTAACTTTCCATTTCCCCTAGAAGGAATCGCTGAGTAGATTGAGAAGCTACAAAATGAAAGTGAAATTATAGATTATCAATATTTCAAACAGTCCTCACCAGCTTCGTTATAGAAAAAATTCAAAGGATTTTTATAATGGGGGTTAATGAAATCTTTACCCACTGCATTGCCCACTCACTGGGGACCGTCAACATCAATTATGACGTGAATGCCACCATCCACCTCGACACATAAGGTTGAAGGCTCAATAGTATTTTATAACGGTGGAGTGTCGAGTTAAACGCGAATTCCTCGTCCGTTCATACCTCAAATGAGAATTTTAGCTGGAATTCACACAAAATTTTTAAGGGCGCCGTCGTTTCGTGGGCTTTATTGCTGCATTAACACTCGCAAGCGCCACGCTGTACCACCCTGCGACACTTATTTACGTCATTGTTAATGAGGCGTCCTTCTCAAAAAGGAAACATTGTACTCGTGTTCCTTAAAGTTGTATTCATGCCTTTCGAGTTTCTTTCTATATATAATGAAAAGTATCCGCGCATTGATCAATTTGTGCATGATATTCCGTGGGAGGATTCTTCTATAATTTCATTTAGCAAGGCCTGATGAAGAATCGACGAATATAATACAAGCCACTTATTCTCCTGTAGAAATATACATCCACCATACGACCCCCATTCATCAGCCCACTGCGTTTCTCGCCGGATCTTCTCAGCGGTCGCGATTCCGATCCGGTAGTAGATTGATTAGCGAAGCAGCTGTTCGCAAATCCCATCCCTTCTTGGCTGAGCCAAACCATAGGATGATATTCAGTAGACTGGCAATTTCAAGTGTTCAATTTCAAAATCAAGTGTTGCTCTCAGTTCGGTTGGATGCGCTCACTTTGTATTAAGTAGATACTATAGTTTTAATTTTATATTAGAAATAAAAATCAAAATGAAAAAATTTAACGAAACAATAGCTAAAAACTTAAAAACCCCATTAAAAAAATCAGTTCAACATTCATTTTCAAACAAAATCATTTTCTAATGACGAAGAACGAGTAAAATCGTCTAATAAACTGGAATAAACAATAAACTTATATTTGTACTAGCGACCCGCCCTCGCTTCGCTTCGGAAACATTAAAACACACATGAAACCAAAAAAATAAAATAAAAATAAATAAAAAAAAGTAGCCTATGTTCATCAGGGACAATGTCGGCTTCTAATGGAAAAAGAATTTTTCAAATCGGTCCAGTAGTTTCGGAGCCTATTCGAAACAAACAAACAAACAAATCTTTCCTCTTTATAATATTAGTATAGATGATGTATTATAATATAAAGTAAGTATATGTATGTATATATAAGTATCTGTACATATATATGTTTACTGTATGCACTAGGCTTGTGTTCCTAATTCTTCTTTTCTTCTGCGGGCCTACTGGAAGAGATTTCAACATGCAATAAGTAATTAGTGCCCTTGTACTCTGTATCCTCATTGTCGTGTTTCTTCTAACAGCTGTGCGTACAAAATATATTAAATAAATAAAATAAACTTGTGTAATTATTTTTTTGTAAAGGATACGGATACAGCATGTAAGGGCGGTGATACAGTGACAATTTAAGCAGTGATCTCATTTATCCATCTACCGCAAAGAAGTAACGCAAGAAATTTACAACAGCGTAACAACTCTGAACAAATCCTTTTGTATAAGGGTCACTTTTAATTAAAGATACCTAATTTGATAGAATTTTTTATTAGTTCATTTTAAATACAGAACGACCTCATAGAGTAATATGGAGTACACTGCTTAAGTAGACATGTAAAATATATGATAAGTCGTATTTTGTTTCATCTATGATTATTATAACTAGTTTTTTTAATTATAATGGCTTAATGTAGCGTTTTTATTTTATGACGATTGGAATACCTTATAATTTTTGCAGTCACGGGTGACTAAGGTGATATTCGTTGATATTTGAATATTGAGATAACTACCGTCAAAATTTTCGATCATTTTTCAAGGAAATATTATTTATAATTATTTTTCATCTTATAATTCCTTTTATTAATCACAGCAGATATGTAATAGTTTCAGAAGAAAAGTATATATAGATAGAAATAGATAAAGTAGAAAAGCTGATTAGTATATTATTATATATAATTTAATGAATAGATTTTTAATGAAGATAGATTAAAGGCATAGCACGTGTCTTCCTCATAAATTGTTCAAATAATTGATACTTTGCGAAGTATCTGTTTTAATTCCAATTCTTTTCAGTATTTTTTTTATTTTATTTGATCGTTTTGTACTTTTGATTCTTTTGTAAAAATGTAATTTTATTAATTCAAATGCTAAAGACCAAGGGTCAAAAACTACATTCATAAATCTCTATGATGAAATTTCACATTTTCTTAGGGTTTTCGCGAGACGGCATTCGTATTAATATCATATGACATGTCTATTGGCCTCTATGTAATCTGTTCTCACTAACTGAGTTTTGATCTACATAAAATATTTGAAATGTTCTAATTAAGAACAGCGTGCCTGTTGTATGAAACAACTAACGGCAATCGTTTGAAGCTCTCAAGGAAAGATTAGGGAAGGGATAAAGGGAAGTTCTCAGGCCCTTAGAAATAACAGATTCATTCATCACTTAGTTAATTTGACTTCGAATAGTCGTACTGCCATTAATGAAACTGCTTAGATCTCTTCGGATGTGAAATTGAATCATTTGTTTGAGAAGATCTTCTGGCGTTTGTGAATTAATTGTGAAACATTATCACCTTTCATTGTCTATCTAAGTATTTGAAGTACGCCTTTTTAATTTACCGACCTCGCGCACTGCTCATCGTATGTTAATTCGACGAGGTCATCGGTTACTGTGAGTGATAAGCCAATTTTTTTTTAAAGAAAATAAATACAGCGCGGCGTCTTCGACGGGCCCCTTGTGCTGGTTTCCGGAGCCCTAGGCTGCCACGAGGGGGCTGGGTTCGGATTGAACAGAAAGTCTATATTGTCTGGTTTAAAATTTGTATTCCAAATAGATGATTTGTTACAAATGGGTATTTAGATAATAAACACCCAACAAAGAACAAACAAACCTGTTCATCACACGAATGTTTGCCTGATGTGGGAATCGAACCCACGACCACCGGCGCAAAGTTCGCTAACTAAGAGGCGCTAACCACTACAACACCAAATCAATCTCTTTTACTTATTAGTTTTTATATATTTATGACGCCACTTCTTATTTATAGCTTACCTTATTTACTTATATTTACTTTACTTATGTTAAACTAATTTGAAATAGATATCATTTTAAATTATTGTAGTTATTTCAGAGTCACAGGCACCGTATACCTAATATGGTTAGTTGCGTTGCATGACCTAATTAGTAATTGCATCGCCATTGCATTATAGTGGGGCTTGATGTAAAAATGGAAATTAAACATATTCTAGGTCACCTGTGGATATATATTTTTTCATTGAAGTTGATTTATTTTATATTTATCCTTTTACAAACAAATAAAAGAAAATATGTTATGTGACCGCCATTCCCGTCACACATATAAAGCTCAAATTGAATTATGAATGATAAATTAATTTAGACAATTAGTAATTCTAAAAAAAGGATTGTGTGGTTTTATGAAACCACGGTAAAAGTGAACCTTTTTTTCACATTATAGACATTTAACTCTGACAAACAACATTTACATTAAACACTGACAAAAACAAATAAAAAAATAGCGTGGAGCACTGGCACAAATGAGTAATAGTCTATACACTACACGGTCAGCTGCTGCGAACTATAGGCACCGCCATATTGGCCTTGGCTGCTCTGACGAGCGCCTTTCACTTTATCCCTACTCCGCGACCGACCGTCACGCGACATGCAACACGCAGACGAAAAAGTTTGAGACGATGTAACAAAAAATTCACTTTAAAAACAATTTACTAAAATACTAATCAATCACAAGACAATTTTTTAGATAAGCTGCAGTAGTGCGTTCGTTGAGAAGGATATTGATGTAATAAATTAACAGAACAATCTCTATATAGGTATTTTAATTTAACGTTCATAGAACATTCGCGAATACAGCGGTCCAATAAACGAAAAAGAGTAGCGTTGAAACTTCGCCATCTAAATTTAAAACTTCCGTGGGTTGTCTCGTACATTCGATATTCAGTATTATCTCTAATTGACAGAGATTGATGGAAGGTTTAATGTTTTATACCGAAAGTTCGTAGTCGAATTCACTTTACGCGTGCTTGATATCAAGGTCGTATTGATTTAGCCAGTGTTTTTTTTATGTTTTGTAGAATCATTCTGCCTAACCTCTAGGGAATCTAGCTCTGTGGCCTAGTTACAGCCTTAAGATTAAATATTTCAATAATATTACGAAAAGAGATAAAAATATCGAAACGAATTGATGGAGTTTTGTTGAAGGAATTTTAGTTCATTTTATTATTTCATGATGCTTCTTAAAATCGTATTATATGAAAATTCACGTTTAGTTTTTTTTTTTTATCCAAAGCAGCAAAGTCTTGAAAGGTTTTCCCATTGGGACCGGGGGCTACTTAAGAATTTTTCTCTTTCAATCTAATTATAGTTCACTGAGCCCTGAACTGAGTTTAGTTTTGAATGTAATAATAAAATAAGTAAAATACTGGTATCTATATAGTTTATGAAAAAGTTGATTAATTTACGATTGAGAATATTTTTACAGATGATTTATTATGCTTAATTTAAAAGACTATATCGAACCAAAGAATTATATTTCAACGAAAAATAAAGCAGACGTAAATTTATTTGTTTATTTTTTTATTCTTTTATACGTTTACTAGCTTTTGCCCGCGACTTCATCCGCGTGGAATAGTTCACAAATAATGCTTTATTTTAGAACAAATTTGGTTATCATAAAAACGTTATGGTGAGCCAACCTTAACATAGAGACATTTACTGTTGTGGACTTTTTTTTAGATCTTTAAAGGGGAACAATTCTGTCATACATTATTTTAGCGAAACTTTAACCTTTTCTGCCGCGCACGCAGCGGAAGCTCTCAAAAGGGAAAAAACCCACGATTTTGAAACATTGTTTATCGGTGCTCTTCTTGTCAGTTGGTCTTAGCGTAATGTTGTATAACCTATAGCCTTCCTAAATAAATGACTATCTAACACTGAAAGATTATTTCAAATCGGATCAGTAGTTCCTGAGATTAGCGCGTTCACACAAACAAACACTTCAGCTTTATAATATTAAAAAATAATAAGTATAGATTTAAATAATCATGGTTCATCTGTTTTTCTAATTTTTCATTCTCAAATTATTATAATAGTGTTTATGTCATTAATGTTTGTAAACCAACACCTACAATAGCTTACTTAAAATAACGTATGTACATTATTATTTGATGGTCCATTAGGAGCCTAACACATCTAAGCATGAATGCTAACAAAGTATTGGAAACGGAAAGCCTTCCGAAAGTTTTGAGAGTATTTCTTTTAAAGATATTGCTCCGTTATATGATAGGCGCTCTAATAATATATTTAGAAATTTAGATTAACAATACTCAATTTATTTTACAAAATTAAATTTCGATATATGTAAAAAAAGATAAACGGTTCTTCTGAATAAGAATAGCCAGGCCCCTTTTGAAGTCAGTTGAAAATAAAATCTGCGCATCAGTTCTCTTGTCGGAGGCCAATAGGGCTATTGGTTTATAGTGCTCGAACTTTGTCAGTGAAGAAATCTATACTAATACTAGCTGACCCGGCAAACATTGTTTTGCCATATATAAGATTTTTATGGAATTTCTAGTGTAGAAAAAAAACTAACTTATTGTAAGTGTGTAAGGATGTGGTAAATGAGTGAAAGAGGTATGTAGTGCTGTGAACGATGAGGGAATATATAATAAAAATAACAAAACCTCATTCAACCACATAATACCTTATTATAACAAAAAAAAATGTCCAAATAAAAAAATATATGTTAGGGGTGGACAGCCCTAATTACTTAGGGGTATGAAAAATAGATAGTAACCGATTCTCAGGCTTACTGAATATGCATAAAAAATTTCATGAGAATCGGTCAAGCGGTTTCAAAGGAGTATGGGAACGAACATTGTGACACGAGAATTTTATATATTAGATTATGAAGCTGAAGAGTTTGTTTGTTTGAATGCGCTAATCTCAGGAACTAGTAATCCGATTAGAAAAAATCTTTCAGTGTTAAATAGCGCATTTATCAAGGAATATAACAAGACGCTAAGACCAATACAAGCGGAGCACCAATAAAGAATGTTTCAAAATCGGGGTTATTTTTACCTTTTGAGAGCTTCTGCTGCGTGCACTGCAGAAAAGTTTAAAGTTTCAGTAAAATAATGTATGACAGAATTGTTCCCCTTTAAAAGATCTAAAAAAAGTTCGCGAAGGCACATGCCTATGTTAAGTTTGGCTCACTAAAACGTTTTTTATACTAACCAAATTTGTTTTCAAATAAAGCATTATTTGTGAACTATTCAACGCGGACGAAGTCGCGGGCAAAAGCTAGTATATTATAATAACAATCAATTATAATGGCTAATTTCTATTTTATTTTTGAGATTGTAGAAAATGTACCCTATTTGATTTTAATAAAATCATATTTTCAATGAAAAGATGTACTTTTATTATTCGGTGATATGACAGTTATGGTAACAATAAAATATTCTATTATAGCTTGCACGTAAATTATAATAATATAATAACATGTATATTAGCTTCCTAGCCGCAGCTTCGCTCGCGTGGATTTTATTTTTCCTTTATATTTGGCTTGCGTTAGCCTTGTTAGCGTACGAAAACTGTTTTTCCGATACAATACTGTTAAATTTCTTTTTGTACAAGATTAAGCATAAATTTGCGAAATTTTGTCAAAGCCGTGTCAAAATCGATCATGTGACTCAGAAGAAGCAAGCATAAAAAAAGGGTAGATGGCAACTTCGCTTAAAACTATTCAGGAAAGAGATTCTAAATCATTACAGACTATAATATATAACAGTTAATATAAGTAAAAGAAATAAGTCTGCTTTGCTGAGTTATGAAGTGTGAGTAAGTAGGTACTGGTGGATCTGGATTTTTCATAGCATTAAAATAGCATTGTTCTCTTATTATTTCTTACTTAATTCGTAGAATTAAGCAATAAACTTGAAGATAATTATTTTTGAACGCACAAGTCGATGATCGGCCGCATTTGGATGATTAAAATGCAACCTTACACTAACCTTGTATCGGAGCATGTAAACAATGACGTTGTATTAAGTAATGACACTTTTTAGGAGCGATAGCGTGTTACAAATTGATTAATTAATTGTATCAAATATATTACAGTAG
Organism: Bombyx mori; assembly: GCF_030269925.1. Taxonomy (NCBI): domain Eukaryota; kingdom Metazoa; phylum Arthropoda; class Insecta; order Lepidoptera; family Bombycidae; genus Bombyx; species Bombyx mori. Next base: position 15,356,530 of record NC_085117.1, read on the forward strand.
CGTTAAATAAAAAAATTAAATCCCGAGTTTGCTAGAATTTAAACTAGAAATTAAAAAATGGTCTCTTCTTAATAACCTGTTTGTCCAACTGAGTTTCATTTTGTTGGTTAAATTTTGGAATGGAAGTGTTTTTCATCGTCCATAGTCTGCGGAACTTTAATGGTCGTGGAGGCTATACGGGGTAATAACTTGAAAGATGAGTTTAGAGAAGTTGGTCTTTTATCAATTTCCTTTTTTTTATCACCCCACGCACGTCCACTGTTTTTTTTTTCTTTCACAGATATAAAATTTTAGTTGTCAAAAGTTGAAATCCCATTCATTCCCCTATTCTCCGTTGCGGTGTTGTTGTAACAAAATACTAATATTTAACTAAATTGACGTTAATGATAAATTAAGTATTAAGCCATTATAGAAATCTTTAGGACACGGATAAAATTAGGATATAATGTGGCAAATTAAATGTCTGCTACTACTAAATAGGTGGTAAATTAACAAAAAAACCCAGTAAATTACGTTATTAATTAAGCCTAACTATTATTAGTTAAGCCATGTTAGCTAATAAAAAGAAAACATATATTAATAGATTGGAAATAGCTAGTTGTCTCCCTCAATAGTTTGAGATGATCCCATCATCTTGTTTTACCATCGCACCGCCCGCGATTGAAGTAGATTTCATACATACTACTTGGAGCCACTGCGTTCATCCATAGTGCGTTTCCAGAGATATTTTTTGCCACGTACTATTTGACTTTGGAATGAGCTCCCTTCCACGGTGTTTCCCGAGCACTATGACATGTGCTTTTTCAAACGAGGCTTGTGTAGAGTACTTAACGGTAGGCGGCGGCTTGGCTCTGTCTCTGGCATTGCTGACTTCCATGGGCAGCGGTAACCATTCACCATCAGGTGGGCCGTGTGCTCGTTTACTTACAAGGGCAACAAAAAATCTTTTATGTAGAAGTACCGGTAGTAGGTTTTTTTTTTATTGCCCTTGTAGACAGACGATCATACGGCCCACCTGATGGTGAGTGGTTACCGTCGCCCATGGACTTCAGCAATGCCAGGGGCAGAGCCAAGCCGGTGCCTACCGCATTATAGCTTTAGTCTAGCAGTAGTAAATTTCGGTTAGGTTTAGCTTATTGTCTGTGTTATACCGTTGCTGCATTCTCGGCAAACAAAAAACGCTATGACACAAAACTTTAGTTTTAGTCTCGCTCTTAAGAATACCATACCATATACAGATAACACATTCCGACACTCTTCACCCCTGCCCAATCGGGTAGGGAGATTATCATTGCAGGGGAATTCCCCGAGGTCCGACCAACGATTCGAGGGTGGTTTCAAAAGACTTAAAGATTAGAAACTTCAGAATATTTTTTTTGCAATTTTACAATATAAACTACAGCAAGATGAGTGCAAGAACTTATACCTTACACCATAACCCCGACCAATAAGGAGTGGCGGCCATATTTGTGCTCCGCTAATTGAGGTCCGCAGTCGCTCTGCAAACATTCGGGAACACAATAACACCTCGTTGTATGTGACCTTCATAGGACGTGACTTCCATCGCGCTACCCCTATTCAGTAAACGTAATAATTTATTACTATTTTTGCGACTTATGGTTGACATTATGATGTTTGAATATGAAATTATTCATGACTAACAAATCTCTGGAACTCTTTAAAGTGAACTAGTGGTCCTGCAGTAGTCGAAATTCGACTATAATTAATTAGAATTGTAAGTTTGTACACTATTATGATTGTATTTTATACTTCTATAATCACAAATTTCGCCAAGGCTACACTATAAAAAAATATCAATAAATACAAACAATATTTAATCTATTCTCAATTTGACCACAGACGTCAAGAACAAAAGTTTGACAATAAATAGTATGCATGCGTGTGTGCGTCAAATACACGGTATGTAGTGTGTGTTATGTTTTCTTTATTTATTTAATGTATCTTTTATACATTATTTTAAAAAAATATTAGCCTTGTGCACCTCCTCTCTATATTCTCTATAAGTGTGGAAAATTTCATACTTCTCCGTCCGCGTAATTTTCCTAAAACGGGATACAAAGTTTTTGCTTTACGTATTAATATATAGATATAGGCGGCTATATGAAAAAAAACCTTGACGAGATTCTTGCGCCACGTTTCATTCTTTGAATTGAAACGAACTGAAATAAATAGTAAGCGCATTTGTATAAGACACAAACACGCACTTGGGTAATTTCAATTCAGATTTGACATAGACATAGGCATTCACCTTGTAATGTCTATAGACCCTGGTAACCACTTAGGGTGACACCAGACTAAGCAATTAAAAAAAAACTAGTGGCCCCGCAGTACTCGAGATTCGACTATAATTAATTGAAATTATAAGTTTATACATTATTATGGTTCTATTGTCAAATACTATTATATTTCGATAATATAATCACAGTATTCGCCAAAACTGCACTATAGATCAATAATATTAAAGACAAATAATATTTATCTATTTTCAATTCGACCACAGACTTGAAACAATAACAAAAGTTTCCCAATTGACAGTAAACAAAGAGTATATTTTTATGTATGTGTTGTCTCAAATACATGGTAGTGTGTGTAATGTTTTCTTTATTGATTTAAAATATATTTTATGTATTATTTAAAAAAAAATTTAGCATTGTGCACTCCTACTCTATATTCTCTACAAGTTTTAGAAATTTCATACTCCTCCGTCCGCGCAATTTTCGTAAAAAGGGGTACAAAGTTTTTTCTTCACGAATTAATATATAGATGTTTGAGATAAATTTACAGTGCTCCGATATTCGGGTCGTAGACATAAACAAAGCCACTTTTACACTTTAATCTTACGTTTATATTTTATAATCGAAAACTATTAAATATTAATTTTAAAATATCTTATTTAAGGACTGGAAAAACAGAAATTTCTGAAAAAAAAAACATAACCTTCAGCGTTTCACGTTTTGTCATTATCCGAGCTTTGAAATCGGAATATGTAATTAAATTTCAATGGTGACAGAAATGGAATAATTTAGACGGGCTCTACCACTACTAAGAACCCTCATATTGCTCATTGTTATTTTCTTAATTGGCTTCTCATAAGCTCGGCTGCCAGACTAAGAAAAGTAATAAGGTTTTGACTATTTACAGATTCGCATAATAATATAATATAAGAATATTTTAAAATTGAATATTAAATGAAATATATCGTTTCAAAACGTTGCCGTGGCTGGTATTAAATCACTAATCTGTCCCAAAACTATTATGTATTTTTTACTTGTTAAGTAGTTGTGTTTTTTTTTTATTGCTTAGATGGGTGGACGAGCTCACAGCCCACCTGGTTAAGTGGTTACTGGAACCCATAGGCATCTACAATGTAAATGCGCCACCCACCTTGAGATATAAGTTCTAAGGTCTCAGTATAGTTACAACGGCTACCCCACCCTTCAGACCGAAACGCATTACTGCTTCACGCCAGAAATAGGCGGGGTGGTGGTACCTACCCGTGCGGATTCACAAGAGGTCCTACCACAAGTGATTACGCAAATTATAATTTTGCGGGTATTATTATTATTATTATTATAACCTGAATTCTACTAATTAAATACACAGCGTGATCTCTGTCACTGCTTAGTCAAACTTATGGTCGGTGCAGACGAAAGAGTGATTTAACTAACAGAGAAAGAAAATCTAGCTACAGTTGAAGCTATGTTTGTTTGTAGAAACCACAGCCGCAATTAAAGGTACATCTATTTAATTAAGAATATCTACATTCGCATTTTGTTTGCTATTCGGTCAGACTAGTGTTTGCCTAATTATTGCACCACCCATTCGATTTGATTCGACCATCATCACTAAAAACTTCAGTATCTAGATTAAGTTAATGTATTACGGTAATGTAAGTTAATGAAAAGATTAAGTTAATGTATTACATTTTCTGTTGTGTTTCGATATTGACCTTTTGAAAAACGAAATGCCTACATTAATTGTGATTAAATGTTCATTCTGCTTAAACGATTTCCATAAAAATATTGATAGCACTAAAGCAAGTCAATAGTTACTGAACAAAAAAAAACAGTTGACAAACAAGAGAGAAACTGGTGTTTAATTGTTTTGGCTTTGTCTAGAATTTTTATTTGTAAATTGATTCTTTCTATTCCAAGATACTGAAAGGCTAATTTGGGCCCAAATAAAACAGTCAAAGTCCAGATTAATTAGACATTAGGGTAAGTGACATTTTCAGACCTTCCATTTATCCATTGGTTTATCCATTTATTTATTCCATTGGTATTTTTGGAGATACCTTCAGCACATTTGTTTGTATCGAACATAAAATATAATAATATCCGAATATACGCAGCAACAATCATCTTGATCAAATTTGGTACCTAATTTCCACTTTACAGCGAGACAGAGTTTAAATTTATAACAAATAACTAGGAAGGTATTATTTAGGTACTGTTAAGCCGTGACGTTAATCTTGACGACGACGAAACTTGATTTACATAAATTCAATATCCTTTTAATACCTAATGATCGTTTTAATACGGTGCAAAATTGAAGAGTCATAGCCTCGGGGCATCAACGAGATCTCGCTACAACGATTATGCTATGGTAATTAACAAAAAGGTCGGTGCTAAATACAAAAATGTACGAGGTGCGGCATCTTTTAAATTCGATTGGTTTTTATTTATTACTAACCAATTTCCAGAAATGTGGGAAGTATTTTTTTAGATTATGTACGGTTTTGTCATTTTCATCTTTATGCGCTTTTTAATATAAAAGTGAAATAGATGAAATAGATGAACAATTGAATAGTGTTTCTGTGTTCTGCTCTTTTATATTTATTTTAATTGGCAACTAATTGGAGTGGAAGAAAGTCTATGCTAATCCGATCGTTATTGAAAGCCACAGTTAAAGGCTATTGCGGCAATTAGCATGCAAAATTCTGAGAAAATCAGACAAAAAGTTCGTACTGTTTCATTCTGTAGATTGAAGTCGTTCGTAGAATTCCGTAAAGTGAATTAGCTTAACATAATAATAATTATTAGTTTAACACAAATGGAGGAAATATTCATTTTTCCAGTCAAAAATAAATTTAGCAAATTTAATGAGCGTGACATAACGTGACATAAATACTATTCGTTTTAGTATTATAATTTCATGTTTTGTGAATAGTGTAATATGTATATATGTACATAACTATGTGCCTGTATGTGTACCAACTAAAAGACGACAAAAAAAGATATATGTAAATGTTTCGGACACACTTTCATCTAAAGATGTCGGAGGGTGTATTATATGTAAGTCCGTACGGGTAAGTGCCACCTTTCTGCCGTGAAGCAGTCATGAGATCCGGTTTAAGGGGCAGGGTAGTTGTTATACAACATTATTGATGCTTCACGTCTGAAGATCGGTGGCGGCATACACTTTGCGATGTCTATGGGCTGCCGCAATCAGTCAGCATCCGGTCTACCGTGTTATAGAAAGCGTTCACAAAAATGAAGAAAATATAAATAAAAAAAAACCATTAACATTTTTGGAAATATGTATCTCCAATAAATTTATACACACTTATTTACACACTTAAGCGTCTCTATTCCTGTTAATAAAATCGGGTAATTTTCGCTTTTATTATAAAAGCCATTTTATTAAAATATTCAAAAATATTTGAATCGATTCAAACCACTGTAAAGTGTAGTTTCATAATAGCCACTTTGTATTGGTCGTGGAGGTTTGACTTTTGAATCAAGCTTTATATGCAGAATAGTAAAACTTTATTTCAACAAGAGTAAGGTTTATTTTTATATGCACCACCGTTTTTATAATATTGCTAAAGGAATACGGAAAAGGTTTAATATTTTTGTTCCAACTGAATTTTCATGTGCAAATTGGTTTTATTTAATTTTATTTTTTTAGAAGGAAATTGAAAGATTTTAATGGTTAAGTAAATTCAAATATAGGCTTTTCAAATTCGTTTTGAATTCGAAATTCATCCAATGAAAAAGAAATTTTGGTTGGGTTTTTCAAGAGTAATGCTTATTTTTAGATTAGTTCACTTTAATATTTAATTATTATTTTGCTGTATTGTAAAACCTAAAATCTAATGCTTCGCTAAAAAATCTCATATATATTAAATTATCTGTACTCCTTGCGATCTTGCATGTACCTACTATATGTAACATACCTATTCTCAATCGTTTGTCGACTTATTTCTTTTTTTTTGTTTACGTGCTTGATCAATAAAAAAGTGAAAGTTTTTTTTTTTTTTTTTTTTTTTTTTTTTTTTTTTTTTTTTTTTTTTTTTTTTTTTTTTTTTTTTTTTTTTTTTTTTTTTTTTTTTTTTTTTATTGCTTAGATGTGTTGACGAGCTCACAGCCCACCTGGTGTTAAGTGGTTACTGGAGCCCATAGACATCTACAGCGTAAATGCGCCACACACCTTGAGATATAAGTCTAAGATCTCAGTATAGTTACAACGGCTACCCCACCCTTCGAACCGAAACGCATTACTGCTTCACGGCGGAAATAGGCGGGGTGGTGGTACCTACCATTGCGGACTCCCAAGAGGTCCTACCACCAGTAAAGACCAGTTGTCGAAGTTAATCTAAAACCTAGAGGTGTTTTTTTTTTATTGCTTAGACGGGTGGACGAGCTCACAGCCCACCTCGTGTTAAGTGGTTACTGGAGCCCATAGACATCTACAATGTAAATGCGCTAACCACCTTGAGATATAAGTTCTATGGTTTCAAGTATAGTTACAACGGCTGCCCCACCCTTCAAACCGAAACGCATTACTGCTTCACGGGAGAAATAGGCAGGATGATACCTACCCGCGCGGACTCACAAGAAGTCCTACCACCAGTAAAAATTTATTTGCGTTCACATTTAGATACTGACAACATACCCAAAAACTCACTATGAATAAAAACTGAATAGCTCCTACTCCAATTATAAACTAACAATGTTGGTTAAATCATTTTGTTGTATGGTTCTCTTAACTGTATCCTCGCAATAAATTACATGTGGAACCTCGTACAGTTATTCGCGTGCGAGTTAATTCTATCGAGACACTGGTGTGAATGACGCAATTTGTCTGAATCTTGCTTGACTCCTCTTTTGTACTCTGTAATCAGGCGAATATATGAGTCGTCTATTATCAAAGGTGGCAATCTGTACATTTGGACAAAAAAAATTTATTGATATGTCAATACAGATTGATTTGAATATAATCGTCTCCTTCAAAGAATACGGTTCAAAACCTGAATTAAATAAAGGTTAATACTTAACCTGTTATTTATCTAAGATGTCGTTCAGAAGAGTTTTGTTACTGCCAATGGAATACAAAGTCAATAATTCGTTTTTCTGATTTTCCAATGATTGTCCAAAAGTCCATATGTTGTAGTGTTCTCACTCTTTATTTGAAGTACTAACATTAATATGAAATGTGTTTGGGGTTTGTTACTTGTGTTGCGGATTGTAATATATCTCGACTGATTACATTACTGGTGGCAGGACCTCTTGTGAGTCCGCACGGGTAGGTACCACCACCCTGCCTATTTCTGCCGTGAAGCAGTAATGCGTTTCGGTTTGAAGGGTGGGGCAGCCGTCGTAACTATACTGAGACCTTAGAACTTATATGTCAAGGTGGGTGGCGCATTTACGTTGTAGATGTCTATGGGATCCAGTAACAACTTAATACCAGGTGGGCCGTGAGCTCGTCCACACATCTAAGCAATAAATAAAAAAAAACATTACGTTTCACAATGGCAGTCTTCAACGAGGTACTCAATACGGGGTGTTCTTTACTAGAATAACGCCTTACTTCAAAATTTATTTTAATTATCACAGGCAGCAAGCACTCTGTAAATTCTCTTAAATCCCATGAACTTTGAAATGTTTTGACGTTGAAATCTGCTTAAGTTAATGCACTCGTCGTTTTAAAAATTTATAATTTCAGTATCCTTCTCGCGTCGTCTTTTTCATTACTGAGGCACGTGATTCCCTCGACGACAGATTAATTTCTCTTTGACGGTGCTTCTTCGTCTGTTTCTACCCTTGGCGTCATCGAGAGCATCAGGTAGTTTGTTTTTTTTCTTTTCTTAGACGGTGGATGATTCACGGCCCACCTGGTGTTAAGTGGCTACCGGAGCCCATAGGCATCTACAATGTAAAAGCCGCCACCCACCCTGATACATGAGTTGTAAGGTCTCACTTTTAACAGTACAACGGCTGCCCCGCCCTTCGAACCGAAACGAATTACTGCTTCACGGCAGAAATAGGCAGGGTGGTGGTGCGGACTCACACGAAATCCTACCACCAGTACCAGATCTTGATAATTGAGCGAATTTCGGAGCATCTGATTGTAGTACAACCTCTTTTAGTATCAATCTTCCCAGTAATACGTACTTTCTGAGTTCTATCCACTTGGGTGATGTGATCTAAAAACTTCAGGATCTTACGAAGGCGGGTGGTGGAGGCGGAATCTTTTAGTGTAGGGTTTGTGAAAATTTTGTTAACTACAGTTTCTTATCCGGTCACCGTCCTCGTCGAACCCGTCGCTTGCGACGAAGGGCTCCCTTCCCTCGGGCTCCTCCCCTTGGGCTCGACGAGCGAACTAACCCATAGACACAGCCCATTGAGTTTCTCGCCGGATCTTCTCAGTGGGTCGCGTTTCCGATCCGGTGGTAGATTCTGCGAAGCACTGCTCTTGCTAGGGTCAGTGTTAGCAACTCTCCGGTTGAGCCCCGCGAGCTCACCTACAAACGTTAGGGTGAAGCTGAAATAGCCTCTCAAGGCTATCAGCATAGGTAGAAAAAAAAAAAAACTTACTGTATTGCTCAATTTAGCAAAATGTCATATCATCGTTCTTCTGAGGCAAATTCCACAGTTCGTTAACCATATCGCCGGGATTCGCTTGGCGATACCACCCGTGATTACATTTTAGTATGTTGTTCAAGTTTTATCACAAGCCCGCTGGCTAAAATCTTCCTCAGTTTTAGTATAACCATAGTTAACTTCATGGTGTTGCTTTTATAACGTCGTATTTTAGGTGAAATCAGCACTTTCACGAGCCATGTCCTTGTGTTGTTTGTTTTGGGTTCTTAAAACAAATGTATATTTTTTGTGCTTCCGAGGCTATTTCATGTTGGTTGGGGTTTTAGGAGGTTAAATCCTATTACCACATTAACACTAATAATCTAGTAATCTATCCTAACAATATAATCCTGATAGGCATTTTGTTCGTGATATAAAACGTACAAAAAAACAACGAAATGGTATTTAATCACGTAACAATTTTCTTTGCAATATCTTTACTTATTTTCATGACCTCCGTTAGTATTATTTTCTCGTCTGTATTTGAGTATAGAACATGCAAATATATTGACAAATTAGTGCGAAAACTCACTCTGCTTCTTTTGAGTGGGATTTATTTAAAAATGGCTATCGTGTAGGAAATGTAAACAAGCCGTAATTAAGTATATTGCGACTAGTTAACATTAATTAAAAGCTCCAAGCACCAAACGAAAAATGTATAACAGTTCAACTACATACTTCGAATTTGGCGAAGAAAAGAAAAAAAACCCAATTGCAATAGTTTGAATTAGATGCAAATTTTCGAGAAGCCCTGGGCCTGTTGTTAGTGCTCAAGTTGAAGAAAATTTGAATAAGCCCTATTGAATTACAAATATTCAGGATTTTTCTCTTTGTGTAATCAAAAAATGTAAATGTATGCATTCTAATTTGGAATATCTTTTGTCTCTTTACGGAACAATCGTAGTATCTACCGCCATTACCAATGTGCTTGTTTAGAATAAGTTCTAATTTTGCATATTGAATAACTCGGTGGAGCAGTAGTTAATTCCGGGTCGAGGGCCATGGATTGGGTTCCCACATCGGACCAACATTCTTTTTTTATTTTTTTATTGCTTATATGGTTGAACGAGCCCACCTGGTGTTAAGTGGCTACTGGAGCCCATAGACATCTACAACGTAAATGCGCCACCTACCTTGAGATATAAGTTCTAAGGTCTCAGTGTAGTTACCACGGCTGCCCTACCCTTCAAACCGAAACGCATTACTGCTTCACGCCAGAAATAGACAGTATGGTGGTACCTACCCGTGCGGACTCACAACAGGTCCTACCACCAGTAAAAAATTCGCGTGATGAACAGGTTTAATTGCTCTTTGTCTGGGTGTTTATTATCTATATATGTATACATTTAGACGTATACCTACATGTCAGTCTTTGGTATCCATAACATAGGAAATCCTAACTGGGGGTCGGGTGACCGTGCATAATTTGCGCCCAGTTATTATTATTGTTATTATTACACATATTACTTCAAAAGTTCATACCGGTGAAATTGATTATGTTAAAATTTCAATTTACTGTCGAGATATGTACACCTAAAAAGTAAACGATCCAGAAACATTAGTCATAGGTGTCTAGCTTATGTCAGCAATCATTTTTCCTTTTCAAAACTTAAAGGTAGTGAAGTTGAAACTGGCCGTAAAAAATCAAATAAGACTGAACAAATTTATAGAAGAAAATCGTAGGCGCTATTATTTTCAATAAAGAGAAGAGCCGTATAAGACCCTCGTGAATTTTTTACGATTCGCAACGGCGGAATAATGACTTGTTTTACTGATTTTTACAGGAACACCGTGAAAATAACTAGTAGAACGAATGAAAAAAAAAACTTAAAAAAAAATGATTAACTCATAAAAATAAGTGAAAACAAGCCGCGTTAGTAAAATTTTATTAATATAGTTTCCTTTTTTGCGTTTTAGTTAGTATATTCAAATTGATCGATTTTTGATTTAATTGATCGCGCTATCTATCACTTTTAATATTCGCACTCTCACAACTAATCTATATTATTTGGAACCGCTGCGTTTATCGACAGTGCGTTTCCAGAGGTCTTTCTTGCCATGTACCATCCGGCTATGGAATGAGCTCCCCTCCACGGTGCTATGACACGGTTTCCCGAGCGCTATGACATGTCCTTCTTCAAACGAAGCTTGTGGAGAGTAATAAGCGGTAGGCAGCGTCTTAGCTCTGCCCCTGGCCTTGTTGAAGTCGATGGGCGACGGTAACCACTCACCATCAGGTGGGCCGTATGCTCGTCTACCTACAAGGGCAATAAAAAAAAAACTAAGACGAATCTAATAATTTCTCATATGTTGCAATCAATCGAATGTTTTGTATGTATTTGTATGTATGTATCTATCTACGCATTTGTTTTGGCAATGTAATTATAACCTAGTGTTCATTTTACTCATGTCTACTGTAATTCTTTAATTTATCTTCATGTATTAACTTCATCACAGCTCCGCACTTCTTGAATCTTTCACTTCATCAAGGAGGGTTAACTGGGATAGAATGCCTGCATGGCGTTAAGTTCGCCTTTGTGCAATAAAGAACTTTCATTCATCCATGCATGGTTGTAGAGCGTGCCAAAGAATTAGTTAAACATACATATGCTCATATATGCTTTCCCCTTCCCAGCAGTTGGGTAAAAACATCATTAGTAACAGATCAATTGATCTACCAAGCCAAAACACCCGCTTAGAGGAACCTCTTCCTTTTGACGTTGCTCAAACTGGTGATCTACGACAGAACTACTGCCTTCATACTGACACTATGAGAGCGTCATTAGTACAGATTGCGGTTGTTCCCGCAGTTGAACACAAGCTACTACTACTAACTATGGTCCCACATTAAGCCACCATCGTAACCATAACAGGCCCATTGTTTCTAAGATGTCAAGAGTTTCTTTATAGAAAATACCATTAAGCATTCCGCCCAATTTGTTTGCTTTATAGGCTTTGAGTCTTCACGCATGTAGGAAAACTTTGTTACTAAACAAACATATTTTTTTGGCAGAATCAATGATATTTGATTCTATAATTCATTCAATTCAAAAATGACTGCCAGGAAATTAATTGGTAGTGTTTTTTAAACTAGAAAAGCCATGATTTTATTTGAGGCGGTACTTTCTATATAGTATAATGTTTCTACTTTTTTTGACGTCAGTAAAAGAGGCCAAAAATTGCTAACATAAAAACAGATTGAAGCGTAATCTACAAATTTCTTACAACACAAAAAAGTCTTGTGTTTTTATGAATTCGCCGACACCTTCAGGCTATAAATTGAACCTCGACAATGAAACTTTATTGCCTTTTCAATGGTCTGGGTGTTTTATTAAACAATTGGGTTGCCAGTGAACTGTAGTGAACTGTAACTACGTGAATTGTACAGTTCAGGTAAAGGTATAAAAATGTCTTTAGAATATTTATTATATTATTACTACTGGTCTCCCGGTAGTCGAAATTTTACTATAATTCATTGAAATTATGAGTTTGTACACTATTACGAATCTATTCTCAAAGACTATTATACTTCTATAATTACAGATTTTGCCTTGACTGTATATTAATAAAGACAAACCATAATTAATCTATTTTCAATATGACCACAGACTATAAGCAATGAGAAAAGTTTGACAATAAACAAATAGTATGCATGCGTGTGTGTGTGAAATACGTGATAGTGTGAGTAATGGTTTTTTTTGTTGATTTAATGTATTTTTTATGCATAATTTAAAAAAAATATTAACATTCTGCACTCCTTCTCTATATTCTCTATAAGCGTGGAAAATTTCATACTACTCCATCCGCGCAATTTTCGTAAAAAGGGACACAAAGTTTTTGCTTCACGTATTAATATATAGATTATTTTAAGACTTTATGACCTAAAATAGCACCAACATACCTTATACCGTGGGTGCTCTAAAACGTGAATTTCAGAGGAGAACCGCCTGAAACATCTCCAAAGGGGCTGTCATGCCGCTTAAGGAGGTATGGAGCGGGCCTCGTGGCTATATATCCGGTCAGGAGTAGCAGTATCCTTATTTACTGCTGCTAGAACCTATTATAAGCACCGGCTACCGATTAGTACCGATCACTAACGGGAAAAGTATTTCAGATGCGGGCGTGGATGGATAGTAAGAGAATAATAGTATGTGCGTAGCAAAGTGTGTTTTCTTAAATTTTTCGATGACCTCAAAATTTTTATACTAAAAACACGAAGAATTTGAAATTGCTCCTCAGAGTAAAGACTATGATTTGATTGTTTCGCGGCAGAAATAAATTCTACATATAATAATAATAATAATAATAATAATAATTACGTTTATTTACTCCACAGTACAAATCTATATATTAATGCGTGAGGCAAAACTTTGTATCCCTTTTTACGAAAATTGCGCGGACGAAGGAGTATGAAATTTTCCACACTTATAGAGATTATAGAGAAGAAGTGCACAATGCTAATATTTTTTTAAAATAATGCATAAAAGATACATTAAATAATTAAAGAAATCATTACACACACTACCATGTATTTGACACAACACATACGTATAAATATACTCTTTGTGGATTGTCAATTGTGAAACTTTTGTTATTTTTTAAAGTCTGTGGTCAAATTGAGAACAGATTAATATTGTTTGTCTTTAATATTATATATCTATAGTGTAGTTTTGGCGAAATCTGTATTATATAGAATATATTAATATCTGTGATTATATTATTTTTTTTTTTTTTTTTTTTTATTAGGTTCACACAACTGGATGAAAACTGCACACATAAACATTGAACTTATTTACATAAAATAATACATTATCGAATTCACCCTTTTGGATGTGAACACATCTTGCTTAAGAGCGTTTGTGCTTAAAATAAAAATATCGTTAACTAATATTAAATCAAGACAAAGAAAACAAAAAACTGCATATACAAACATACAAAAAATAAAAAACAATGAAAATAAAAAATTAAAAGAGGGAAATTAATGTTCTATAGAAATAAAAATAAATGTGATTGGTCTACAGCTCGGTGTGGATCACGGAACTTAAATTTATTTTAAGTGAGGCTAGAGAAGCATGGCAAACAAATATGTCAATTTCATCACGTATACTATTTGCCAGGGAAGTCATACGATAGACAGGAGAGTGCTGGCCAAGATTACTTTTGATTTTTGGTAGGTGGAAAGTTTTCCGATTACATAAGCGGCTGCCCAAGCGCGGTACGCTTAAGTGAATACGTTCAAGTATTTCTGGTGAGTCTATTATGCTGTGTATAAGCTTGTAAAGGAACACAAAATCAGCTGCTTTACGTCGGGTGCTTAATGACTGGATCCGATAGAACGAAAGGCGTTCCTTATATGATTTCAGTTGGTGACACTTATTATCATTAAAAGCGAGATGATAAAGGAACCGTTTTTGGATTCTTTCTATCCTGTTTGCATGTACTTGATAGCCAGGGCTCCAGACTGTACAACAATATTCTAAAATGCTTCGTACAATCGTATTATAAATAAGAATAGTTAAGCTAGGTTGCTTGAATATTTTCATTTGCCTATTTATAAAACCAGAAAGCCGAGAGGTCCTGCTAATTATGTTATCAATATGGGATCTGAAGCTCAATGCGCTATCCAAGTTGATGCCCAAGTCCCGAACAGTATTGACTTCTTGAAGGGGTGTGTTGTTTATGAAGTATGTGGCTTGAAACGGAACCCTCTTTCTTGTAAATTTAATAAAATTACACTTTTGCAAATTCAAGTGCATGTAATTCTGCGTACTCCATTTGTAAATCGCATTGATATCTGACTGAAGAGCCATTATATCCGAATGGTCTTCAACAGCACGATACACTTTTAAGTCATCAGCATATAATTTAAATTTAGATTGGATGACATGCTTAATGTTATTGATGTAGACTAGGAAAAAGAAAGGACCGAGATGAGACCCTTGAGGGACCCCTGATGGGACCATGTGCACTCTAGATTTAAACCCTTGAATGTTTACCAATTGCGAGCGGTTGCGTATGTACGACTCGCACCATCTCAGTAACGATCCATGGATGCCCAGTTCTGCAAGCTTGTGTAATAGGCAGTTATGGTTAACTAGGTCAAACGCCTTTCTGAAATCGGTGTAGATAGAGTGCACCTCGCCACCTCCGTCCATAGTATCAATTATATCAGAAACATAACTAACTAAGTTAGTATTTGTCGATTTGGATGGCAGAAAGCCGTGTTGATTTGTGTCTATAGATTGCTTGAAATGAGTTATCAACTTTTTATTAACTATGGCTTCCAATACCTTGCCAAACCCAGACAGTATGGAGACAGGTCGATATTGGGCTATATCATCCAGCCTCCCATCCTTGTGGATCGGTGTTAAGTGCGCTAATTTCCACTGAGTGGGGTAAGCACCACTTTGGAGAGATTTGGTATAAATTTTGGCTAGAGGTTTATATAAACTTAGAGCACATTTTTTTATGAATATAGGAGGTATCAAATCAGGGCCAGGTCCTTTGTCCGCATTTAAAAGCTTTAGCTGATTTAAAACTTCGGTTTCATTAACTTCAACGATATTATATGATGCATTGCCGGACACATTACAATAATGAGAAGAGCAACTTGTTTCATGATTAATGTTGGAATCATACACACTTTGGAAATGTTGAGAGAATAATTCAGAGATCTCCTGTCCTCCCTTAGCCTCTACCCGACCAAGCTTCATTTCGTTAGGCAAAGAACGACTATTAGCTGTTTTATCCTTAAAAATTTTCCAGAAGTATTTCGGACGGTTTTTGAGATGATTGGGAGCATTCTGTTTAAAATTGGAATAACATTCAGTTATCATTACATCGCATCGCTTTCTTGTTATATCGAATTGCAGCTTATCCATTAAGTTTCCGTATTTTTTGTATCTGGAGTGAAATTTACGTTTATGTTTAAGAGCTTTTATTAAGGAATTACTAAACCATATTGGGTAACGATCGTTATGTTGGAAGCGGAGTGGAGTATGCTGATTGATTAACGGTCTGATCGTCTGATAAAAATGGTCAACCATTGTATCCACAGAATATGATTCTTGTAGTAAGTTGGTCCAATCAACCTGCTTTAAGTCTTTATTCAGAGCCTCATAATTGGATTTGAAGTAGTTTAATGCTGGGAATTATAGAAGTATAATAGCGTTTGACAATAGAACCATAATAATGTTTAGTTTAGTTTAATGGTTAGCTGGTAGAAAACTCAATTGTTGAGTTAAGCTCGCCATTTTTTATATCTTACGCAATTACTGTAATATTAACTGTGTGTGTACAATAAAGAATATCATAATGTTTAAACTTTTAATTTCAATTAATTATAGTCGAATTTCGACTACTACGGGGACCACTAGTACAAATAAATTTTCAATTAGCATGAGATAAAAATTCTAATTCTAAACAATATTACAATATATTATACTATCACAGTGGAAATAAAAAGGCCGCGGCTCAGCTTTGTGATAGCTGAAACTATCGCTGTTATTCTGCCGCTGCCTGTAATCTTAATCTATAAACTTAAATATAATAATACCTAAATTTAAAATTCTGTGGGCACACAATGCGTCTTACGACTAGCACAACTTGTTATTATAATTTGAGTTACATAAGCTAGATTCTATACGTACTACGTACATTACCCAACTACGAAATGACCATGAAACATCAATTTTTGAGTGCCTACTTAACGAGGGGATATGAAGGCTCTATGAGATGCGACCGCACTTGACCTCTTTCTATGTCGGAATGTTACATTATGTAAAGTTGAGGTTTTGGTCCCCAGGCTAATCGTGTCATTATGTTTCGGATAACATGACCATCGTCTATGTTTTTTTTTCTCGATAAAATAGCATTGATGTTTCTTGAGTACTTATATTTCACGTATGATGTAGTAAAGCAGAGTCGTCGTGGCCTAAAGGATAAGACGCCTGGTGTATACGTGTGTAGCGATGCACCGGTATTCGAATCCCGCACGCGGGTACCAATTTTTCTAATAAAATACGTACTTAACAAATGTTCATGATGGACTTCCAGGGTGAAGGATTAACACCAGGTGGGCTCCATTCATCTATGCAATAAAAAAAACCAGAAAGCAAGTATTATTTATAGTAATATGTTTGATTTTTGCAAACAGTGCTTGCTGTATAATGTATTGAAATAAAATTTCGAAGTAGGCCGATTTATTTAAGTAATATTTGCTGCCACTTTATAGGGAACCCAA
This sequence comes from Bombyx mori, assembly GCF_030269925.1. Classification (NCBI taxonomy): domain Eukaryota; kingdom Metazoa; phylum Arthropoda; class Insecta; order Lepidoptera; family Bombycidae; genus Bombyx; species Bombyx mori. The sequence continues at coordinate 15,373,660 of NC_085117.1, forward strand.
ATAATTAATTATTATGTAAATTTGGCAGTCCACAGGCTGTTATGTTTTTCCGTGAAAATCTCTCCACGGCTTATTGTTCCATTAGGGAATTATCCGTTCATGATTCGACCGTAGCTATTTTTCTCAGGAAAGCGAACCAAATATAGAAAGAAAAATGACAGAAATAGCGGTCTTGGAAAAAAAAGGAAAATGTCTCGAGGAAATGAAATCGAAAATTTTGTAACATTGCGTTTGACATACCCAAAAATGATTACCTTCAAATATCACTGTAACAAGGAGTTAGTTATGTTACTTGGGCGGTAGCTATGATAGAACATGAGATGTTTGATAGATTCCTGAATTTCACTAGCAATATTTTCAAGATACTTTTGCACGTATACAAGTTCAGAATAATAAAATTCGGAACGTGGGTCTACCGAGAAAATTCCTCCGCTGGGCGGAAGATATCCCCTTTGTTGTTACCTCTAAACTTGAATTCGTCATTTGAGTGAAGTTAATTCGTTGTAATGGATTCATTCCCGGAAAGTTTATTTCCAACTTTGATATTCATTGTGGTTTGAATATCAAAGTAGGTTCGATTAACAAAGGTTAGTTATTGGAAACTTCGATCCTATATCAAAGCCTTAGTCAATAACTTTAGATTATGGCAGGCGCTATTCCATACTTTTCCTCATCTGTTCCCAAACAGAGAGATCTGCCTAGCAAAAATGTTTTATATTCTGTTTCGTATCTTGTAATCCGATATTAAGCCAATTTATTTGAAATTTGCAATACATGTATCAAATACATATGTATTCGAAACCTTATTTGCAAAAAACGAAATATCGGTTACCTGTCAATTCAAATCGAGGCAATAAATATAAAATTATATACGACGGAGAGCTTTTCGCTACATACAAATTACAAATATGACGATGTGTGATTTAGTACCGAACTGAATTTAACCGAATCGAACCGTTCAGATACATTTTTCATCGACTTCAATAGCTTTTGTACTACACTACTTTAAGGGGAGATATCTATATAGTAATACGTGAAGCAAAAACTTTGCATCCCTTTTTACGAAAATTGCGCGGACCGAGGAGTATGAAATTTTCCACACTTATAGAGAATATAGAGAAGAAGTGCAGAATGCTAATATTTTTTTTAAATAATGCATAAAAGATACATTAAATAAATAAAGAAAACATTACACACACTACCATGTATTTGACACGTGTGTGCATGCATACTATTTATTTATTGTCAAACTTTTGTTCTTGACATCTGTGGTCAAATTGAGAATAGATTAAATATTGTTTGTCTTTATTAATATTTTTCTATAGTGTAGTCTTGGCGTTGAAAATACAATAATAATAGTGTACAAACTTACAATTACAATTAATTATAGTCGAATTTCGACTACTGCGGGACCTCTAGTAATATATTATTACTCTAAATCACTACTAAGCCTTTGCACTCCAGTAACTTTCTAAGAAGCTCACAAATCACTAAATGAATAAATTTTTGCTACGTAACAATATCTATGAGATCTATATGAGAAAGTTAATATGAAATTCAAACTATACTTTATGTAAAGAAGAAATAAATAAACCATGATATAAATAGTTATATAATGTGAAGAAGTATCTTCTAGAAGTAAAAAATAAAATAAATACATTTGTGATCTGTGACGCCAGATTACATTATGTTTCAGATAATTAATCCACAACAAGGTTTTACAATTTGAAGCAGTTAATTTTAATTTTATTAATTCATTTGCGTTTTCATTAAATTTAATTCTTCTATTCTTCTTCTTCTCACTCATAACAGAGCGGTCATGATCATTGTGTAGTGTAAGGAAGGAAACGGGAAAGCGGACTTCTTTCCGGGCCAAATTGTCAACTTCAACTGCACGCGCGGGCAACATATCGTATGCGGCGGCATTTTGCGTTACCGCAAAATAGCGGACGAGGTAATGGCTACAGAGCAGTGACGGTATAACCACATTTCTGAACAGTGGTCAGCAGAGGCCTTGGGGTCCAAATAACCCAAAAGTCCGGTGCAAAAGGGAAACTATTGCAACTACTTTCCCGAGAAACTCGTCAGGGAAGTAAGCATTAGGGAATTTAATAAAAGCTTACAAAATTAATACCAAGTCAGGCACACCATCAAATTGAAATACTATTTTCAATTTGTCATTAAGTAGGATGTAAGCTTGGTTGCGAATGGGAATTATGCAAAACTCAATTGCCAGTTCTCCTGTAACTGTATTTGTTCATTACGCTAGTAAATGTTTATCAATAATGAACCTCCCTTTACGTTAACCGCAGTTCGTTTCAAAGTATGTACTTAGAAGCCTTTACAGTTAAATATTTATCTTTCAGCTTCTTTAGATACGTGTTTCATATGTTGTTTCATACATATTTCTTTTGTTAATCTGGACAACTAACCTTACGTTAAGTAGTAACCTTACCACAGAAATATCTTATTTCTGTGAACCTTACTAGCGTTAAGACCTTACTTAACGTTAGTTAGATGTATGAAAGAATTTCCGTCTGGTGTTAAACCTTATACCGATAGACACTACAATGGGAACAAATCACTCTTCGATACATAAAGTTGAATCATTGTTATTACAAGGTAATAACGACTATACCACTTAATTGTTGTAAAAATCGGTCCACATGATCATTTCCCGACAGACGTAAGCAGTACAATGTAAAAAGTATGCACCCGATGGTATAGACTCGTGTAGGCCCACGCCCTAGTTAAGTAAATGACTTTCGTGATAATCAAGCCAATTTGTTTGAGTGGTATTGCTAGCTAATGGATTTGAAACGAATAAATCGAGTAACTAAGTCAAGTCTGAGGGTTTTAACGGTCATATTGTCTTCGTTATTTTCTCTTCCATAAAACTAGTAGCCTTATTAATTTTTACACTTACCACCAGTTCCCACATGCCATATACTATTTAGAGATAGAGGTTGTATGGCATCGCTCACACAGTTATCACCATCTATTGCTTCGCGAAGTATCCCTGTGTTTTGAATTGACTTACTTACAGCCAATCCCAATGTAATCGAAAATGAAATCTTATAATTGAAGAGTTGCCATTTTAAGTTGTATATGCGCAATTTAACTGCTCTGTGAGTTCCGCTATTGGTATTAGCTAATAAAAAATAATAATCTGTAGTTGATAAAAATAAAGAAGGAAATTTTAAGTTGAATGAAACTTTGATCTTTTAGCTTATGTAGCATCAATATTCTTTTTTGTATATATAGTTCATTGTCGAAGTTTAGAATTAACGGCCCGTTTTTTTTTCTTTCCTCATCTTCATTTCATTCTTTCGAGATATTGGTTTTTGTTTTGAAAGTCCTCGGTACTGAATATAATCTACGTTTACTGGTTAAAATAAAATCTTTCCGAGACAGGATACGGCACGTTCCTTATATTATGTCCAATGTTTGCGTTCGTGCCTCCGTTATCATTGTCTCACACAGTCATCTAATTTTGATGTCGTTAATTACGTTTATCTTCTATGAACTATTGATTTTTTTTGCTACCTAAGCTGATGATAGACTTGAGAAGCTATGTCGGCGTGACCTAACAAACAGGTGAGCTCACGGGGCTCAAACCTGATCTGAAGAACAGTGCTACGCAGAATCTACTACCCGATCGCAAACGCGACCCATTGAGAAGATCCGGCGAGAAAATCAGTGGGATGTGTCTGTGGGTTAATTTACTCGTCGAGTTCTGAGTCGCAAGCGACCGGTTCGACGGGAACGATGGCCGATGCTTGAGGTACCTAAAAGCACTGTTAGCGGATCGGGAGGATTCGGAATGACGTTTTGTTGATTCAATTCTATTGAGATTCGATAATTTAGTGAGACAGCTTAAACATAAACTTCTCTAAAATCTTGAGCATTATTGATTTTGTAAATAATAAATAATTCGAGTTTAAGATTTTTGCTAATAAAAGTAGTGTATGTAATACTGGAGTTCACCATAAATTTGTCTACGTCGACAGAATAGTAAATGGCTTCTGTCGTTATTTTAAGAGTTGCACGCCGTTGTGGGGTGTGGCTTATGCTTGTTTTACGTAATTAACGTTTTGTTGATGGCGAGAACTTGCATGGACACAAACGAGTGACTAGAATAGAATTATTTGTTAACAATATGCTTTGAAGCATGGTTTTTTCGACAACAGTGTAGCGATGTACCAGTATCAATCTTAGTCAGTCGTTGAAAATTGTCATGATACGTTCCGTTGGATCCGACCTATTTTCATGAACTATTGTCGCCCCCTAAATCTGAACTCATGATAATTAAGAAGGTACATAATAAATTAATGTGAGTCGAGAAAATATTTTTCGTGTAGATGGGGAAACCACATTCCACTGGGTGTGAAGTTATAGACATACGACATAGATGTCGAAGTATCAACTGTATTGTATAACTGGGGTCTGTCCAAACCAAAAGGCATTCTTTGCGGTGGAAATAGACAGGATGGTGGCATCTGCCCATGGGCTTACAATACGCCTTACAGCCAGATAATACAGATAACGCTGCTGCTCATTGCCAGGTGAAACCTTCAGAGGTTTTTTTTACGATTAAACGAGAACAGATTGGTCACATTGTTGTTCATATCACCGTTCCTTAAGACGAGAACCTCGTGAATGCGGTCAAGTATGTATATATTGATAAAACATTTAGATCTGGCTCACGAAGCTAACAGCAATGTGTCATATTGATCTAATCACCATTGTCCTCGTATTTATGTCGATGTATAGTTTACTAGTGAAAAGTATCGATCGACACCTTAAAATAAAATATTTTGTTATTATTATTATCATTCACAATAACCACTAGGCAGTCGATAATTACAACATAATTTATTAACCAGGATTCTATTTACGTGAAAAATCTGTGGAGAAGCATCGCCATATTTTTCCCCTCTAGCAGATTTCCTTTCCGGATCTGTATTACGTATTATATGCTATTTTATCACGATAGTTTGTTTTGGTTTCCCGTATTGATATATTATTTGTGATGTAATGTATCTACATTCTGTTTGGTTTTCGGACTAGGGATGCTTATTGGAAAAATAGTGTTACTTACGCACATATCATTTCCTTTATTACAGAGTCTGCAAATGCTTCTTTATATTGCTATGTATAATGTAAACATGGGCATAATTAGAGCACTCACTGTGTCAGTTAATCTCAGTATGTTTGTTGTAATTTGGCGTTTTTTTTATTACGTAAATTGGTAATGAGCTTACAGCCCAGTTAGTATATAGTAGTTCCCATGGCTTATAGACATCATAACTGTGAATGACACCGCCTGCCTTGAGATGTGAGGTCGATATGTCAATTGTTTTATGTAATGGCTGTCCCCCACCTTTCAAGTTGGAATGCGTGACTGCTACGCTACAAAATAGACAATATTGTGTTACTTATCAGTGGAGGTGGCTCACAATACGTTCCACTAATAATGTCGATGGGCGATTGCAGAGCTTTAGTGTACTTAGAAGCTTCCATTTCTTCAGTTACGATAACAATAGGAAAGGGAATTTTACTTACTAAATAGCATACTTAAAAATATGATTTTTTTTATTGCTTAGATGGGTGCCCAAACTCACGGCCCATTTGGTGTTAAGTGGTTACCGGAGCCATTGGCAACGTAAATGCCGCACCTTACCTTGAAACGTGAGTTCAAAGTTTCAATTTTATAATACAACGGCTGCTCCATTGATCAAACCGAAACGCATTACTGCTTCACGGCAGAAATAGGCAGGGCGGTGGTACCTAACCGTGCGGGCTCACAAGACGCTCTACCACGTTTGATTTAGATGAATAGTGAATATTCGTTAACACGTTAACTGCGTTATGCGACTTTAAAAGGCCCACATGCCACCTGATGCTGCAGTCAAAACTTTTCAATTCCACATTTCTATACGTATGGGATATTCGAAAACGGTATTTTTGAGGCCTATCAGGTCTCATGTCGTAAACAAGTCGGATCCTGTCTCGGAAAGACCTCACACGCACTGGCTAAAAATCCCTAAAATAGTTCCGCAGTTAATGTGTTAAGTATGTATTTCGTTAGAAAAATTGGTGCCTGCCTGCGGGATCGGAATACCGGCACTGTCGCATCGTTGGATACCAATGCAACAGGCAACAAAAGCAGCAAGCCACCACGACTTCTAAAATTCGAAATCATCATCATCATCATCATCAACAGCCCACAGTCGTCCACTGCTGGACATAGGCCTCTCCCAATCCACACCACTGAGCCCGGTCTGCGGCTCTCCTCATCCACTTCTTGCCGGCCACCGTGCGGAGGTCATCGCACCATCTAGCCAAGGGGCGTCCCACGTTACGTCTTCCGCTGCGCGGTCTCCACTCGAGAACCCGTCTGCTCCAGCGATCGTCAGTCCTACGGCATATATGGCCAGCCCACTGCCACTTCAGCTTGCTGACTCTTTGAGCTATGTCGATGACTTTAGTTCTCTGTCGAATAATCTCATTCCGGATTTTATCCTTCAGAGAAACTCCGAGCATGACTCTTTCCATGGCTCGCTGAGCGACTTTGAGCTGACGGACCAACCGTACTGTGAGTGTCCACGTTTCGGCTCCGTAAGTCATTACCGGTAGAACGCACTGGTTAAAAACTTTCGTTTTCAGGCACTGTGGGATGTGCGATGAAAAGATTCCACGCAGTTTGTCGAACGCCGCCCAGCCCAGTTGGATCCTTCTCTTGATTTCCCTCTCCAAGCTGTGTTTACCCATCTGCAGCGTCTGCCCAAGGTATAAATATTCATCAACAGCTTCAAGCGGGCAGCCCTTCACGACGATCGGACCCGGGCTAATGTAACAATTGAACATCACTTTGGTTTTATCCATATTCATCCGGAGTCCAATTCGTCGCGAAGAATCTGCTAAGCCGTTCAGCATCTGCTGCAGATCTTGCAACGATTCCGCCATGAGAACGATGTCATCTGCGAACCGCAAGTGTGAGATGTACTGACCATTAATGTTTATGCCCATCTTTTTCCAATCCAGCGTCTTAAACATATCTTCCAATGCGTTGGTAAACAGTTTCGGGGAAATAACATCCCCCTGTCTCACTCCGCTACGCAATTGGATAGGGTTAGACTGCTGATTCTGTATTCGAACATTCATCGTGGCACAGTCGTAGAGGCATTTCAACACCTGGACATAGCGATGGTCTACCTGGCATCGCCGCAGAGAGTCCAGAACAGACCAAGTCTCGATGGAGTCGAAAGCCTTCTCATAATCCACGAATGCTAAACACAGGGGCCGATTATATTCTGTGGTCTTTTCTATAATCTGCCGCACTGTGTGTATGTGGTCTATGGTTCCATAGCCGCTCCGAAACCCAGCCTGCTCTGGGGGCTGAAATTCGTCGAACCTTCTTGCCAGGCGATTTGTGATGACTCGTGAGAACAACTTATAGATGTGGTTCAGGAGGGAGATTGGTCTGTAGTTCTTTAAAAGAGTTTTGTCTCCTTTTTTGAAAAAAAGTATCACAATACTGTTGTTCCACGCCTTCGGAGTTCTCCCGCGGTGGATGACGTGGCTGAAAAGCTTCTGTAGCTCTACTAAGAGAGGTGTTCCTCCTGCTTTCAATAGCTCAGTTGTTATACCATCATCTCCGGGGGCTTTTCCATTCTTGAGTTGTCTCAGAGCCAATCTTATTTCGTCCACACTGACGTCCGGCAGCTCATCGGTGAAATGGCGCGTGAGTGGGGCTCTACAATCGTGACAGTTCTGTACAGAACGGGTGGTGCAGGACTCGTACAGCTGACCGTAATATTTTTCAATCTCAGCGAGAATCCCCGTCTGCGACATAATGACGTTACCATCGGAGGTCTTGAGTTTCGATAAACGACTTCTCTTAAGCTGCTGGTTAAATACCTTTGACCCACGGTTTTGTTCAATGGCTCTTTCAATTCTTCGAGTAGTGGAGCGTCGAAGGTCACGTCGAACCAATTTCGTTATCTGCTTGCTGAGAGCCGATCGTTCTGACGGAGAAGCGGATGTGTCCTGACGCCGTATGGCCATGAGTCGCAACGTCTCGTCTGAGAGTTCGGATTTTTTTCCCGTTCGCTTCCCGCTGAAAAATTTTGCACCCTCTTCCCTCATGACTGTGACCAGATTTTTGAGGTTTTCGTCAACATCATTAGTGGTTTCCAAGTTGACAAATCGATTTTCCAAGGTTTTATGGAAAGCTTCTGAACCTGCACTGATTTGGAGCTGGTTAGGTCGGAGTGTAGACTGTATCATGCGGTGTCTTTCCAATCGAGCGTCTATGCTCAGCGTAGCTCTTACTAGCCAGTGATCGCTTCCGGTGTTAAACCTGTTGACCACTGAGACATCCCTAAATAGCCGTTTTTTATCCGCAATGATAAAATCAATCTCATTTTTCGTTACAGAGTCTGGGCTTCGCCATGTCCATTTTCTTTGGGGCTGCTTTTTAAAAAATGAGTACATTAAGAATAGCTCCTCTTGCTCTAGAAAGTTAACGAGCATTTGCCCCCTATCGTTCCTGCTTCCAAATCCATGTGGTCCCACTCTCGACTCGTCACACATCTGTACACCCACTTTGGCATTAAAGTCTCCCATGACTACATTGAAGTGAGTCTTAGTGGTATTGTGAAGTGCTTTATTAATATCTTGATACATATCTTCTACTTCTTCATCCGAATGTGCCGAAGTTGGTGCGTAAACCTGGATGACCTTCAAACTATAGCGCCCAGAAAGCCTAATGATCAAGTACGCAACCCTATTCGACACACTGGAGACTTCCTCAACGCTATGAGCCAAGACTTTATTAACGAGAAACCCCACCCCACCGTGAGATTGCTGACCACCCTCACGGAAATAAAAAAGGTGGCCCGACTCTAGTGTTAGAGTGTCCTCTCCCTCACGTCTAACTTCACTCAACCCAAGTATATGCCACCTTATGTTACTGAGCTCCGATTCCAACTGTGCCAAGTGCTCGTCTAGTCGTAGCGTTCGTCCATTATACGTCGCAAGGGTCAATCGTTTATGGTAGCCTGCCGTAACCCGGGGATTCTTAGCACCCCCTACCCTACCGTTACCATAGTCGCTACCGTGACTAGGAATAGCAGGGTGACCGGGAACTAGGGACCGTCGTTTTTGTGTGTCTTTCATGGAGGAAATGCCCATAATCTCCACGCTGGGCAGGCGTGTTGGAGATCGCAGAGACACAGCTCTTTTTTGTACCACTAACACTGCTGCCTGTCAGTGATCAGGTTTTTTAGTTGTGCCAAGTTTAGACTGCGCTATACCGCTATCAGCCGGTCGCCAGAGCCTCGTTCGTTAATCAGCAGGATGACCGCGGGCAGGTGAGGTTGACTTGGAATGAATAGATGGTGTGTCATTCCCATACATCCCTCATTCCCATACATCCCAATACAACACAACAAATTCGAAATACTAACATACATTTGTGTATTTAAACAGTAAATATTCAATAAGATTCGTAGATTTAGTAAATCCATGGTAAGAAATCCATTTCATTACCTACGTCCGGAGTATTAGTCTGTGATTACTAAACTCGCGTTTCGAACAAAGTGAAATAAATAGCTTGTGTGTAGGTATGTATATAAAACTCACATTACAACAAAATTTTATGAAAGATACAAATTTCCAGTAGCAGCCCTCTGGTTTCAATGACAATTTAATTACAGCCCGAACACCGATTTCTATTTACGTAAATCGCGATACATATTCTCGTATTCAAATCAATAGAAACTGGAGTTCATTAGAGACGATGTTTATTAATTAAAATCATTAATTTAAGATATCGAATTTGGCAAGCTCCTTCCTTTAGGCGATATGACAACGCTTGAGCCAAATATTAATAATCCAAAGCTTTGGTTACTTATTATTGAAACGAAAATTCTGGGCGCGTTTTCAATGTAAGCTTTCTTCTAATGTAATACTATTATTATCTTTAACCAGACAGTTTTGTGACGAAATATCAGTACAATAATGATGTGTGATCTGTACATTTAGGCTGCGAAATAGGAAATATATAATAGTGTAATTCAGTTAATTTCGAGATTTACATAGTGACAGAAGTTATCAGTAGGCTTCAAAATTACCAAATCGAAAATTTCTATTTTTCATATATTTTTAGTGTACAACTTCAGGTTGTAAGTTTATTTTCCTGTCTTTTTTTTTTGTATCCTACGTTTTGGTCCAATTCCGATATCGAACATGTTACCAACGGAATATTGATTAGAACAAAAATTTTAAAGTATTTTTTTACGTTGTTTGTTGATGTTTGACGTTTATTTTCTATCAGACGTTGCTGACACTAATAGGGCGTGTCCTTGACGGAGATCGGACGTCGTGTGTGAGAGTGCACGGGAATTGCTTAGTGCGGTAAGGACCTAAAAATATCCTTGGGCCCACGGTCTGCTCCCAACATCTACAGATCGTTAAGTGCCACACATACCGGCGCGTCACCTAGCATGGACATCGTAGAAGGTACGGTCCTCTTTTTTATTTTTTTTATTTTTTTATTATCGCTTACATGAGTGGACGAGTTCGCAGCCCACCCGGTGTTAAAGTGGTGACTGGAGCCCATAGACATCTATAACGTAAATGCACCATCCACCTTGAGATAAGTTCTAAGGTCTCAGTATAGTTACAACGGCTGCCCCACCCTTCAAACCGAAACTCATTACTGCTTCATGGCGAAATAGGTGGGGTGGTGGTACCTACCCGTGCGGAATCACAAGAGATCCTATCATCAATAATTACGCAAATTATAATTTTGCGGGTTTGATTTTTATTACACGATGTTTTTCATTCACCGTGGAATTTAATCGTGAACATTTGGTAAGTACGTATTATATTTCATTAGAAAAATTGATACGCGGGATTCGAACACTGTTGCATCGCTCGATACGAATGCACAGAGCCTCCTTGCCACCCTCGGATGCGTTACCACCCGTTACCCCGATGGAAGTTAAAGACTTGATCAAAGACCTACGTCCTCGCAAGGCTCCCGGTTCCGACGGTATATCCAACCGCGTTATTAAGCTTCTACCCGTCCAACTCATCGTGATGTTGGCATCTATTTTCAATGCCGTATGGCGGACGTTATCGGCATACATAAACCCGGTAAACCAAAAAATCATCCGACGAGCTATCGCCCGATTAGCTGTAACTGTATGAGCGTCTGCTCTACAAATGCCTCAGAGACTTCGTCTCATCCAAGGGCATTCTCATCGATGAACAATTCGGGTTCCGTGCAAATCACTCATGTGTACAACAGGTGCACCGCCTCACGGAGCACATTCTCGTAGGACTTAACCGACCAAAGCCGATCTACACGGGAGCCCTCTTCTTCGATGTCGCAAAAGCGTTCGACAAAGTCTGGCACAACGGTTTGATTTTCAAACTTTTCAACATGGGCGTACCGCAGCTGTATCACGTATTTCGCAGACAATTAGCAGAAGACAAATATTGTGCAAATATTGCTGTCAACTGTCCATTTCGTATTACGGACTTACAACAAAAAAGCAGATCGCGGACCATCACTAGTGCTGCCTCTGCAGAGCGATTTGTGAAACTTTAGTGCATTCTTTTCCATACAACTAACAACAACTGGCTTAAAGTCGGTATTACGGATGCTTTTGTCTGCCACACAACAGCAGATATTTAGCAATTTCGTTTGTCAAATTTGCGACACCTTTTGTATCTGGTGCTGAATTGTTGCTAACTATCTGCAAGTGTAAAATTTGTGAAATTAAATTAATTAACTTGATTTAGGTAAGTGTAATTAGTTTAGATCTTTATTTGTGTTTGTGTTTTCCATAGTATTAACATTAAATACCACGCTGGGCAATTTAAGTACACTAATAATGTTGAGGTTATAAAGTTTATTTTTTACAAATTAATATTTCTTCTAGGTATGTACTATGGACAGAGCTCAAATAATAAATGGGGCTTTGGAGTCTAAGGAAATTAGGTCGGATACATACGAATCAGTGCGTTTGCGACGCTGTCTTCGTGATCAAGCCTGACCCCTTAATCTATCGGAAAGTTTGTTCAGAACACATTACAGAATTTCGAAACATCAATATTTACAATTGTGCTCTGAATTAAAGCCGTTAATAACCTAGATCATCAAGACGAACAAGAATAGAAAGTAAAATGCAAGGTACTTATATATGAGTCGACTATTATCAAAGGCGGCAATCTGACTTTTGGACAATGATTGGTAAATCAGAAAAACGAATTATTGACTTTGTATTCCATCGGCAGTCACAAAACTCTTCGGAACGACATCTTAGATAAATAACAGGTTAACTATTAACCTTTATTTAATGCAGGTTTTGAACCGTATTCTTTGAAGGAGACGATTATATTCAAATAAATCTGTATTGACATATCAATAAAATTTTGTTGTCCAAATGCACAGATTGCCGCCTTTGATAATAGACGACTCATATATTCAATTTAACATTTTAATAAATAATGAAGAAAATAAAAGATTCACAAAATCTTGTCTTCAAAAGTAGCATTGTTTTTTTGATTTCAGATTTATTCTTAACTAAATGTTTTAAATAACTTGTTTATACAGGTGTTAACAGCATTGCAAATTTTCATACCAGAAACCTGTGGGAATGAGCTTTTTGCATTTTGAGTTAAACTGTAGTAAATCCAATGCCATTAGGGAAGTGGCTATGGCATTAAACAATCTTCCAGTTTTATTGAAACATTTAAAGTTTCTGCAAACAGTACAATGGGTCACAAGTTATTATAAATGGGTAAGTTCATTAATTATCTTATAGTATAGAGCACAAGAGTTCCACTGATTTTACAATTTCCACGAGTCAATCATATAGATCAGTTATATTCTTGAAGCTTTATAACTATAGCTATATTTTAAACAGAGTTCTGAGAAATGTCAAGTCCTGGTGAAACTGGAAAGGCCTTCAGGCCACCATTAATCTTTCCTACATAATTTTTTTTTAATTCAAAATTTGTCTTATTTTTATAGTACATAGATATTTGAACAATAATAATTTTGTGATTGAAAACATAATATAATAGTAAATAAATTTCTTTTCATTATAGGTTTTACAATAAATTTGGCTTTCCTGGGGTTTCGGGGTGTATAGATGGCACTCATTTGCACTTATCAGATCTTCTGTATATGAAGAAAGGTTTTAGAACCGCAAGCATTATAATTTCAAGAATGTGCAGATAGTATTTTGCTGAAGCCTATCATTCACAATAACAAACATTTGATAGTACTTATCTAAAGAATTAAATTTTTCAGATCTGTGATAGGGATCTTAACATTTTAAGTATTGATGCAACATTTCATGATACATTTGTCTGGCTTAACACAACTGAATATGCCTATGCAGGACCTGCACCATAATAGTGAAAAAGTTTGGTTTTTAGGCAAGTAAAACATCATGAGCTCTGTCTCAGTAACCTGACTACAAAATAATACTCAATCTAAAAGTATGTTTAAAACTGGGAAGGCCGTTAATATATAGTACTATAGTAATGTTTATTGTCATACCAGGAACACTGTTGACCATTGTGAGTATTGAAAGCCAGTTGGAGATGCTTGTTGGTACATAGAGTACTGCATTATGATCATCATATGATAGCCAAGACCATAATTGTTAGCTTGTATTGCATAACATGGCAAACACACATGGGTTTCCAGTGCCCCAACTCTCTGACGAAGATGCTGAAATTGATATTTCTTATCAAATTCATAACATTGTATTTTTTGGGAGAGAAGAGGAAACACAGCACTTAGCACCATGTCAACATTCAAGGGTGGTTCAATTGGATTGTGGAGAACAGACATTAAATTTAGTCCAACCTCTGTATTCTAGTAATTTTATGTAGATATTTTTAAAACTGCTGTTCTTAATTATGTGAACTGAGAGGGCAAGAATAGCCTAATTATTTCTGCCTATAATTTTTTAATTGTGCTTAGTGTAAATATACATATTTCCTTAACATTTTTGTGTTTATAGTAAAGGATGGATTCATAACTATTTGAAAGCAAAATTGTGAGGTTGTTTTATTAAGACAATGTTTTAATCTGTCGTGCTCAATTTGTTCTGTATCATTTTATCTTTATGTTTACCCCGTTTGTATGTTGTATTGTTATATATATTATTGTATATACTGCTGTTTTAAATAATAGAATAGAATGAATAACAAATCGACTAGTAATTCATAATTCTTCTAGATTTTGTTGGATACTTACATGAATATTACTTACAAAATGAAAAACATAATTCATAATTTAGACAAAATGTGGATCAACCACCATTGATATTTGTTCATTGTGATAATAATAATAATAATATAAATATAAATATTTACTAACAATCACGCCACGTTAACTGGTCCCGTGATAAGTTCGTAAAGAACTTTTGTTACAGGTACCAGATAACGGAAATAAATGTAGGATTTTTATTATACACATACATATATTTAATATACATCCATAACCCTGAAAAAGACATTTATATTTATCATACAAATATCTTCCCTTGGCGGGATTCGAACCCGCGACCCACTAGTGTAGTGACCATGTCACTTACCACTACACCAGACGGCCGTTAGATAAGTTTGATAATAATTATTTTTGTTTAATTTTGTTTTATTTGAATAATAATTCTTAAATTAGGAAATCGTAGTTTGTTTGTAATACATGTCCAACTTCTTGCCGCATGAAATTGAAGGCACAATTGAAATAAAATATCGACTGCCGATAACTTCAAAGAAACATAACTGAACTTGGGGCCGAGGTAAGTAGGATGATAACAAGGTGATAGCTCTATAACCCTATAGACTAGAAGCAGAACATGCCAAATACTGTGAATACAAAATATACAATGAAACTAAATACTGGTATTCTACTGGTGGTAGGACCACTTGTGAGTCCGCACGAGTAGGTACCACCGCCCCGCCTATTTCTACCGTGAAGCTGTAATGCGTTTCGTTTTGAAGGGTAGAGCAGCCGTTGTAACTATACTGAGACCTTAGAACTTATATCTCAAGGTGGGTGGCGCATTTACGTTGTAGATGGCTATGGGCTCCAGTAACCACTTAACACCAGGTGGGCTGTAAGCTCGTCCACCCATCTTAGCAATAAAAAAAATAAATAGTCATTTTGAAATGCTAAGTTGAGAGTAGTTTTATTAGCGTAAAATATACTCATTAGTGTCATAAAATTTACTGTAGTACCAGCCTAAAGTAAAACGTATATATTTGGATTTGCTTGACTATTGTAACAAGCGCTATTTCGTTTTCATGGTAATATAAACTATTACGGACTCGGCTAAAATTAAAACAAAATTGAACTTATTATTTTAAACAAGGTTTTTGCCGATATTGGTCAAATCCTTGAATTTTTTTATATATCTCAGCTGGAAGATGCGCAGCCTCTGCCTGCGTACGAGCAGCCTCTGCTGAAATGAAAGCTGCATGAGCCAGTGGTTCGCCTTAGTTTCCATTTTCTCCTCTTTCTACAACTACAGCTCACGATGTGTCTACTCTTGTTTGTTGTCCGCTATAGTCTAGATAATATAATGATTGATTAATATTCTTACTGCAGTGAGTGAGTGCAAAGAGTACCTGGTTGTTGAATAAAAATAACTTACTAAATATCGGCCTGATATTTGCAATGAAGCTTCTCTTAAGATGGCTTCGTCGACGAAAAACTGGGCTAATAATAAAAATAAATATTTATTTGTTGTCTTAAAATATTAGATTCATTTGTTTAAAAATAATATAGAACATTAAGTTAATGTCTGACATGCAGTTTTCAATTCACGTCATATTGCCCATGACCTTGGGTGAACATTATTTTGAATAGTCTGCACAGCTTTTATTTCCCTTCAAGCTGTGAAAGAGTGCACTATATTTCTGGTATTCAAATCAACGCCTACTCTTGCCAAGTCAAACGAATCCACTATCTATTACTCGATAAAGAATAGCAGCATCTCGCCTAGAATATCATCGACTGGTTGTTCTAGCGTTGTCGGCGTGAGATGGATCTGTTGTACACGTTATTATTGATAAAACCATAAAACGAACTCATTTATTCTAGAATTTACTATTTAATTTGAAATCGTCGTGGCCTAAGCGGTGTAGTAGAGACGGCCGACTTTCTAATAAAGATGCGACTGAACCAGTGTTAGAATCCCGCAGGCAGATATCAATAAATCCAATGAAACACGTATTTGACATATATACATGGAAGACTTCCATGATTAAGGATTCATTCATCTTTTATTTAAAATCAAATAGCAAATATTCTTTAAGAAATCGTTGGTGGTAGGGCGTTTGATTAACCCGCAAGACCACCCTTCCGCCCATTTCTACCGCGAAGCAGTAATGCGTTGCAATTTGAAGAATGGGGCAGCCGTTTTGGTATACAGTTGAAACTCAGACCTCGTTTCTAAAGGTGGGGGCGGCATTCACGTTGTGAGGTCTATACCACTTAACACTAGATGGGTTGTGAGCTGATGTACTTACTTAATTGATAATGAAATTAATAAATTAGGCTATAATTTTGATCCATTCTTTTTTAAAATAGGTTCGTAACGTAAACAACTATATTACAAATTATCAAACGATTACAAAAAAAAATGTTATCAGTGTTTGACATGACACAATTACATTTTTAGCTATTATTCAAAATAAAGCAAAAAATATTATTAGATCACTTATTTTTAGTAACGCTTCATCGAAAAGAACAGAATTAGCAGCTCTCACTTGGCGTTTCAAACGTGAATTCCACTTAAACATTTTGAAATGTTTATATGTAACACGCTTTTATAAATTCATTTGCCGGTTTGTTCAGCAAAAAAAAAAAAAGTAATGTGGCTTTTTAGTGCCAATTATTGCTACCCGATTGCGACTGGCGCTAGTTGTATGACAGAAAACTGCAGTAAGCGGTAAGCGAACAATCGCGGTACGTGATACGAAATAATTTGACGTTTTGCGATCGGTCGCGACGCGTCTGCACAACATCTGCAAAATTGTGGCTGTCGCAAATTTTTACGTGATCAGGGGGCCGGACAGTCTCGTGCTCATCATACGGGACTTCCTGTCTAACCGCTCTTTTCGATATCGAGTAGAGGGAACCCGCTCCTCCCCGCGACTACTCACGGCTGGACTCCCGCAAGGCTCCGTTCTCTCTCCGCTTCTATTTAGTTTATTTATTAACGATATTTCCCGGTCGCCGCCGACCCAGCTAGCCTTATTTGCTGACGACACAACCGTTTACTACTCAAGTAGAAAAAAGTCCCTAATCGCGAGTAAGCTTCAGAGCGCAGCGTTAACCCTCGGACAGTGGTTCAGAAAATGGCGCATAGACATCAACCCAGCGAAAAGCACAGCAGTATTATTTCAAAGGGGAAACTCACCGCTTATTTCCTCCCACATTAGGAGGAGAAATATCACTCCCCCGATCACCCTCTTCGGCCAACCTATACCCTGGGCCAGGAAGGTCAAGTACCACCAAGTGTCACCCTGGATACATCCATGACATTCCGCCCGCATATAAAAACAGTCCGCGATCGTGCCGCATTTATTCTCGGCAGACTCTATCCCATGATCTGTAAGCGGAGTAAAATTACCCTTCGGAACAAGGTGACAGTTTACAAAACTTGCATAAGGCCCGTCATAACTTATGCGAGTGTGGTGTTCGCTCACGCGGCCCGCACACACATAGACACCCTCCAATCCCTACAATCCCGCTTTTGCAGGTTAGCCGTTGGAGCTCCGTGGTTCGTGAGGAACGTTGACTTACACGACGACCTGGGCCTCGAATCAGTCCAGAAATACATGAAATCAGCGTCGGAACGGTACTTCGATAAGGCTATGCGTCATGATAATCGCCTTATCGTTGCCGCCGCTGACTACTCTCCGAATCCTGATCATGCAGGAGCCAGTCACCGTCGACGCCCTAGACACATCCTTACGGATCCATCAGATCCAATAACCTTTGCATTAGACGTCTTCAGCGCTAACACTAGAAGTAGGCTTAGAAACCCCGGTAACCGTACTCGTCGAAGTCGACAAAAAAAAACGAATGCACCGGACGTCTTATCCTTTAGGCAACGACAACTTCCCGGACCAAAAGCCGAAAAAAAATCTTTGACAGCAGCGCCAAGTCATCTTAATGCCTCATCTATGTAACCTTTTGATTAAGTAAGTCAGTCATAAGATATGTTTCAATCTTGCTTGCTAACTACGAATTCTGGCACATTATTATATTAGTGAAATCGGCGTAATAGAATCTCTTCAGCGGATATTCGCATTGTCGAAAGCAAATCGTTTGGAAAGCATATAATCTAAAGCGAATTGTAGATTGATTGAACGGAATTCCTGAACTTTATAAAGCGTTCGTTCTCTGAATCTGAAAAGTGGTCACGCAAGAGTTACGTGCGAACTTCGCCGATCAGACACGTATCTTGGAGCTTTCAGAATTTTTGCTTCTGTAAAACTGTTTTCCCTTTATATACTATGTTATTAAAGCTCGAATACTTTTAATTAGGAACGTCGTTTTAGCATGGGAAAGCTCTGAAGGCTTGTGTGCTTTCACTAGTTGTATTTTATGTTTTATCAACATTATTGTTTCAAATATTCAAATTCGTAATTCCTATAAAATTAAACAGTGAAAATGTAGTAATTTTTGGAACGAAGTTCCTTATGGGACGATGCAGAGGGGTGCCCTAACCGGGAAAAAGCGTCCGTAACGTAAGATTCTTATTAGTAATGTAGTGTACGACTTAACTTTGTAATAACGTACAAAAAATAACATATTTTTTTATCATTCATTGACCACGATCTCAGAGCGTTCGTTTGCGCAATATACCAACTCTTATGCAAACAACCGTGAATGAAGTGTACCACAATAAGTTCGCACGTTACCGAATGACCGTGGGTTGTTGCGAAATCTCCAGTTTTATTGTCTTTATACCTCGAATAGAACTTAAAATTAATATTTTTATAATGAGGAACTTCGTTCCTATCCCACGACAGCACACGTCTTTTTTTTATTCTTTCTAATGTAAGGTAGTTACTGGGGACGATAGAACACCTTACAATTAGAATATCGCCATTCACCTTAAGGCGGAAGTCTAAATTGTCTCTAGACAGAACAGTGGTATCCACTCACACAGTACGCCACCGCTATCACTCATTACACCATCTTATTATATTACACGAAGTTATACTTTAATTGTCGAAATCTTTCATGGAAATGAAATCGGTACGTTTTTACTTTAAAAAAAGTTTGTTATATTGGCCTGATGTCTCAAGATAGCCGATGCTATTCAAGTTTTGATATCTGTGTACACCTATCACCAACAGCCTTGGAACAGCTTTCATTCTGATAAAAAAAAACACGTGTGGCACTCGGGGACTGCCGCGGTAAAGCTATTGCATAGCATTTTTTATTAACTTTTACAATTATAATTAGACAATAATAATTTAATATTAAAACAATAATATAAAATAAGACCACGCTATATTTATAAACATCAACAAAAGCAAAACATTAACTTTCCCCTTCACATTCATAAGCTAGACCGCGCGAGAGAGAGATGGGCAGACTTTTCAAGATGCGCATGCAATGCCACGTCACGCCGCGCGCTTATTCACAAACATTACACAAATGCAACGTGTGAATGTGTTGAACGCGAGCTACATGGTAGGCGGAGTGTGGGTGTTAGGTTTTATATTCGTTACGGAATTTCTTGATTCGGTCGGCGCGCTCAAAGCCCGCGATAAAAGCTATGCAATAGCTTAAAAACTCACAGGACAAAATAAACGAAGATATTATAGTCATTATCTTTGGTATTCTTTATTTGATGAACAGCAAATTGCACATATTTCATACATTGACGTTAAATTATAAGGCTTAGTGAACTCTATTTACATTTTTCCTTTAATACGTATATTTATAAAAATAGTTTTAACACAGCTAACTTTCTATATTACTAAGAACATTTATAGAAAAAAGTAATTCCGTCAATGGGCTCAAAGTTCGTTACGAACGGTTAATTGACGTAAATACTTTAATTCTTTAAGTTTAATTACTACCTCTATGAATATTGGTATACGAGTTATTTTAGAATATACTAGCTGACCCGGCAAACGTTGTGTTGCCTTAAATAAGTTTCTAGGGAAATGCTACTGTAGAAAAAAAAACCTCCTTTGACCACATAATACCTCATTATAAACAAAAAAAAATATCCAAAAAAATTCACTTAGGGGTATGAAAAACAGATAGTAGCCGATTCTCAGACCTACTGAACATACTATTGATACACAAATAAAACCAAAAAAACATGGCTGAATAATGTATAGTATTGTATAGCTCTCAAATATATTAGGTGTATAATCTATGATGTATAGTGAGTACGTAAGACAGGAGACCGGCTTCGTCCTCATCCCTACTACGTAATGTTTGCTGGATGAGTGGTGACACCTGGCGGGGATAGCTGATCGATTGATAGTTGATCAGTAGTCGACCGGCGAGGGCGGGAGATCAAATTCAATTTAAAAAAAAACATAATTTAAGGAACTTGAAATTATAAACTCTGAATAAGAATTTATCGTACTACAATTATAATATTTGATTGCCATCTTGCAACCTTATTGCGGATTTGTGCATAGAATAAAAAAAATATTAATCGGGATGGAAAAATAGGGGTTGATCGTATAAGAGTGAAAATTGACAGTAATATGATTTTTTTTTATTTTAAGTAATGACAAAACAAAATAAAAAACTTGACAAAAAAATTTAAGTTTATAATTAACAAATAAAAAAGGGGGTGATCATAGAGGGATGAAAAATTGAGAGTAACATCAGATTTTTTATTTTAATTCATGACAAAATAAAAATGAAAATCTTGCCAAAAAAATTAAAGTTAACAAATAAAAAATAGGGGTTGATCGTAGAGGGGTGAAAATTTCAGAGTAATATGAATTTTATTATTCTACGTCATGACAAAATAAAAACAAAATTCTCGCAAAAAGTTTTAAAGTTTTTAATTAGCAAATAAAAAATAAGGGTTGATCGTAGAAGGGTGATAATTGAGGATTGTATGTATTTTTGTATGTTGTATCATAAAAAAATAGAAATTAAAAATTTTGTCTAAAAAATAAAACAAAATATTTAGGGGTGGACTACCCCTAACATTTAGGGGGATAAAAAATAGATGTTGGCTGATTCTCATAGATACCGGATAAGCACAAAAAATTTCATCAAAATCGGTCAAGCCGTTTCGGAGGAGTATGGCAACGAAAACTGTGACACGAGAATTTTATATATTAGATGTATATTTACAAATTTAGAGTGCCTTTAGATACTCTACTAATTTATTTCTAATTTCGTTACAGCTTTTTTTTTTTGGCAATGCTTTTATATTTTGTGCCTATATTTATTTATAACAATTAGCCATCCCTTAATATAGTGTTAAATTATTACAATAGTTTTTACAAATAAATTTGTATTCATTTAAAAACGATTACTTAATATTTAAAGTTTTGTCTGATTGTTTAAATCGAAGTGCTTTTAAAGTTTTCATGTTTTGAAGCTTTGGAAGATTCGAGTTGTGTACCTGCGAAAAAATAACTTCTATTAGAATTATAACAATTTATTTCAAAAGATATTTCTGAAATTTTATAGTTAATGTTTCAGAAGTTTTTTTTTTTTTATTGCTTAGATGGGTGGACGAGCTAACAGCCCACCTGGTGTTAAGTGGTTACTGGAGCCCATAGACATCTACAACGTAAATGCGCCACCCACCTGGAGACATAAGTTCTAAGGTCTCAGGTATAGTTACATGAATATAAGTGTCATGAATAGGCAGAATGACGGTACATATGTGTTTGGACACCGAATAAACCCCCCCGAACCCGCACAATTAAAAGCGTATTAAGCATATACGCAATATAGATATTTCTAATTTATTGCATACATGGTGGTGTGACATGAAAACATGGTTACAATTGTATTGTGTAATAATTCGTTTAATTGATATCAATACTATATAGAATATTCTAGGTAGCACGAGTACCAGGTCAACCTGATGGCATGTAATCATCATCACACATGGACAACAGCAATGCCAACGGCATAGCCAAGTCACTGCCTACTGCAAAACACAGTCATGCTAAAAAATAGGATAGTGGTATCTACCTGTGAGTGCCTAAAATACTCTCTACCATATTAATATTTACCAGCAATTGCGTTAATTTATGAATGAACCTATCACAAGCGTTCGAATTTTAAGTTTTTATTGCTTGGATGGGTGGACGAGCTCACAGCCCACTCTCGTAGACACCTACAACGTAAATGCGCCACCCATCTTGAGATATAAGTTCTAAGGTCTCAGTATAGTTACAACGGCTGCCCCACCCTTCAAACCGAAACGCATTACTGCTTCACGGCAGAAATAGGCAGGGTGGTGGTACCTATCCGTGTGGACTCTCAAGGTCCTACCACCAGTAATTACGCAAGTTATAATTTTTATTATACGATTTTATTCCTTAGCCGTGGAAGTCAATCGTGAACATTTGTTAAGTACCTATTTAATTACAAAAATTGGTTGGAAATTAAATATTTATATCTGACTTTTAATTGGTGTTTAAAAATAGCAATCCAATTATCATTTAAATGAATTTGTGCATGTTTTTGAGACAACTGTACAGTATAATTTATAATTCGAACAAGTTTATTATTTGGAAATGTAATGAGCAGTTAATATATTTGGTTGGCATGTGTTTTGAGAAATAAGTAAATAGTACTCAATTTACAATTTTATTTAAAATAATGACTCTATTAACACAATATTCGTGACGATAAGCAAATAGCCAACGTAGCCGTATTTCGTTCAACATGGGAATAATAAATAGAGGAGGAAATAATAAATCTATCAAAAGATGTGTGGTTTGGTCGAATGGAATATCGTGATTGGAAACAACATTCTGGAAATTAGTTTACTGGACGACGTTATTATAGTCGCGTCTGATGTTTTATTGATAGCTCAAAAATAATATCTAATGTTAGAAACCATTGCTGGTTTTGTTCCACCAATATTCTTGTTTTGTCCGCCAAGTAACCGTGCGTTCCGATCTGAACAGTGGAAAAGACGTAGTATTTGTTGGTTCAGATAATCACTTGATTCCCAAATGAACCGACTAAATAAATATATTTACTGTATTGGGCTTTATTATTCCTCTGTTTTGTAAGTCTGGTTTTTGCGATTGAAATTACGGATTTCTTTCAGTAAGGCCTAATACTGAACATGTTGTGGTAATTTATTTTATTACAGCGGAAGCTGATACGCCGTCCGCGAATTTTCGATTCGGTCCAATTGATATTCATTGACTATGTTGCGACAAAGATGAATGAGTATGTCTTCTATAATAAATACATATAACTTTATGATGACAAAATAAAGTTATTTATTTTCTGAGGATTTTTTATTTTGATCTTAAAGGTTTCACAGTTTTGTGTTCCGAATCCTGATCATGCAGGAGCCAGTCACCTTCGACGCCCTAGACACGTCCTTACGGATCCATCAGATCCAATAACCTTTGTATTACACGTCTTCAGCGCTAACACTAGGAGTAGGCTTAGGAACCCCGGTAACCGTACTCGTCGAAATCGACAAAGAGGTCGACGTACAACCTAACCCATGCATCAGCCCGCTGAGTTTCTCGCCGGATCTTCTCAGTGGGTCGCGATTCCGATCCGGTAGTAGATTCATTCGCGAAGCAATTGCTCTTGAGTTGTTAGGTCTCCTTCGGAGGCGCTCGGACAGTTGTTAGCAAATCCCACCCCTCCTGGCTGAGCCTTTGCTCGCCCACATGTCCTGGTGAAACTGGAAAGGCCTCCGGGACACCAGTAATCAAGATATCATAGAAAAAAAAAATGTTTTGTGTTGTACAAACTTTGTATCGGGATGTATTCAAGATCGTATTGCATTCGAGGTTTCGAATATTTTATAAATATTTTCTGAACACCTTTACAAATTGTAATTTCATAAGTTTTGCTATATGGAAATTATATAAGTGATTGGAAAATATAATTCTAGGTCTAGCCGAAAGCTTTTAATTCTGTTAGTTTGTGGTGTGAAAATCAATGGCTATCCGCAGATATAAAGTGGAAGTATTCGCCATGTTTTAATACGATTATTCTAAACTACAAAACGCTTTACGCTAAGACTAGGGAGGTTTTTTTTATTGCCCTTGTAGGCAGGCGAGCACACGGCCCACCTGCGTAACACGGTGAGCGGTTACCGTCGCCCATGGACTTCAGAAATGCGGGGGGCAGAACTAAGCCGCTGCCTACCGATAATAGGAATCGCTTAGAAAGATGAATGTTACCGAAGAGAGAGCTATTACTATAATATTATAGAATAACTGAAAGAGCTCTGAAGAAGTAGCTAGTGGTTGCTGCTGTCGACGTATCGGATATGGTATAGAATATTGTCAATATAGGATATTCTGAGTACATTTCATGATAATAAAATGAATTGGAATGATATAATGCCGCCATGTTTTTTTATATAACGACCGTCGTTTTGATGGCGTTTAGAAATAATATTTCCAGGAAATGCAACATCAATCTAAGTCCGCATTGTGGCATGTAAAACCAGACCAATATACAAACCGGAGTGGTTTTACAATCGTAAATAACATTATCGTCGGTAGTAAAACCAGATTTTTTATTGCTTTAGGCAAGATTTTGTCCGTGTTATTGCGATACCCTCAGTTGTATCAAAGCTGTTATTGTAAGTGGATTTTCTGGGCTCTCTTTTTTATTTTCACGAGCGAACGAATGAATTTCGGATCTTTTATCATGTGCGTATTCGTTTTTGATGTTGTAATACAGTGTTTGTAATGGGTAGTCGATATGCTCACACATATCAGACCGAGGTGATTTAGCAGGATTTAGCATTTGGCTCTGCATTTTCGGTTGTACGAAATTGAAGTCTAAAGAAAGTTCACGATTTTAGTCTGTCTGGCTACTTATGTAGAGGATATACAAAATGACCCGGCATACCTTTTCCGAATTTAGTAATAGATTCTCATTTCATTTTCCTACCCAGCTTTTCCACTTTTCTATATAAAGTTCTTGTGGAATTTTGCCACGAAGTAATCATGCTCTCCGTTTAGAGGATTGGATAGCCGTTATTCCATTACAAATAGGACTTTGAGCTCATGCCTGTAATTTCTCGTTCCGGTATATCTTATATATCTCAAGACAAAATGTTTCATCCATTTGTGTTAGTAAAAAGGTCCTTGTATCTAAGTCTGTGAGTGAATTATTGTCATCATCACAAGTTTCAATAGGAGTCGTTATGAATTTAATAGGACTGATCAATTATTTTTACTAAATTAGTAGATTAATTGTGATACCAAGTAACTTACCTATGTTCTATAGCGCTGATACTATAGGTTCCTTGTCTGAAGAAATCACAGATTTATCTGCAAACATGTACATATTTAAACAGTCTTCGTTGGGACTCGGGTTGCTTTCAGGTTTTTCATCTGGACTAATATTATCTACGGCTTCTTCGTCGTATCCTTTCAGTTTATCATTGAATTCTATTTTATATCTAACTGAAGGTATCTTATTTATAGTTGATGTTAAGAGGGACTCCTGTACCGTGTCATTGCCGTTGCAAGTTTTTTCTGATCTGTACATTCCGGTACGATCGGATTGATTAAATTTTCTCTTAGATTTCTTTGTAACGAAAGCACCCAAACATGGAAGTATTTGCTTGAATTCTTTTCTGAAGTTTTCGTTGAGCCAAGCATAGAGGAATGGATTGTAACACGTGGAAGACATGGCAATAAAATGTGCCAAGAAAAATACTAGCATGTAATACTTCCAGATCTCAGTCAAAGAGTAAAAGTCAGTACTCATGTTGATGAGATTCAATGGTAACCAGGAAAGACCGAATATTGCTACCATTGCTATCAACATTCTGTTAGTTCTTCTCTTTCGTTCTCTTTCCGCATCTTCTTTTTTACTATTTTTACTTCCTGGTCGAGATTTCAATCGGTCGTTCAACTTAATGCTAACACACGTGTAACAGAATGCCATTACTATGAAAGGTATCACGAATTGCATAATAGTGGTAATAGCCCCAAACGCTTTTCGTATATGATCTGAAGGCCACTTCTCTTCACAGTAAATGTCTGTGAGAGACATGTAGTAGCCATATGGAAAAGTAACTAATAATGCGAAGAACCAAATGAAAATAATTAATCCTAAACAAGTTTTAATCTTCATTCTAGGTTTAAATGGGTAAATGATAACAAAAAACCTATCTATGGCTATTGATGTTAAAGTTAACGTGGAAATATAAACGCTGCAACCTTGCGCGTAAGGCATGATGTGGCATAACAAACTGCCGAACACCCATCTCGCCAGGAACGTGTAAAGAGGAGTAAACGGTACAGCAAACACACAGAGCAAAATGTCCGATAACGCTAAGTTCGTGATAAAGAGATTAGTGACTGTTTGCATTGCCCGATTTCTTATGACGGCATAGCATACTAGCGCATTCCCGAATATTCCTACTGCGAAGATTATAGTGTACGCAACACAGAAGGCTGCCTGAACTCCTTTATACTCGATAAGGTCGCTGAAAGATGCGTTTACATTATCATTAGAATGGTTAACAGTGATTGATGTTCCATTGTATGCTGTTGTGTCGTTAGACGTCCATGTTTCGGTCGGCATAGTTTTGAAGTCTTCTTAACTCGGTACTGTGAACGTGGCTGGTTTACTCTTATCATATTTAAATTGAATTGTAGTTTTTATGTTTTTATTTGGTATCCGTTTAAAGCATATCATAGCTTATTTGTGGTTAAATTGTATTTCAATTTTATTCTCGTAGATTTTCATACATTATATCATGCTCCTTCTTTATTAGACGACATGCTATCTCCGTTTGTTGAATTTACCTGGAACAAATGAAGAGTATTATTATAGATCTACAAAATATAAACGAGAACACTAATTGACACATTTATAATTATACGAAATTGTTTTTTATCGAATATTTTGTCCGTTTTCCTTAAGTTTCTATCGAAAGCAAAGTTGTTCAGAATCAACTCATCTGGATTAATGACTTATCCGTAAAAGATTTAGAACGGTCATTAACCATTTTGCTTGGGAGCGCTTTTTTAGAAGGTGTAATTATACGTTTGC
This sequence comes from Bombyx mori, assembly GCF_030269925.1. Taxonomy (NCBI): domain Eukaryota; kingdom Metazoa; phylum Arthropoda; class Insecta; order Lepidoptera; family Bombycidae; genus Bombyx; species Bombyx mori. Next base: position 15,400,940 of record NC_085117.1, read on the forward strand.
TTAGTAAAGGATAAACGTATAAAAGTATGGATCATATATATGACATAGAAATCTAATAAGATTTTAATTTTCCGGAAAACAGAAAAAGTATCATTTTTGTTGACTAAAAACTAGTAATAAGATTTATCCAGAAGCCAAACATATTGTTTGGAATACATTACACTTTGAATTGATGATCCTCTTGGCTTTATGAATATGCATGGCATCATTCCAAGCTGGTGCGACTCAGCTCTTAACTATCAGAATTTGTAGGCATCTGTTTTGTTTCTTCATGAAATGGACTCGAATAAAAATTAAAATGCGATGTGATATAGATCTGTCATGATTAACCGCGCTTTTCTATGAGATTGAAATCCTGCCTAATATATGATAGAGATAAATATATTTAAATGGTGATCCGATGGTGCAGTAGTTAGCGTCCCTGAATGTTACGCCGAGGGTCGTGGGTTCGATTTCCACATCGGGCAAACATTCGTGTGATGTTCGGTTTCTTTGCTCTTTGAGTGCTTATTATCTATATAATATGTTATTTAGTCTCATATAAGTACCCATAACCGAGTCTTCGGAACCCATAATACAAAGAATCCTAATTTGAGGCCGGATGAACGTGCGTAATTTGTTCCAGTTTTTATATTTTTATTGTTATTATAATAGTTAGGAATATAAAAAAAACGCGCACGAATTCATCAAGATAATTTATTTGAAAATTTTGAAAATTTTTATTCGAATTCATATTGTTAAATACTGTTACATATTGTTAGGTTGCTATTTTCCCATTCATGTTGGTATTATCAATATCTTCTTATTTGTAAGTCAATGGGAGGGTCATTAATTTTGATGTCGATTTGCCTTCTGTTCCTATTGTAAGTCTGAATTTGAAAAGTTCTAGTTGACGTCAAACAGGCGATCAATCATAAAAATGTAAGATAAATCAAACTACAATGTCCGACATGATCCGATCTCATCTAATTACATTTGTGTCAGAAGCAGATTTATTTGGTAATAAATTTTCAATATATTTCGCCGATGGGAAGTTTGACAATGATCGAGCCTATGATGTTCAAAATTCGATAAGGCGACCTTTTAAAACAAGCATTTGCTTACTTTCGGTATATTTTGTTGTATATCTTTTTTCTTATATATCTTTCTACTTCAACATATATTTCTTCTTATCCGGAGCGTGTGATTGTTTTGCAACATAAATGGGTAGGTGGGTAATACGAGCCCGCACGTCTCGCATCACGTTAATGGGGAAGTAATGTACATATAATTCGTTGACTGATGGCCTGACTAGATACACTGAGTCAATGATCGCATTCTGGTAGCTGCCGTGAAGCAGGGAAACATAATCAACTGGTTTGGCTTTGAATGTCAGTTTGTTGACTTAGCTACTACTGACTTTGATGCGAACGCGAATCTATACTATTATATAAATCTACAGTGGTTTTTACGGATGTTTCGTTACTACTGAACCATGCATCGGATTGACTTGAAACTTGGTATCCATGTAGAAAATAAATGTACTTAAAGGATAGGCTAATATGAGTGTTGGACTCCCTAACAATAATGGCAATAAATACATAATAATGTTAATTTTAAATGCCTAGCGAAGCGGGTGAGTACGGCTAGTTTAGTTTAATTGCGTCATAGCCCTATGCGATCATGTTACAATATATTTTCTATTGTCTTGCAGAAGTATTTTTTAATCACTTAAAATTTAATGTTAACATTTATTGTAAGTTAAAATATTTATTTGATTTATTACTTTTTATTCGTTAGAAGGGCAAAAAAGCTTTTTTCTTATCGTAAACTCAACGTTACTGTAAACTTCGTTCGTTCGATCCCGACTTATCAAGAATCCATTCTAACAACGGTCGAACAATAGAGTGATTTATTACTACTAGTGTTTCTTTTTTTCAGAAAACTTATGATTAAATGAAATTCTTGTTCTGTTTTCTGTTGAATTAATCGAGAAATTTAAAGGAAGAATTTCGAAAGCCATTTCTTATTTTCAGTTTTCTAAATCTAAACGTGTTATTTAGCTTTTTAACATCAAAATAGTCTGTGCAAATCGTCCTTGAGTTTAGTTTAAATTTGTTTTCATTGCTTTCCACTGATTGCTTTTTCATCGAAACAACAATTTACTGGCTACGAATTTCCATTACGTATCGGTAAATTGCTATCATTAAGTTCCAGGTTCATTTATAAAACATTCCTCTCTCCATTCACTCTGATACATACATACGTAATGCGGAGTAATGATTTTGTAAGAACAAATGTTCCTGCCTACGCTTCGGTACAATTTATTTGAGTGCATAAATTATCCAGCCTTTTAGTCGACTACGCAAAGAAAGGTAATGACTGAGTAATAGCTTTGTAAGTCCAACCGGGAAACTAGCTGTGGCTATTTTTTGTTCGAAATTTCGGGGACCAAATACGTACTGAATCCGAATTGTTGGGTTGTACCTACAGAGTTTGCGCTTGGAATTTTCGTTCAAACAGATTATTTTATAAAAGGAACGGTATTTAATGAGTATCATTACTTTATCCGTACAGGGCCTATAATTTATCATCAGAAAAAAATCTTACTAATATTGTTGATGTGAATTTCAGTTATTCTTAATGATTTCTTCCTATGAGTGAACTTTATCTTAGAAATTGCCGTTTAGGTAGTATACGGAAATTTAAAGTCATTTATTTAAATATTTTTTAAATATATCACTCAAAATATGCACCTATAGCATCCATGCATTTTTGCCAGCTTTTCAATGCCTTTTTGAAGGAGTCCGGTACATAGGAGACGTGATGAGTTTATATGAAAAATTTTATGTCTATTTTCTAGTCTTTGTAAATACTTTATAAATATAATGTGTATTATGTATACAACTAATTTAAGTAATTGGAAATGTTTGATATATGTGACGTATTTTGTGTGTGTAAATAGTACTTAATTAAAACTTATTTTAGAATTAAGTATTTCACTAAATGTGTACTCAGTAAAATTCATATTTACATGTTCGTGAACTTATTCACTGTGTCATTATTAACGAGTATTTTAATGAATATAACATCTAGTTTATATCTAGTCTGTGGAATATATTTCAATGTAATGCGTAGTTCATATTTTTAAGGTAGTCTGTAATCCTTGAAAATACATGAGTTTTTTGTTGTTACTTTTGTAATTCATATTTAAAGTTGATTTGGTGCGAACGTTGAAGCCTGCTGATAACTTAGCGGTAGATTGGGTATAATTAGCTTCCAGTGTCGCCATTAATTTATCGTTATTGGCTTTAGTTTTCGGGCGATCATGGGGTTCATTTTTAATATCATAATTTCCATATCGGACGCGTTCAAATCAATAACGAATGGTGCGTTCGTTTCTAGTGTTCACTCCGTACACGTCATTAATGTTGTGCATTGCTACCGCGACGGAACTCGTATTCTATAATCTATACTAATATACTAATACTAATATACTAATACTAATATACTAATAATATTATAAAGAGGAAAGATTTGTTTGTTTGTTTGTATTGAATAGGCTCCAAAACTACTGAACCGATCTGAAAAATTCTTTCACTGTTTGGAAGCTACACTATTCCCGAGTGACATAGGCTATAATCTTTTTTGAAAAAAGTTAGGGATCCTTACTAAAACTCCAATAATTTAACCCAAGGTGTATAAAAATTACATAAATATTTTTTACATCGCCTGCCCTGCGAAAACTATTGATGATAGAATAAAATAATGTACTGCGACTTTGTAGAACACATTATTATTTACAAAAAGTGTCGCGACAGCATGTGTCTAACTATTATAGTTATGCCGCAATAAGTGTTCTTTTATTTCAAAAAATAAAACCACGTCAAATATCATAGAATTTTTTGTTGACCCGAGCGGAGCCGGAGCGGGCCGCTAGTTATTCATATTCTTATAATGTCCATATTAATGAAAAATACACAAATGCAGCGAAAACAAAACACTAATAAATAAACACATTTAATGACTCAATTTGAAAATAGACTTCCATGTTTTCCAAATAAAATTCATTTGAATTTAGAATTTATTGCAACCTATACATAAATAACATTTCAAATGACCAGTAACGTAAAGGTTACTTGTAGATAATACTATTAAGCCATCCTTGGTTATTAGCTCCAGCTAAAAATAGCACAATAGGAGCTAATCCTGCGAAAAAAAAACGTAAATAACTCTTTTAAGATAAACACTCTTAAAATATAATATAATGTCTTAAGAATTTGTTTATCTTGAGAAATGTTTGCTCAGGAACTCGTTAAAGAGATCTGAATAGAATCCGGTTAATGGAGTGTCGTCAAACATCCCGTGTTTTCATGTTATTTTTTTTTTAAATTGATTTCAAAACGGATTTATGTTGAAATTGACCTCATTTTTATTTGGTTTGCTTATACAATGTATACGACGTATGCGTTTAGATTTCGAGAAATTAATTTATGTTGATGAATAATTTATAATAGTGTGATATAGGTTTGAAACAGGGACAAGTTGGAGCGTGCCAATGTAAAATAGGAAGGAGGTACATACATATCGATGGGCAGGACATATAGTTCGTATGGAGTAGACCAGAATGCCAAGACAACTACTTTATGGCTTTACTGGTGGTAAGACCTCTTGTGAGTCCGCGCGGTTAGGTATCACCACCCTGCCTATTTCTGCCGTGAAAGAGTAATGCGTTTCGGTTTGAAGGGTGGGGTAGCCGTTGTAACTATATTTGAGACCTTAGAACTTATATCTCAAGGTGGGTGGCGCATTTGCGTTGTAGATCGGCTCCAGTAACCACAAAACCACCAGTAAACACCAGGTGGAGCTCGTCCATCCATCTCAGCAATAAATAAAAAATCAGAGGGCCGCAGAAGTGGCGGCTGGCCCAAACTCCGATGGTTAGATGGCGTAGGGCACGACCTCAAAGCTATCGGTACCAGGAACTGGAAGGAGAAAGCCCTGAACAGAGCAGTTTGGAGAGACATACCGGACCAGGCTAAGACCCACCCTGGGCTATGAGGCCTAAGATGATGATGATGACATACATGGTCACATATCGAGGAGTGAAAGGCTATTTAGTTTAAGCGACATTTGCCTTAATACACTAAATTTATCTTTGTTAAATCTAAGTCTAAATTAAAGGTGCGTTTTATTTGATTCTACCATCAACAGTTAAATGTTTTTAATTGAACTTCGATTTAGTTATTATTCAAATAGCTGAAGAAGGTTTTTTGGTTAGATATTTTTTCTAAATTTCAAACTTTAAATGGCTCCCCGTAAAGGTCCAAAAATGTCGCCTTTCACCTGTCGATATAATTGTAGGTAATGATCGGGGTTGACTCTGCGAACAGCACGACTGTGATCTTCCGAAGTGGCCCTCAACGTGAATCTTTACGTAAACTCAGTCCGATCTCGGAACTTCGGGCTCAAAGATCAAAAAAAAATACTAGCGGTCGGTGTGATAGATATTGTAAGTAGTTTGTTATTTTTAGCATAATGATTTTTTGAATCAACTTCATAATCGTTACACACACAGTTGATGTAAAATTGCCGAAACCATAGCCAAATTGAATCAAATCAAGCCATAATTAAATGGAATTGAATTTATTTACTGTAACGGTTTTAGATATTTTATTCTAATGAACAGAGAGCGTATATTTACCTTTAATATTAGCAGAACGAATGAAATAGCACAAGCAGTAGTTAAAACTTCAAAATTCAAGAGTGAAGAGTCTTTATGATTAGTAATTTTAGGCTGACGCAGTCCGTTACGTGTAGAATTGGAAAATAGTACACATTTAAGTCTTTGTAATAAAAAATCGAATCAAAAATTATTACCCTTTGTATTTATACATGTATTATACTAGATCAGCAGTCAATTATTTATTTTATTACATCAATAAAGGTTAATGATAATTGCATGATAAGTTTTAGATCAAACAAAAATCACCTTCGTCATTTTTACGTAGTGAATAAACATTTATTGTAGACTCATGCTATGTGACGTACTAATGATACTGTAAACTTTACTAATATCTGATAAAGTTGAACAATAATAATCAAAATTTATTTCATACTAAAACAAAATTAAATCCAATAAGATATCGGTTGATTTTCTTTTCTTATCAAAATCAATAACACATAATGTGTGCTAGAGAAGTCAAGAATACAGCAATGTCATAATTCAGGCGCTTGTCCTAGTTCAGTTACACACAGTAGTTTTTATTATCTGTAGTTTTTATACTTATTTTAAGGGGGGACGTAGAGGGGGAAGAGGTCGACCGAAGAAGACGTGGATGGAGTGTGTGAATGACGATATGAGAGAGAGGAGCGAGTGTTGAGATGACGGCTGATAGAAGAGAATGAAAGAGAAAAATTAGCTACGCCGACCCCACCTAGTGGGATAAGGTAGAGAGAAAGAAGAAGACTTATTTTAAGTAGTTAATATTTACATCGCACAATGAACCTTCAACGCTGTTGTTTTTATGATATTCCAAATGATATATTCAGACTAGCATGCTGTACATTGTTAACAGGTAATTGTACTGAAACTTTGAATGAATACTTTCGATCATTAAAATTAATTCGCGTATTTAATTTTTGGTCAACAAAAATAGTGATCCATCTGAATTTTGAAAGTAAAATTAAAACCTGTTCATATATAAAGAGGGGGTCATCAGCCTTTCACTTTCATATTGCACACGAAAAATTCCAATAGCTTCAATTATCACGCCATTCAAGCAATAAAACTTTTAATAAAAACGAATATTAAGATAATATAATAATCAAATTTTGTCGTAAAGTCCTCATAGAAACGAGAATGATAAAAAGATTACGTTTTCAACATTATTTATGACGGTGCATTTAAACGATTAATTTTCACGAGCACGAGAATTCACAGTGCAAATATTACGACGTCTCTTGTGACTTTGTGGTGTTACTTCGTAGGTACACGAACAATATATTATTGTTGGTAATTATTCATTTACAACGTTTTGTTTTAGTATTATAACGATTATAACGCATTTCAAACTAACAGATTAAAAAAAAAAGATGTGTGGTGTCGTGGGACACCGGATAGGAACGAAGTTCCTTATTATAAAAATATTAATTTTAAGTTCTATTCGAGGTATAAAGAAAATAATTATTCGGGTATACATTTTTATTATGATTTTTTTTATTGATAAAAATATTCGCAAGGGTCAACCACTTCGCAGTGCATTGGAGCAGCCTCGCTCTGAGGGAACCACGTGCATGATTACGGTATTCTCTACGCCAGGTAAGTAGGACTTAGCAAGAGAAATATGAGAACATCTATCAACTGTGTAACATCTCGTCACCGCGATTCAGGAATTGTTGAATTTACGTGCAGCGACATCTGTTGATAACAAACTAAATAGAAAAAATCTTACGTTACGGACGTTTTTTCCCGGTTAGGGTACCTCTCCGCATCGTCCCATAAGGAACTTCGTTCCAAAATATAATGACAAATACAAAAATTTCATGCATCTGTGTGTGTAAATAGCTTTTTTAGATTAATTCCATTTGTGTGGACGAAAATTTTGGCTGTCTCTTTGCTCAGATTGCATTGGAATCACATCCATATCCAAATCAGATAGTCGAAATGTTGTGTTTAGCTATGGTATAATTTAACAAAATCGAAAATTGTTTCGACAAAATCCGTTCAAAAAGCCAACTCGAATACCAGTCAAGTCCCTTTATACGATCTTCTAGAACCTACTAGAAAATATAGGTAGATCATCAGTAAATGCATTTAATATTGACATTAAAGAATTTAAGGGACACGTTTTAGTTGTTAGTCTATCTTTTAGAATGCCATTTCTACGACATTATGTTGCAAAAGAAATATTCACATAGTAATATTGAGCACTTCGAAAGACCAATTTCTACATTCGATTCAAGATATAGCTCACCTTATCACATAAAATTCTATTTTCTGAACACCCTGCAAACGATTGTTTTCAATACTTCAAATAGTGTAAGTTGGATCGTTCCAAATCGTTCGAGAAATTCGTAGGATCAATAAAAAAGATGGGCCCATTTTTTTTCGATATCGTTTAGTAAGATGCCTAAAGGATGGTTTTATTTATTCTTCTGGTTTGTTTGAAATGGAAAGAGGGTAAGTGAATACCACTTGTTTGAGCGATAAAAGAAATTATCGTGGAATATACCAGTATATCGTTATTGTATTTATAAAGTTTTTTTTTTATTGCTATGGGCCGTTGCTTTGTTGAGTGTAAAAACACTTAATAGAGCATTGGCCCACTCACGGCCCACTTTATGTTAAGTGGATATCGGAGGCTATACACCACAACCTTAATGGCGCCACAATGATATGAGGTCGAAGTTCAGTTGTAACTAGATGTTTGTGATGTAGTAGATGTCTATGGGCTCCGGTAACCACTTAACGCCAGGTGGGCTGTGAGCTCGTCCACACTTCTATGCAATTAAAAAAAATGTGTGACGGCTGCGGAAATGGGAAAGGTGGTAGTGATAAGAAAATTACTATTACTATATAATGATATTATATTCCGAAAGCGAAATAAGAAAAAGAAAAAAAGAACCTGGAGCATTTTAGAGGGTTTGTGATCACGGACGATTAAGGTTTTATTTTTAAGAATGTCAATTTTATTCTAATTATTTATTTTTACGTATTTACTAGGTATTCAACGCGATTTGCCCAGCCTTAAATTTATAATACAGAAAGAATTAAGCACGTTGCATTTATGTACTGAAATAAAGAATTGCTCGTGTCAATCAATCTCTGTTCTATAAACTTGTACTTGTTAATAGTCGATTTGTAGATTTATTAGTGCGCAAAATCACAATTTACAAACGATCACGAACCAACAAAACCTCTCAGATCGTTTGGAGCTTCTGGGTCTGCGGAGGGACTTCGGTTCCCTCTGTATTTTGTACCGTATGTTCCATGGGGAGTGCTCTGAGGAATTGTTCGAGATGATACCAGCATCTCGTTTTTACCATCGCACCGCCCGCCACCGGAGTAGAGTTCATCCATACTACCTGGAGCCACTGCGGTCATCCACAGTGCGTTTCCAGAGATCTCTTTTGCCACGTACCATCCGGCTATGGAATGAGCTCCCCTCCACGGTGTTTCCCGAGCGCTATGACATGTCCTTCTTCAAACGAGGCTTGTGGAGAGTATTAAGCGGTAGGCAGCGGCTTGGCTCTGCCCCTGGCATTGCTGAAGTCCATGGGCGACGGTAACCACTCACCATCAGGTGGGCCGTATGCCCGTCTGCCTACAAAGGCAATAAAAAATAAAAAAACACTGTTATATTTGCCATAACATAGATACCCGTCGTAGGCCGTGTCGTTTGTGATAACCATCAAATATAATTATCTAGGTTGATTTAATACCTTTGTGCAAAATTCATCCGGATCCGTTTTGTGACCTTTACTTGATAAAGAAACAAATATCCAAATATACAACCTTTCACATTTATAACATTAGTATAGATACTACTACATTTTAAAGAGAGGGCAAAAGTTAATATCGTAGCCACATTAGCGAGTTCTCACTTGCTAAATATCGTAGAAACATTAGCGAGTTCTCACTTGCTAAATATCGTAGAAACATTAACGAGTTCTCACTTGCTAAACATACATTTCAAACGGCTATAATTCAAACTGAAAACACGATTTGAAAGGAATTTCGTGTTATCAACATTCTCAATGTTCCAATTGGTTCTGTGAAGTTGTCTTAGTTAACTCAACTTGCTACGTAATTATTAGTTACTCATTGACAGTAAGTATTGTCTTGACAAGCTTTAACCCTGCATGAGTGTAATAATTAAAATAGTTTGGTAGACTTATTTTGAACCAACCATTGTTGTACAAAACTAATATAAGGTTAACATATGAAAATTCTGGAATAACTATGGTGATATATCTTTGTTTATTTTATATTGCTTAGATCGGTGGACGAGCTCAAAGCTCACCTGGTGTTAAGTGGTTACTGGAGTCCAGAGACATTTAAAACGTAAAAACGCCACCCACCTTGAGATATAAGTTCTAAGGTTCTAGTTACAACGGCTGCCCCACCCTTCAAACCAAAATTACCGCATTACTGTTTCACGGCTTAAATATGCAGGGTGGTGGTACCTACCCGTGCGGACTCATAAGAGGTCCTAACACCAGTAATTACGCAAATTACAATTTTGCGGGTTTGATTTTTATTACACGGTGTTATTCCTTCACCGTGAAAGTCAATCGTGAACATTTGTTAAGTACGTATTTCATTAGAAAAATTGGTACCCGTCTGCGGGATTCGAACACCGGTGCATCGTTAGATACGAGTGCATTGGACGTCTTAACCTTTAGGCCACGACGACTTCGATTTTATATATAACGACTATATAAATACTTATATTTTTTAGAAGAGTAACTTGTTCAAGTCGGTATGCTTAATATAAAGATTAATATAAGAGAGACTTAAAGAAAGAGAAATAACGGGGTTGGGGCTACAAGAATTTGGAAGGGAGAAGATAAGAAAGAAATGCCGCTGTTTAGCACACAGGACATCCTTCATGCCTCGTTTAGGTCAAGTTCTCGATGGACTATGTAACGCTTGACCTTGGCGTGACCTTGAAGAGTGACTTCGGCTGCTATGTCCCCTCATCACTATAATTAATTCTTTGGAAATATTTTGTGGTTCAATTTCACCGTATCATCTCCGATGTTTCGGTTTGTAGAAAATATTATTTTGGTATTAGATAAAATAGATCGATAAGTAAGCACACAATCATTCAAGTCGTTTTCCACACGCACCTTGAAAGTTTTTACAATATTAACTAGCGACCCGCCCTCGCTTCGCTTCAGAAACTGTAATTTATTATTGATTTTTCCACTATTTAATGGATGTTATTATACACATAAACCTTCCTCTTCAATCACTCTATCTATTAAAAAAACCGCATCAAAATCCGTTGCGTAGTTTTAAAGATTTAACCATACATAGGGATATAGGGACAGAGAAAGCGACTTTATTTTATACTATGTAGTGATATATTATAGAATATTAAATAAATCCAGTTAACAAGCTATTGAGAGAATTTTCGAACGTAATTAAAAATATTCTTGTGTAATTTTATCCCTTGAATATAATTAATGTGAGTATTTGAAGTAGTTATCTCGTTTTGAATTTTAAATTACCGCTGCACGCGCGATGTTTTCAGACACCGATTTATTCACTGTCATCTTTGATCTATTTTTAATTATGTTTACGTTCTTTCAAACTTTTACGATCGCGAGTTCCTATTACGTTATTTAAAATAAAATAAACAGAACATTTTAAGTTGTTTGAATCTGCGTCGTACATGAGGTGAGTTTGGCTGACGCAATAGCAATCATCCTGTTAGATATATTAAGCGATTATTTTCTTCTTTTAATTTCGTCATCAGCCATATCTATATAATTTAAATTGATAAAACAGAAGAGATACGAAACATTTTTCTCTGTTTCATAGCCGAATATTTTCTTTTTTCTTTTATGTATTTCATAGTTATTGAAAAGTTTCAATATTCTTCTAACTGACTATATCATCTTTTAAAATGTCATTAGTACAATAAGAGAGGAAATGTAATAATACATTAAAGAAATCTAATCTTGAGGTGTTAGTGAGCGAAAGTGGGGCGTTTGCAACTAATTTGGCAATCATTAGGCCTTTATAAACTATAGTGAGTTTTCGGTGTGCTTTTACTGTCTTGTTTACAGTCTTCATAACACAGGAGAAATCAATCAACCAACCAATAATGTCGGTATCAATAAATGTATAAACGTTCTATGTAAGAAGTGAGAGAAAAACTACTGTCGATTCAACTGGAGTGTACATAAGTATCACATTTCATATGTAATCTTCAGAACCAGAGTTACCAAAGTCATTTTCCAAGAGACTGGCAGAGTAATTGGATGAGCTGGAACACCACAGGAAGATGCCTCTTGTATATATTACCCGTCTAATCTACAAACTATCCAACATACGGGAGTATGGAATATGGAAATTAGATCTCAATTGCAAACGCACATAAGCATAAACTTGACAATGCAAACCCTGCCTAAATACTTACCTAACTTCGTTTGAAGAACGCCATATGTTTCTGAAAAAACATCACAGTTAATCCACCGTGTAAAAATTTAATGAAGTTTAGTTTAGTGAAGAAGATTTTTTTATTGCTAAACTAATTATGAAATATATAATTTTATGACAATTATCAAGATCTTAATAGATAGAAATCGATCTTAATAATAGAAATTATCAAGACCTTATAAGAGTGAAAATATTATGCTGGCATCAACGTCGAACCTCCAAGCTTTAGTTTATGCCTGTCTCGAATCGATATGGTACAGGTACATGATTCACTTGTGTGCAAAATCTTGCTATAGAATAATGTTCTAGAAACCGCTTATGTCAAAAACGAAACAATGGTACCCAAAGAATAGAAAGTATTAAATGAGAGGCTAATTTAAATAAGAATTTGTTAAGTCTCGGCACTTAGAAATGGCAATCGAATCTCGAATGAGCGGCGGGATCTCACTGAAGCCTTACGAAGTAATTCAAATTTTATTAGTTAATACAAATTTATTCTAACGTGCCTGCCTACTCGAGTTCCAAGCTAAAGTGGTTCGGGTTTCTGAGGTTCAATATTTGGCCATTATGTTCAGTAGAGTGGAGGCTAATGATTTTTATTTGCTCTCAATGAAAGTATCTTTATTTTTATTACTGCGCTGCATTAACGAAATAAGATTAAAAAGATGATGATTATTTCACTACATGTCTAATTTTAGATCCTTGACTATTTATATGTAGATGCCATAATCTTTGAACGTGATTTTCATTCCTTTGAAAACATCGGATGGATTTAAAACTTATTAAGGACCGATGACAATACAATAATCCTCACTAATTTTTATAATAAAATTAGTTTTTTTTCTTAAACATCCTATTTATTTCTGAAGTTATATTCAATTATTTTCTACTTTTTAATTGAGGTAACTGCAAGGCCGTGTTTTTTTTTCACGGTTAGAGGTAAAATGATAGTTTACTTTGACATTTAAAAACAACGTTTAGCTAACTCGTAATATAATTACATTTATCAATTACGAGCATATTACCTTAATACCTTAAAGTACATATAAGTATAGTAAAAAAATATTAGGCTTCTGAAAAAGATTCAAACGCACTCGTTAATTCAGTTCAAATAAAGGGTAACAAAAAACAACATTTTACCGAAACGTAAACAAGTTACCAAAGCAATAAAGTTGCCTGAAATGTGACTTCGTAAACTAGAAAAGGAGTCTTATTTTCGGAGCGTTAAAGGTGTATTTAAATTTACAAAGTCACTTTTTTAAATCACTCTTTCCGGCCGTTTTAAATAAGGGTCCTTTATGCCTCGGACGGACAAGAGTTAATTTAGGCGGCTGATTTAAAATTACTCTCTTGTGAAGGTGAAGGGTTGTTATGAAGAAACAGTCTTATTGTTGTTGCTTTATTTAACTGGACGGGGTTTTTCGTTTATTATATTTTTACGAAGATTTTTATTTTCACTAAAAATAAGTTTATTAAATTGTTTTAATTTATGGTTTTTGCAAATATAATTGGTGATTGTTATTAAACCATTACCATTCACGAAAACCTTAAGGGAAGGAACCAAAAACAATGAAGGAGTTACTTATATATTTTTTTATTATACTATATGCAATGTATGCGCAATTGATGCTCAGGATCAGTGGCCTAGTCTAAGCGGAGGTCGATGACGCACGTGCGTTCGGGTAATCGATGCATCTAAACAAATGGGTAAACTGTCTGATATGTTCCCTTCGAGTGAAGCAACTATATCCAGTACTTTTCTTATATGTCCAGAAATATTTATTATAGAAAAATAGACGGTACTTATGAAGTCGTCGTAGCCTAAAGGATAAAACGTCCGGTGCATTCGTATCGAGCGATGCAACGGTGTTCGAATCCCGCAGGCGGGTACCAATTTTTCTAATGAAATACGTACTTAACAAATGTTCACGATTGACTTTCACGGTGAAGGAATAACACCGTGTAATAAAAATCAAACCCGCAAAATTATAATTTGCGTAATTACTGGTGGTAGGATCTCTTATCAGTCCGCACGGGTAGATACTACCACCCTGCCTATTTCGGCCGTGAAACAGTAATGCGGTAATTTTGGTTTGAAGGGTGGGACAGCCGTTGTAACTATACTGAGACCTTAGAAATTATATCTCAAGGTGGGTCATAATTTCTAAGGTCTCAGTATAGCTAAGGTCTCAAGGCGCATTTACGTTGTAAATGTCTATGGGCTCCAATAACTACTTAACACCAGGTGGGCTGTGAGCTCATCCACCAATGTTAGCAATAAAAAAAAATTCAAATGTAAACGAACCACGAGAACTATAAAATTAATTTGCTTTGACATCCACGAGAAAATATGGACTAGTGGTATTGTCAACATCTTATTGCCATTAATTACTCACTGGGGTTAAGCGATTATCTATCACAGTGCGTATCTGAATTGTGAGTAATAATAAATTTTGGTGACAGAATACGATATATTAATAAAGCTAGCAAAGACATACTCGAAAGCCAAGAATGCTTTTGTAGCGAAGCGTAGGTACCTTTGTGCCACACCGGACTATCGCGAAATTCTCAAAGCAAATTAAATCCAAGTGTTGTTTGCGATAACGCACTTTTCATTCTGTCATCGTTAATAAGTACTAAAATATGCTTGAAAATAATTATTTAAAATTGTGTGTAAACTTGTTTAGAAAAACTAAGTCTATGTTTTTATTTTTTATTTTTTATTGCTTAGATGGGTGGACGAGCTCACAACCCACCTGGTGTTAAGTTGTTACTGGAGCCCATAGAAATCTACAACGTAAATGCGCCACCCACCTTGAGATATAAGTGATGATGATTCATCCGACCGATTTCGGCCATGGCGACCACTTTGACTCCTATCCGTCGATTTGGCGCTCGTGCGCTCGAAGATGGCTTATATAGCCTATCTTTGCGGCAAAACTCCTTGCGCATTGAGGGCACGTAAGCACGCCGTTCTCATAATTATAGGTTATGGCAGCAGGTGGGCTAATATAAGTACTAAGGTCTCAAGTATAGTTACAACGACTGCCCCACCCTTCAAGCCGAAACGCATTACTGCTTCACGGTAGAAATAAGCGGGGTGGTGGTTCCTACGCGTGCAGATTCACAAGAGGTCCACCACCAGTAATTACGCAAATTATAATTTAGTAGGTAGTAGGTAGTAGAAACAACAAAACTACGCTATTTTTTTTGTACATAGTGATATTAATGCAACTCAAAATACACCCAAAAAATCGTATGATATATTTTACAGGGTAAGGTTTCCAATAAGACTTTAATTAAAGAAACATTCAGATGTTCTCAACTTTTAAAAGTTCATTCACAAATGCAGAATGTTTTAACATTTTGCAGCTATTCAACTATCATTTATAATTTTGAAGTTATTTCGCTCCAGCCGTTGTGGTGTCATAATGAATGGTTTCTACACTCAGATTATGAATTCGGTCTGAAGGGTGGGGCAGCCCTTGTACTGTAAAATCTGAGACTTTAGAACTCAAGTCTCAAGATGGGTGGTGGCATTTACGTTGTAGGCGTGTATGGGCTCCGGTAGCCACTTAACATCAGGTGGGCCGTGAGCTCGTCGTCCACCCATCTAAGCAATAAAAAAAAATAATAAGTTTCAGTTTGTTTATTTATAGGTATATTGTTTGACTTTTGCTTTATGTACCGAACAGATATAATTTTTTTTGAAATACCAACATACAACTACTGTGTAGCAATAATGCGTCAGAACAGTAATTTATTTCATGTACTTCAACTTTATCTCTCAAGGTGTCGGGCTGTTCCCGTTATAGTTGACGTTATAATGCTCTCAGTAATCTGTGTCTTTTTTGCCAGTTTAGAATGAAAATAAGAGATGTGTGGTGTCGTGGGACATCGGATAGGAACGAAGTTCCTTATTATAAAAATATTTATTGTAAGTTCTATCCGAGATATAAAGAAAATAAAACTGGAGATTTCGAAACAACCTACGGTCATTCGGTAATGTGCGAACTTATTGTGGTACAGTTCATTCTCGGTTGCTTGCATAAGAGTTAGTGTATTGCGCAAACGAACGCTCTGAGATCGTGGTCAATGAATGATAAAAAATATGTTGTTTTTTGTACGTTATTACAAAGTTAAGTCGTACACTGTGTGCATTACTAATAAAAATCTTACGTTACGGACGTTTTTTCCCGATTAGGGTACCCCTCCGCTTCGTCCCATAAGGATCTTCGTTCCAAAAAATACGCAAGATGATTTAAAATGTATGAATTCCTAGAGCCTAATGAGTAAGGCAAATGTCTGAAAGATTAGACAAGTACAAGGTGTCCAGAACGGGTAACGGGTATTTATTTTTGTGCCTTATTTGAAACGGGGCGACGAAAGGGAGCGGGGAGGGGTTCGTGGCGTCCGCCATTTTGTGGAGTTTTAGTCATGACGGACCAGTACTCGGGGAGCAAGATGGGGCCACTTGCCATACCTCAAATGTCTCCATGGAAGTTGTTAATCAATTATTCCCTAATAAAGTCATTTCGCAAAGGGGTAACATCAACTGGCCTCCCAGTAGCCCCGACCTTAGCCCGCTTGACTATTTTGCATGGGGATACCTTAAAAGCAAGGTTTATCAAAATAATCCGACAAACCTAGCCCAATTGAAGCAAAATATCAGGTCAGAAATGGCAGCAATATCGAGAGCTATGTGTTAACGTGTTATCGCTAATTTTCGTTCCCGTTTAGAACAGTGCCAGCAACGTAACTGTCATCATTTGGATAACATCATCTTTTCAAAATAATTTTCCAATTGCTAAACGCTAACAATATACAATATTTTTTAATACTTACAGATAATTTTTGTTTTATTATACTTACAAATACCCGATACCCTTTCTGGATACCCTGTATAACAAATAAATGGAACGACCAGTCGAACAAAATCATATTTTGTATTCACATCATATTTTAATGATGCTAAGCCGTGTTTGTTGTGTAGGTTTAGCAAGAGAATACAAATAGCTAACATCAACCTTCATAGTATTTACTGCTCTCATAGAATGTCATGTAAGATATTTGAGTGAACGAGACATTGAAATGCAAATGTTGCAGCATAACCGCTGCTATTTAATTTCTGTCTGTATATCTATAGTAGATATTCGGCACGTACATTTCGTCACATTATGCACTAAGACAGTTGCATAATACTCAATCTAGATAAAAAGATAAGTTTAAATTTTCAAGGATTTTAAAAAATAATATCTTCTAATACTTACCTACCAGTTTGAAGGGTGGAGCAGCCGCTCAAACTATACTTGAGACCTTAGAACTTATATCTCAAGGTGGGTGGCGCATTTACGTCGTTGATGTCTATGGGCTTCAGTAACCACTTAACATCAGGTGGGCAGTGAGCTCATTCACCCATCTAAGCAATAAAAAAAAACCTAATACTAGAAGATAATCCGTATCTGAATAATCTCTTCAGCAATTACTGATAATCTCGCCATCTGAAAGAGACACTGAGCGCACGATTAATTCACTCGCCACATTTTTTCAGGAGGTTGCGATTTCGGTTGGAAGATGCACAAGTGAGGTATCTGCCGGCATTCTTAGGCAGCTTTAAAGAAATTTTCCAAAAAACTATAAACGAGAAAAAAAAGCTTCAGTCAAGATTAAATAAGATACTTTTTGATGATGACATATCGAATATATTTAATGATGCCTCGTACAATATTTTCGGTTAATGTGTGATGAGCCTTAATAGCCCCTAATTGTTTTGCGTATAACATACGTATATTACGAGACGTGAACTGAGAGCTTTATTGAAGGAGCTCTCAGGTTATTTGCTGACTGACAGAGAGCGTGGAACGGAATTGTTCCAAACATCTCTGTCTTAACATGTAGATTAATGTGTTTCGGAACGACAACAATCCGAACAGGCAGCCGTGATGGATTGTGTTACTTATTAAACATCTAAGAGCTTGTAACGAGTAATTTGGAATCAATTGACCTACAAATACTTGGGGCGGGAAGAGATAAATGACTTCCTGTTTATTAGATTTGCAGACGTTATTACGTTAGTTAACTTGTGAAATTACTGACTCTGTTATGTATGTAAATGAAGCTACGGGCTACAAAAAATTAGAATCAAACTTATTTCATATTACCAAACTTATATGAGTACCTGTAGAATTTTGAAAAGCTGGAGGGGAAGATTTAAATGAAGCTCTCTTGGCCCTTCATTACATTTAAATTTCCCGCGCATTAGTTTCGACTATCATAATAGTATTGTCTATGGGGGAAGCTATGTTCGTTCTAAAATTGGATTTGCTCTCTGGCTTTGGACATTCAAAAATATAACGTGCTTTAATAGGTTAAAAAAAACTTTCAGATTTAAAAAAAAGGTCTAAATATTGAAGCAATAGCTTTCAGTGTTGTTTCTCTTTGCAGGTTCGAAAATAATTATAATAATTGTAAGTGTAGAAATAAGTTAATAAAATAATAATAATAAAAAATTCTTTGCAGAGCAACAACTTGGTTCTTTGTGTCATCACAAAACACATTACATGTATGAAATAATACAACAGTTCTGAAAATTCCTAAATCTTTAAAACCGCTAAACGGATCCCTATCTATAACTTATATCAACATTTGTTAATTGTTAATCAGCAGAATTTATAAAAACACTAGCTGACCCGGCAGACTTCGTAGTGCCTCAATCGATAAATAAAAGACCTAAACTTTTGTTTAAGATAAACTTAAAACAAACAAAAGGAATCCGTCCGACGGGGGACACATCAAAGGAAAAACAAAATTGTTATTTTTATTTAATTCCGAATATTTTTATATTTATCTAACCTTTTAAACCTTCTCTGGACTTCAACAAATAATTCAAGACCAAAATTAGCCAAATCGGTCAAGCCGTTTTCATGTTATGTCGTGACAACGGAAAACGGGTTTCATTTTTATATATATAGATTAATAAACGTCAAGGATTACTTATTACTGTTACTTCAATTATGTTTGGCAGTTTTGTTCTCGCTTCGCCAAAGTCATAGTCATTTGGCACTGGATCTTGTCAGCTGAAGTGTATAACAATATTAAATCAGCTATTTTAAACATTTTCCCTGATCATTGAAATGTATAGAAAGGTTCATCATTATAGTACAATTACAATAGGAGCTTTAGATAATTAGCAGTTCTATGTCTGGTCAGTGGTTTTTAATGATAACCGCCTGTATGGTATTTTTTTTTATTGCTTAGATGGGTGGACGAGCTCACAGCCCACCTGATATTAAGTGGTTACTGGAGCCTATAGACATCTACAACGTAAATGCGCCACCCACTTTGAGATATAAGGTCTCAGTATAGTTAAGGTAAGAAATGAGAAGGTAGGTATGGTATCGGATTCTCATATTACTGCTACCATTTTCCTGTCTGTGATAGTATTTATTGGTCTCACATAGAAAGTAGACAAATATGTGTATATTTAAAGTATTATTATAGGACGGATATAGAGTAGGATCCATTATTGCTTATATATCTACTTAGAAGAAATCAAAGAGATCGTGGGAAGATTTATGAGGACAACTATTGCATTAATTGGGACTTCAAGCTTGCGTCTTAAGACGGGTAGCGCTGTTCATGACGATGCTCTGGAAATCGTTCGATTATTCTAAACAGTTAAACTATGATATATTTTTTTACTTTGTGCCAATTTTCTATTGATTGCATCATCGTGTGCCAGTTAAGAACACAAAATAAAAGTCAACGTAGTATTTTTTTTTTTAAATACTTATAGCATTGGATCTTATTTGTAAATCTCAAGATATTACAAAACGCTTATGGAAATATTCTCATAATCTGTAGATTCTTTATTACGATTTCAGGTCAACGACCAGAACGAAAATAACAACATAAAATGATTCTCAGAATAGATTTTAAAATTTTTGAAGATGCAAAATAATAACTATACCTTTTTAGTTTTCCTACCGTTGCTTACGAGAATTCGATTTCTTATTTCATTAAATACTTTGGTTTTGCGATAAAAGCGCTTAGTGTTAATAAAAACAAAGAAAATCCAGCAGGTTTTAATTCAAACATATCCTCATAATTATGTTTAGGAACATAATGCGTTGAGTTTTTGATGTTTTCGGTAATTAATATATATTATGTAGATACTAAGATTAATAATAAGATTATTTACCATATTATGGAATAAAATTCTAGTATTTAAATAAGTATTTTCAATTACGAGGGGGACTATATGGGTTCTCGTATACATATCTAATATTTATACTGAAATAATAACATACTAAAATATATTCACTTAATCTCTAGGAGAATTGAATCCAATGAATTGTACGAAACTGGTTTTAACCACACCCCAATTATTTTTCTAACCGTCAAACCGACCTTGCGTCTACAATACAAAATAGTCATTAAGAAGATTCCATTCTCAAGTCCAATTCGATGAAACGGCCATTCATATCAATCTGCCATGTGTCGGCAGATGTTCTTTTCATCAGATCAACGACCATAGACTGCCCGGCCTTGCCCTTTAGAAGATGTCAATTGTACTTCTATTAACTACAGTGGTACGAAATTGGACTAAAGAATTAGCATGCTGAAACTCAGCTTTTCTATAAATGTTAAAAGACTTAAAAAAAAAACTTTTCACACCCAAATATTGTCGTAGTTATCTACAGATGTATTTACTGCTATAGACAAGCCTAAAGTCGCAATCGATCATAATCTCATGGGCATGATAATGGTATTGGAACTGATAGATGTTACTCTTTCTTATTTATTGCTCAGATGGGTGGACAGCTCACAGCCCACCTGTTTTTAAGTGGTTACTGGAGCCCATAGACATCTACAACGTAAATGCGCCACTCACCTTGAGATATAAGTTCTAAGGTCTCAGTATAGTTACAACGGCTGCCCTACCCTTCAAACCGAAACGCATTACTGCTTCACGGCAGACGCAACTTCCGTCGAATAGCCAAGTGTGACTATGCCTTGCTATTTTGACCCTTAATGTCATTTTGAGGAAGAGCATAATATATTAGAGTTAAATATTTGTGTTCTATAAAAAAAATGGAAAGAGTTACGTTGTAGACAGAAGGTCAACGAACCACTCGATCCATTGCGGGTGTGCACGTGACAGGTTACGTAGCCATAGTCTGTTTATTGAATAGACTTTCGTGATAGTACTTTTGTTGATTTCGCTTCATCGACGTGAGAATCGAGAAGCTTTTTTATTTAACTTATTTATTGCGTAGATTAGTGCATGAGCTCAAGATCATTCCGGTGTAAAAAGATTGCTGTTGGTCGTAGTCCTAATTTTATTATAGAACGGTTATGTAACATATAATATTTTATTTATTTATTGCTTAGATGGGTGGACGAGCTCACAGCCCACCTGTTTTTAAGTGGTTACTGGAGCCCATAGACATCTACAACGTAAATGCACCATCCTACCTTGAGATAGAAGTTCTAAGGCCTCAAGTATAGTTACAACGGCTGGTCCCACCCTTCAAACCGAAACGCATTACTGCTTCACGGCAAAAATAGGCAGAATAGAATTATATACCCTTATATAACCTTATATGACATATCCTTCTTCAAACGAGGCTTGTGGAGAGTACTTAACGGCTGGCAGCGGCTTGGCTCTGCTCCTGGCATCGCTGAAGTCCATGGGCGACGGTAACCACTCACCATCAGGCGGGCCGTACGCTCGTTTGCCTATACGGGCAATAAAAAAAAAGATTTATTCGCGGTAGAAACGTGCTAGTTCGTGGTACCTACCAATGCGGTTTGTAATACGCCTTATCTCCGATAAATGCTATTTGGTGATAGCAGTATGCTTATTACGGTTTTCGCAGAATGCTACAGTACGTTCTCCTGTCACACATGTCGTGTTTTGCGACACCTACGGAAAGAGACGCGAAAAAATATTTTAAGGTACCTAAATTATAGACTCTCAAATGACTCTGTAATAAATTTATCAACAGTATACACAGATTAGGAGGGAGACAATGTAGTAAATGCGAGTCTCTTTGGAGAACCGGTGGAACTTTTTACTGATGGTAGGACCTCTTGTGAGTCCGCACGGGTAGATACCACCACCCCGCCTATTTCTGCCGTGAAGCAGTAATAATGCGTTTCGGTTTGAAGGGTGGGGCAGCCGTGGTAACTAAATTGAGACCTTAGAACTTATATCTCAAGGTGGGTGACAAATTTACGTTGTAGTTGTCTATGGGCTCCACCCATCTAAGCAATAAAAAAATACAATAAAAAAAGAAACATTCAGGTTTCCCATTTATTACTTTCACTTCGTTTAATGCTATAATTACAAAAAATATATATGCAGAAGATTCTTAATTCAAAATTCTGAAAATAACTGCTTTAATGGAATCCATTATGCAAAACGGGGCCAGTAATTTAACCCACCACTTATGAAGTTATTTCCAGTCTTTGTTGAAGAGTAGACCGGTGTTTTTAATTCAATTTCACGAAGCTAAGGCTGAGCTTAAGCACCGACTGAAATTGAATTGTACCAAGAATAAACTATGAAAACGACTTTGAAGAAACGATTCTTGTTGAAAGGCACTTAATTGCACTCTTAGTGCTGTAACTTACTGGTCGGGTTTGTTGTGGAAGTAACTATTAAATTTGGGTGAAGAACGTATTTTTAAATGACAAAGAATTTGGCCAAAGATTGAGTAATATGACCTCTTTCCATATGATGATACAAAAAAAATCTTTGGGCACCTCTGGGATTACGGAGGGACTTCGGTTCTCTCCGAGTTTTTTACCGCAGGTTCCGTTAGAAGTGCTCTGAAAATTTGTTTCGATTCGACCTAGTCATCTCCTTTTTACCAACGCACCATCCGCCACCGGAGCAGAATTCATCCATATTATCTAGAATCACTCCGTTCGCATCCATAGTGCCTTTCCAGTATCTTTGTTGCCACGTAAAATCCAGATTGAAATTTCCTCCTCAGCGTATCCTCAGCACTATGACATTTCTTCAAATGAAGTTTTCAGAACGTCCTCAGCGGTAGGCAGCGGCTTGGCTCTGCCCCTGGCATTGCTGAAGTCCATGAGCAACGGTAACTACTGACCCTCACATTGCTCGTATACTTGTCTGCCTACAAGGGCAATGAAATTAAAAACAGTTTTCTTTCCCCTTTACAAATTAATTACTCATTTAAAAATATGACCGAGCCAAACCATAGTACTTAACAGCAACATTCCCATTTTTTTTCCTTCTTAAGCTAATAATAGCCCTGAGAGGCTATGTCAGCGTGACCTAACAAATAGGTGAGCTCACGGGGCTCAAACTTGACTTGAAGAGCAGTGCTTGCATCCAGAGTGCAGAATCTACCACCGGATCGGAAACGCGACCCACTGAGAAGATCCGGCGAGAAACTCAGTGGGCGACATTCCCAAAAACTTAGTGTACCTATCAAAATTCAAAAATGCAATAAAAACAATTAGAAAATAAACTAAACTACGACACCAAAAACTAGATACAACACTATTTTATTTAGAAATAATACAATATAGAAGTATAGAAATAATATAATACAATACTATTGCACTTACTTATGAATATCTTATTAAAGCGCTGATATTTTTACTGGGATACTAAAAAATTACCTTCAATGTAATCAACCACTCAATGTTGCTAAAACTTGAATGTGTTGACACGTTAATTAAATGTGGTAATATTTTTAACTTTATAAGTATAACATTTCCTCGAAAGTATAATAATAATTTTATTACTTTACGCCTATTGAGTATTAGAATTTAAAGAATAACAACAGAAAGCCAAGCCGTAAAACGGAAAAAAATGCTGATGTAATAAACATAATAATACTCCAAAAGAGAATGCTACTCCAATGGAGGATGATTCATTGCTCATAATCATAAAGACATTCTCACATTTTTACACGATCTTAATGTCTCTGAAAGTAAGGCATAAAATTAACCGAAATTCGATGGCAAGATTTTCCGAATTACCCTTTGAACAATGGAAGGTTGTATTATGCTTATCTTCGCCTCTGAATTGAATATAACAAGATAAGTTATAGGATCCACTAGAAGTTTCAGGAGTCGTATCCACGATTAAATTTTTTTTGGGTTTAGTTCCGTGCAATTTTTTTTATAATTCGAATTTCGAATTTACGAATATTATTCGGAATCATGGAGAGAGCTACGAATTTTTCAATCAAACGAAATTACGTTTGAATTTGGCTACGAATTATCTTTTTATAACAACTTTTACGGTTTAATCTCGCCTTTTTATTGTCATTATATTATTATGTCGTCGTCCGTGACCACGAAAATTGTTAAATATTTGAAACACTGGAAATAATAATATAATGACAATAAAGAACGCTAGATTTAACTAAAAAAAAAGAAAATGCTATACACTATAGGTATTAACTTGGTTTTATAATAATAATTCCAAACATATTCTAATTATGATTTAAATTTACTATGCAGCTACGTTTGAGTTTTAAATGTGAGGAAAGTAGTTCTATTTTTCAAACTGGAAAGGCGAAGGTATCACTCCCTACATTTTGTATTATGAAAAATGATATGAATTTGATTAATTTGACACATTAATCAATTGGGATGAAATTAAATGAAACGAGATGATATAGGATGAAATATAGTCTCAGTAAAATAGCGGTTATATACTGAGAATTTTTCAGTCGATTTTAAGAAGCTTTGTTTCATTTTTCCGCATTTGTGCCCTTTCACAGATAATGAACAGTTAATAAGCTACCGTTATTACACAGTAAAATCTGAAGCAACTATCAGTTAACAAAATAAAACAATTCATACAACAGAAGAGCCTCGCGTTCCCACCAAAAAGTCCTCAGTTATGAGACACTTCTGTAACTTTTGTTATTCTTTTGTAATACTGTCATTAGTAAAACGCGCGTTCATAGTTTCGATGCATAGCATGGGATGGCAACTATTTTAATTTTAACACGAATTGGCCTCGTATTCATTCGATAGCGTTTCTGAAACCATATGAAAATTTCTGAAGATGACTATTCATTTTTCGGAGAAAAGTAATCACGCCCTGATCACAAACATAATTTGAAGCCTCATAAATAATTTGAAAGTAAAACTTGCAATCAATTTACAAGAGAATTTGTTTAAAATTATAAAAAAAGTTTCGACGTATAAATGAATAAGATCGACTTTTTATATTTGAAAACGTCACAGACATAATCGACTCTCAGCCATTTTAAATCCCGTTGTTCGATTTCATTTACTTTCATTAACACTTTATCCTATCCATTCGTCTGGTGGTCGTGGCGCCGATGACCGCCGGTCCGGCGTCTCGAGGGGGAGGGTGATGGGAGAGATGTGCTCCGCACTAAACGCTTCGCTTTCCTCCCTTTGCCTTTTCATGATTTTTGTGTCATGTGAGGTTCGGACGTGGGTTGTTGAGCGACAGGAGGTTTTAGTCAGTTCGACTCCGACATGCCCCGTCCTCCATACTCAGTGGAGGGCGGAAGTCCGGTGACTTCCTCCTGATCAAAAAAAAAATCATCCTATCCATTCGTACAATATACTTCAATTAATATACATTATGAAATAACTTGTCAGTCAACCGTGCGTTGAAATTCAACTTGACTTTTTATTACTTAGATATTACGGGTAAATGAATCTGTACTTAGATAATAATATACATATTATGTATATGTAATATTTTGTTAATTATTATGCAGTCTGTCTGATTGAATGTGGTTACCGTTATCGATGGAATTGGGGTTTATGTTTTATTTTGTAGGGTGAAACTGCATTTACGAAATACAATTGACGTTTCGGTCTTAAACTTTAAGGTGGGTGGGTGGTTGCATTTATTTTTGCAAAAAAAACAATAAGAAAGCCAAAGGATAGGCTACTATATAAAAACATAAAGATTGCTTTTTATCGGTTTTTGAATAGAATTTTTGCCGCGGTGGCGTTAATACGTAAGTACCAAAAATAATCAAATAATGTAAAGTAAGATTCTCATTGAGGCTCTTCGGAAAGACAATATGTCATACCATTCCAAAAATATCCTTAAGGGGACTTAAACCGTTTCACTATATTATTATGTACCTCTAGATACAAAAAAATAATGCCGAAAACCAAAGACATTGTACAAAAACCTTCGATACATGTTTGCATTTCAAAAGAATTAAGAGCTATAGGAGAATGAATAAATGAAAAAATGAATAAAAATTTGATATTTTTTCATTTAATTCTCTTCCCGGCCAAGATCCAATTTAAATTTAGTTGTCTTGCTCTTAGCTCTTTCACTCAAACACAATATTCATTGAATATCTTCTTCTATATCGTTCCCTCACTGCTGAGGATCGCGACCATATGGTATATAACAGACCATAACATATGTTACGTTCCTCCACAGTGTTCGATCATGGGTGGTATGGACCGCATGGTACAGACTACCACCAAGTGCTTTCTTGACTAGATCTGACCATCTGGCTGGTGTTGTGCCAACGGCGCGCTTGCCCTCTATGCGACCCGAAATTATGGGTTTCTCTAATTCATGTCTGGGAGACCGCATGACGTGTCCGAAGAAGCTCATAACACGTTCCCGGCAGATAGCAAAGAGCCTTTTTCGGATGCTTAGCTAACTTAGAATGGACTCGTTGGTTCTCCTATTCTCAAAGCAGTCCACGGTATTCTTTGCCACACCCACGTTTGAAAGGCATCGATCTTTTTGCGATCGCGACTTTTCATGCACCGTGTCTCCGATCCGTAGAGGAATATGGGAAAAATTAGTGTCCGTACTAAGCGCAATTTGGTTTTATAGCGAATGCTACGTTTTTTCTAGATCTTCTCGGGGTTGACCATCGCACTTTTAGCCATACCGGATCTTCGGCGTATTTCTCCCCTCGGACGTTATTTGCGACCCAAGATATATGAAATCCGCTACTTTCTTGAGGCCGCTGAGTGCATCAGAACGTGGAAGAAGTTGCGCTCTATCTATTACCATTATTTTGGTCTTCGAATGATTGATCTTAATATATCGTGACAAAAAAGAACCGAAGACGATTTTTTCTTAAGCGCAAATTTTTTAAATGCTTATGCTCTGAAGATGTTTTATTTTTTCCCACACAGCTCCTGTGTAATATTTATTTATTTATTGCAAAGGTTAATGAGGTCATGGCTCCCTGAATGTTAAATCGTTATCGAAGCTCGTAAACAAAACGTGACTGCCATTACCCAGCTTGACACATGGGGTCGAAGTCATAATTATACTGTATAAAGGCGGTCCTACCATTGAACCGGAACGCAAAACCCATGCATGGACTAAGCGATGTTTTTAGCAATATTCAACATAATTCTATTATGCATACAGTTGTATTTTCGAAATAATTTATCATCAAATACCTACCGCATGCAATTTATACAGCCACATCGCTCCTGATAGGAGAAACCGATGTAGGATACTTTATTCTATCTTGATAAAAAGGTTTTTTGCGCTATCTTTCAATTTGTTCGTTTGATGGGATACGTGAGGTAATGGAAAAAAGAAAGAATTTTATGTTACAAACAAATCCAAGCCGGAAAATTACGCTTTCGTCTCGAAAATTATCTTTTAATAATGATTGAAAATATTTTTGATTAATAAATAAAAGTTTTTAAGAATAAAGTTTCCATAGAATCTTTTAATTTAATTATTCATGATATTAAGGAATTCAAGTTAATTGGTTCAGCTTCATAACAGTGATTAGAGATTTGGATTTTTTGAATTCCAGTAAGCAAACTACGTCACTCATCACGAAATCTCCAATGCCAGGGACAGAGCCAAGCCGCTGCCTAAATCATCGTGATATATAGTTAGGAATAATGAATTTCAAGTGAATTCTAAACTACGCCTTCTAGAACTTCAAAATTTTTCATTTTCCATCGCATTATACATAATAGCATTTCATAGTCATGGCAAAAGTTGCCATGATATATTCAGAGAAGCAACATTATTAACACCATCGCCAGACATCGTAGGGGGAATAAGGTGATCGAGCTAAGAGAAATATTGAGTACACCAATCACGTTTGTTGTCTTAGAACAATTTAGGAATCTTCTCTTGACGTTAGCAAACGAAAACGAATGACAGTTCTTAGGACGGAGGCATCGCTCTTCAAGAAGGCTGGTTGGTAAGTGTGATGGCGTCTACGTGCCTCCATCGGCTAGGCTCTGTCGTAGCACGAAGTTAGCCGAGTTCTGACGATACCGCAATCGTGCTGCCATCTCTCGGGAATCGTGCTACGCTTCGTTTAATTACCAAACTAATGACCGTCTCCGACATATATTTAGGACTTGTGCATACATTACATTGTGAGTGACATATGCAACTCTTAATCCTCTATCTAGTTTATTATAACGATATTAAAGTTTTAACAAACTACGCGCGTTCCTAGTACCTAGTATTTAGGTGGCATTATTAGTTCCCTGAATCTCGCTGTGAATGTGTGACACAGTTTAATTTAAATGCGTTTCGGTTCGAAGGGCGGGGTAGCCGTTGTAACTATACTGAGACCTTAGAACTTATATCTCGAGGTGGGTGGCGCATTTACGTTGTAGATGTCTATGGGCTTCAGTAACCACTTAACACCAGGTGGGCTGTGAGCTCGTCCATCCATCAAAGCAATAAAAAAAAAATTGTTAATCCTACATTGCAGTAAATGGTATGCATTTCAGCCCCTCGATCACTCTCTTCATTCAAACTACATCTTGGGTCAGGTCAAATATCTGGGAGTGGATGAATCTGGGTGCGTATATGACATTTCACCCACACATAAAGTCTATGTGCGACTTTATCATCCGCAAACTTTATCCCGTGATTTGTAAGAGAAGTAAGTATAATGTGCCTTCACAGCAAGATGAACCTTTACAAAACTAGCTCACGACTTACAATACCATACGCAACTGGTTTTCGCTCGCGCGGTCCGGACTCGCATAGATACCGTTCAATCGCTCCAATCTCGTTTTTGCAGGTTAGCGTCGTAGTCCGAGAGGAACGTCGACCTGTACGACGATCTGGGTCTTGAATCGATCAAGAAACAAGTCAGCGTCGACATGGTGCTTCGATAAGGCCATGCGTCATGATAATCGCGACATTGATACCGCCGCTGACTATTCTCCGACTCTAGCTCACGCAGGAGCTAGTCACCGTCGACACCCTAGACAAGTCCTTTTGAATTCATTCGATCCAATATCTTTAAACACAGACATCTATAGCATTAGGAACAGGCATGCAGTTCGACGTACAACCTAACGTATACATCAGCCCGTTGAGATTCTCACCGGGTCTTTTCAGCGGGTTGCGATTCCGATCCAGTAGCAGATACATTTGCGAAGTAGCTGTCCTTGAGCTGTTAAGTCTCCTTCGGATGCGCTCGGGCGGCTGCTAGTAAATCCCACCCCTCCTAGCTTAGCCCGTGCTCGTCTGCCTGTCCTAGTGAAATTAAAAAGGCCCCCGGGCCAAAAGAGACACTTCCAGTTCCTTAAAAAAAAAAATACAAAATGGACAAAAATCGATCGATTTAAAAGGTTTCAGGGAAACAAATTAACTTTTAACATTTATTAAAATACATTTTTTCACTGTTTCCAATTCAAAGTCCTATCACACAGTGATATCGATTGCATTAATTTTTATCTCGAATGAAGATTAAACACGCTTTAAATTTTATATTGGCAGAACAGAAATGTTACTTTGCCCACGTCATCGAATGGAAATTTTGCTGTTGACAATGAAACGTTCCCGAATACGATATAGCTATCATTGTTTGCACGATTCCATTGATATACGTTAATAAAACGAGACTTTCGCTTTAACAAATACATGACGCACGAATTGAATCGATTTACATACTGTTCGGTTATGAAAGGCAATGTACAAATTAAATTATGAGTACAAAGCGACTTACATGTTGATGGCGGATCAATTTAATTCATCGACGCTGTTCAAAAGTATCGAGGGCTTTAGTTAATTGGATGCTAAGCTAAGATGTGGATGTCAAAAGCTGCATATAGGCAAGAAGTGACACTTTCGAATTGTTGTGTTGCCGTATATGGCTTAGGATACGATGGACAGCTCACTGCAAAAGTGTCGATTCTGAAGGTCTTACATATATGTATATAAAACTGTCAACGTCCGCATCAGTCTTCCTAAAGCATGTAAAGCGATTTTTTTTTTTTTTTTCTTTGTTTTTTTTTTTTTTTTGTTTTTTTTTTTTTTTTATTGCCCTTGTAGGCCTACGAGCATACGGCCCACCTGATGGTGAGTGGTTACCGTCGCCCATGGACTTCAGCAATGCCAGGGGCAGAGCCAAGCCGCTGCCTACCGCAATTGTATTGTAAATTACCAAACAGTCCTCATTAGCTGGAACGGTTATTAGTGACAGGGAAAGTGGAAGGAAAAAGGCCAAGAGGTCGGAGCCCAACACTTTGGACGTATCAGTTATCCAACCGATTGGATATATCTATTAGCATCGCACTTCACCAGGTCGCTGACTCCGTCAAATGGAGGCATAATGTTGAAACGATGTTATGGAGTCACGAGCCTCAGCAGTGAACAATTAAGAAATAATTAAGAATAAGAAGAACTTGTAAGTTAAGCTAATTTTATTGTTGGCAAAATACAAAATCTGAAATGGCATAATAATAAAGTTTTAGAATTGAAATTTTTAAAACCATTACTAAAAAGGTTACAATTGGATGATAGGTTGTTATTTTTAAAAAAAATTAAATTGAAAATGCCGTTTTTAAGAAAATTACTTTTAATCAAGATGTTAACTTTTGAAAGGAGGAAATCGTCGGAATTCCGCCGACGCGTTGGGATCGGTAGGCGGGGCTTGTCAGAATTGAACCGACTAAAACCCTCTGTCGCTCAACAGAGCGTACGGACCTCAGATGAGGCAGAACTCATCCGAACCAGACCGGGGGAAAGATAAACCTAGCTTATTCACCGATACATTTTTCATTTATAGCGCCCATTTCTCTTTCTGGAGACATTTCAACTTTAATTACAACGTTATAACAGAGTAGAGATAACAAAGTAAAAAACTACTTGAAAAACTAAAATAACGCATAAAATTGCCACCGCTCATTACCAGCTAATAAAACCACAATCTAATAGAGGAATAAAATTTATATTGGTCTGCATTTTGATATAGCGTATTCGTTTATCTGATAATTTTGTGTGCTGACACAGAAAATCCGTTAACGCGCTTATTGTGGCATTATTACAAACGACAGCATTATTAGAGGCGACGTACTCTATTACGTAATGCATAGTAAAATATTAATTTTCTACATCTGAAACCATTTCGTTTAGCTTCCATGGCTTATGAAGGAATGCTATCTATACACTAGATAGTCCAAATTTTACATCTTAAAGATACCGTAGATTTTTACTTCTATCGTTTTTTGAATGGTATTTTCCACTTCAATTTGCCTCCTGTTTTTCTACTTTAAAATTGGCTGCTTCAATCAAAATTACTTTTATTTGATAAACATTCACAGTGAGGTACATCATTAATTTTTTTAATAAATTGAGTTGTAAGAAATTCCATGTGTGCAAGTTTTGTAGAGTGTCACCTTGTTGCGAAAAGACAATTTATTTCGCTTGCAGTTTATGTGGTAGAGTCGACCGAGTAGGAACACAGCTCGGTCGCGTATTGGTTTAATGTGAAAGAAAGAAAGAAAGAAAGAAATCATTAATTCGCTAAGCATACTGAAAATGAGTTATTACATCAGTTAAAAGCAGCGTGTATGCTTTGTTATTGTTTGACATGCGAATTTTAGTGCATGTTTATTATGTGTGCATTTAAGTTATGTGGGGACCGAATCTCATCCCTCTGTCGAGGGTGACACCTGGGTTCTAGGACTTCGAAGCCCATAGTATGCGCTGGCCAAAGATTTTGATGCCGGGAATGGAGTAAGTCGTGACGAGATACTGGCACTGGTGGTCTCGGGAGGGCGACCCCTTTGGAGACCACGACTGTGTTTTTGGTGGAATCGATGTCGATGCGCTACTCCCGGAACCACTGTCCTAAATTAGTGGCCGCGATCTGGAGTTCGAAAAAAGACAAAATATAGGGAAACCGTAAAATCATTATGAATTAAAAAGAGTTTGAAAATGCAGTTGTAAGTGGTGTATGAATATCAAATTGTTATATAACTCTCTAAATGAGATTGTTTAAATCTATTTTATAGGCAAAACACTATTGTACTGCACACACATTTATACAGCCCACGCTCTTAAGATTTTAGTTTAAAAACACGAATGCAAATAGAATGTTACGTTTTTAAAGATATGTTTCAATAGTTTACTCATAATACTCATCTACAAATAGGTAAAGACCGTATTGCATCAAACAGAGATACTTTCAGTCAAAAACAAGTGTGATTCATTAATGGCTCAGCGATATCAAGGTTGGGCGTTTGATGTTTGTCGCTTTTCTTACGACTATTCGCTACTACCAGATATTTGTTGCAGCGTAGCAGATATTCGGACTGCTCGACAAATGAAGGATAAATCATATTGTTTTATTGTACTATTTTTCAATCTGGTCACTATTCATCTTCTGTTGCTTATTTACCAAGGGAGTCGTCGACTATCGTCTCGACGACCCGTCGGTCTGGTCTCCTAGAAGTGGCGCCGCGAGTCTGGTTGTAGTGTTGACCACGGGAACCTCCCTAAACAGACTGGGCTTTGACCTCGGCTGGTGATCAGATTTCGGTTGAGAGAGTGCAAGTCGTTTGGTACGGCCCTAAAAATATCCTTGGGCCCGCGGTCTGCTCCAAACATCTGCAGACTGTCAAGTCCCACATACCCTGCATGCCCTCTAAGCACGGAACCTCGTAAGAGGTTTGGCCCCCTGCCCGAAAAAAAAAGAAAGGGTCTATAGACAGTACAATAAAATTTCTCCCTCCAACTTGTCACTTGAGGTCGAAGTTTCCTATCAAAGCAGAACGTGTATTTAACGTGTAACATGTGAACGTGAACATGTGTTTAGCGACCGAAATAGGCGCAATAAATACGATGCATCTCATTATGGTTCATAAGCCCTTATGGGTTAAACCAATTACCTGCCTAGTTTTTGTGTGCAAACAACCGAACCTGCCGATACCTTCCGATACTAAGTGCATGTAAGAATCAATAACTATCATCATCATCAACAGCCTACAGTCGTCCACTGCCGGACATAGACCTCTTCTAATCCATACCATATGATTATATATGAGTCGTCTATTATCAAAGGCGGCAATCTGTGCATTTGAACAAAAAAAAAATTATTGATATGTCAATACAGATTGATTTGAATATAATCGTCTCCTTCAAAGAATACGGTTCAAAACCTGCATTAAATAAAGGTTAATACTTAACCTGTTATTTATCTAAGATGTCGTTCAGAAGAGTTTTGTGACTACCAATGGAATACAAAGTCAATAATTCGTTTTTCTGATTTACCAATAATTGTCCAAAAGTCACATTGCCGGCTTTGATAATAGTCGACTCATATGTAAATATCATTAACAGTTACAATGTTTTAAACCTCATGCAATTAAAATATATCATGCTTTGATCTATGGGTTCTACCTTCTTAAAAGAGACCGTGATTTACGTTGCCAGTAAAAAACAGTTTTATGCAATAAAAATTGTATTTGCAAAAAAATTCCAGCATCAAGGCATTATCAGCATTTCAGATGAGGCAATACCTATCAAATGCAAATTGGTAGGTAAGTGCAGCGCTGATCCATTACGTGGGATCGTGGATCGGGGTACTTTAAACTGCGTTAGGCCTCCTAAGTGGAACCTAGGTTATTTGTATCATTTTCATTCAATAGTCCAACACCATTCAGTATCTATATCGTTATGGTTTCAAACATAGGACGGCTTACTTGAAGCGAATACGTTGGGTTCAAAGCCAGCAGAAAGCTCCAGTTAATAGAAACTCCAGGAATAAAGAAAGCTTTATTATTATTATTATTATTACTAATACAGCAGATACGAATTAACGTATTTCTTCGTAAAATATTTTCCATTCCAGTCAGTAATTTCATCCCCATTAAAAAACCAACTAGTTCCACAACTACTTGAAACTTTTCTAACCTAAAATAATAAAAAGATTAAACATCTAAGTTGAGAATAGATTAGCCTAAGTGTAATTAAAATATATCTTATCGTGACCTAACTTAGTCTACGCAGTGGCTTTGAGAAAAAAAAAACATGACGTTTTAAATTATATAGATAAGAATAACTGAAGTTATTAATTCGTTAAAAATACAATCCCAACTAAGCACTTTTATTAACACTCTCACTTGTTTGTACCTTAAAATTCAATAGGCATAAAGTCATTATTGAAACATCAGGCTATTCATTGATCGAGAAAAATTTCATTCTGAAACAT
This sequence comes from Bombyx mori, assembly GCF_030269925.1. Taxonomy (NCBI): domain Eukaryota; kingdom Metazoa; phylum Arthropoda; class Insecta; order Lepidoptera; family Bombycidae; genus Bombyx; species Bombyx mori. The sequence continues at coordinate 15,435,548 of NC_085117.1, forward strand.
CGCATAAAAATTCCAACATTTAAGCAAATTAATAAAACAAAACAAGATGTTAACTGAAGATTTTACACGCAGAACTAAGGTTATTACCCCAAGTCCTTTGTGTATTGACATGTGCAGTACAATAACGACTTTCTAAGATCCAAGTTTGATTGATTCGAATTACGGGAGTAATTTGATTTTGCTTTAATTAGTTTACGTATGGCTTCACGCACGTGCTTAGGGGACGTCGATTGAAAAGGACACTGAATGGCTTATTCAAATAATGTTTATTTAACTGTTTAATACCAATAAGCTGGGCGGAGGAGATACGCTTTGCCTTCAACGCCTTAGTCTACAATGATATCCACGCAGCGGTGGATAAACGAAGGTTATTCAGAGAGTCTATGACCCTTGCCATTGAGTATTATCGACACGAATTAATAATATAATTGTAAATATACAAGTTTTAACGAAAACCGACTTCAAATATCAAAAAAAAGATATTCCAAAACAAATTAATATACACTAAAAAACAATAATCATCGAAATCGGTTGGCGTGATATTGAATTATTGAGTTATTCATATTTGTCGCGCACGTACTTAATGCAACCATTTTCAGGACTGGACTAAATTGAAATGGGACCACACGGGAAGCGTCAGCTTTCTAATAAAAAAAGAATCATCAAAATCGATTCACTCAGTCGAAGTCATACAGTCGAATTGAGAACCTCTTCCTTTTTGAAGTCGGTTAAAAAGAACATCAAACACATTAGTTTTTGTTTATAGAAAAGAATTTGTGCTTATTAAGTGTTGTTGTACTTTTATCTGTATTGTTGTTCCTCTGTGTATATTGATATATGAGTTTGTAGCGTTTCATTAAGTGTTGTCCATGGTATGTAACTATATTATGTTATCTGAGTCCACGACTATTCAATTTATTTCTGCTTTTAGTGTAAAAACTAAAATTACAAATTCATCCACATGTCTGAAGTTGTGTGATCGCATTAGTAGAAGTGAAAACCTTAACAACCTATGCGTAATTTCAAATTATAATTAAAATAAAAATTAACATGGTAACGAGGATTTGTAAACGCGAGCATGACCTGTTTTAAAATTAAAATATACGAACGAAGTCAGCCCACGGATGTCAAACTGTTTCGGGGAGATTTACCTTAATTCTAGGGTAAAACGAGGTGACATTGGAAGCTTCTGATAGACTCAATACCTGTCTTGTTGTTCCAAGATTAAAAGGAAATTGGGTTTTCTGTAGACATGTGACACATTTTTGATTTGCAAGATTGAAAATGTCGGCTTTGCACAATATTTGTTCAAAACAAATAAATTATTAGGGCAGAACTGCCGCTGTTTTTTTTATCTGGAGACTCCGTTTCGATGATAAGATTATGGCGTTTAAAAAACATTTCTATTTCGTAAAGTCGCTGTTTTTCATGAAACTTAAAATAATAATTAAAAATTAATTTACAACGGTACTGACCTTAAATAATGTACATTAAAATTTATAAAAACATATAGCAATTCAGTGATTTTCTTTTTTTCAAATCACGTTAAGACAAGACTAGACTAAAATCTACTAAAATAAAAAACAGACCAAATCAAAAATAGGAAGAAATTTTACGATGTTTCTCAATGTTAATGTTGAATAACAAAAAAAGTGGAAGTGGGTCAAGTGAAATTTACACAATACTAAATCAATGTTGATCTAGTGTCGTTAAAGTATCATTGTATGCTAATTCCCCTATGAATTTCTGTCGCTATTATCGTGAAATTTATTGCCGTCTATGCAGTTGTTCAGATCCTATTTTTATAAATACGTAACTGGCTTGTAATCTCGAACGACTTCTACATATAATATATAGAATATCGTGTAGCAAAAGCGAAGTTCATTAATTTCCAGCGCTGTGTTTTATTGTGCTATTGTATATTTTTGGCGGGAAGCCGTCATACATTACTTTCTTCGGTTTCCGCGAGTTCTAGACATAATTATCTATGTACATTTAATCCGTGACCACGAAAACTGAGCATTTGAAATATTCGAAATAATATAATAACTATAATAAACGCGGGGTTGAACCGTAAAAGTGGTTTTAATCAAATAGTGATATGTTCGAGTTTGTATGGTGAGGCATGCGTTATGTAGTCCAATTGAAATTTCGACTTCGGGTCATGCCGTATATACTTCTAGAATGCATATAAAAATATAATATTAAATCGATTTATATCTGTAAATGTTTTCACGAAAAGTTTAACACCTTCTCTTTTATTTGCTAGAGTTTATTATATTCTAAGTCATCCCAAATCAATTTTACCCAAATGTCACCCACCTCTGGGAAGATAAAATTATAAGCCAACATTTTTAATACAGGACTAGTTCAATAGTCATACGATACGTAATGTGATCATAGCTTAATAATCAAGATTATTTCATCATTAACCATCTATATTCAACGGAATGTTCAAGCTACAAAATAATGTAAAAATAATGCGAATGTGAAATTGATTAAATTAATATCTGTTACTATTTATTGTACGATTATTTATTATTTACGGGTACGAGGTTCAAGACGGCTAAGCGGCTACAATAAAAAGAAAGGTAGTCGAGTGAGATTTGAGTTAAAATCGTTATTAATTTCGACATTACGGCTTACGCTTTTCAAATTGCAATATTATTTCTAATGTAAGCACGCTGGATGGCGGAACAAAGTAATGCGAGTTAGGTACGTCAAATTCCAATATATTCCATGTTTGATTTTATCTCGACAATATCCATGATGTTAGTCTTTCATCCGGAAAGTTGTTTGTGGAATCGCCTGATTGGTAGCTGCCCTCGGATCGATTCACAGATGCGTATCCGTATATAAAACAACGCTTCGTCAACTAAATGATGTTAACTTTACAGTCCTCCTAAAACTAGTTACATTTTATGTTTTAATCAGAACTTTATACGTCTGATCAGTTAATTAAAGTTACATTGTTGCACGGAATTGTGAAGATGAACTGTTAGTCGTCAAATCTAGTTTGTTAGTCATGTTAGAATTTAAGAAAAGTACTCTTTTTATTGTGCATGGCCAGATTATGTTCGTGCGACCGATGGGTGTACCGTACATAATCGGTTTTGGACATAAACAAGGCTCTCCTAATCGCATTTACCTGTTTAATTTGCAAAATTTAACATTTTAGTCTAAAGATCATAATTTTGGTATATTTTTACCGAGCTATGTTTTTTTATTGCTTAGATGTGTAGACGAGCTCGTAGCCCACCTGATGTTAATTGGTTACTAGAACCCATAGACATCTACAACGTAAATGCGCCACCCATCTTGAGATATCAGTTCTAAGGTCTCAGTGTAGTTACAACGGCTGCCCCATCATTCAAACCGAAACGCGTTACTGCTTGACGGCAGAAATAGACAGGGTGGTGGTACCTACCCGTGCGGACTCACAAGAGGTTCTACCACCAGTAATTGTTTCCCTTAGCTTAGCTCTAAAAAATAAAGGAACAATTTTCATATCCAGTTCCGAGCTCAAGTATTAGACGTGTTCATTTCTCATAATATTCAAGAGGGTATTTCTATTTTTAAGACACGCCGCTTACATCTAGTTAGGTCATATCGTTTTATGTCGAACTAATCTATTAAATATACCAGAATTTTCTAGAAAGTTCAATAAAATTTGTAACGAATAAGTTTCTACCAAACTATAGACGTTGTCATTGTGTTCGTTGCAATATGCATGATTCATTGAGAGCTTACAAACATTGAACATTGAACATATTCTTAAAAATTCACAATATTAAAATTACAAGAACAAATATTTTTATAAAATCACAAAGAGGGCTAAGGATTTGATTAATTTAGCATCTCCAACCTTACTTTGAGAACTTTGCGCTTGTTTTATTGGAATACCATGAAGCGGTAGGATATAGTAACTATGACATTATCTTATGTAGGTACAATGGAGTTCGTTATAAAGTAATTGCTACTTGTAACTGAGGATATAGAGATTTTTCACTGTAAATGATCGTTAATATAGAAATTTAAAATATACATAAAATAATTTAATATAAATCTAAATATATATAACAAGCGGCCCGCTCCGGCTCCGCTCGGGTCTTTGACAAAAATGTCAACGATATTTGACGTTGTTTTATTAGTTTAAATAAAATATCACTTATTGCGGCATAACTACGCGACACTTTTTTTATAATAATGTGTTCTACAAAGTCGTAATACATTATTTTATTCTATCATCAGTAGTTTTCGCAGGGCACGCGATGTAAATAATATTTTAGGTAACTTTTTTACATCTTGGGTTACATTATTGGAGTTTTAGGAAGGATCCCTATTTTTTTTCCAAAAATATTATAATAGCCTATGTCACTCGAGAATAGTGTAGCTTCCAAACAGTGAAAGAATTTTTCAAATCGGTTCAGTAGTTTCGGAGCCTATTCGATACAAACAAACAAACAAATATTTTCTCTTTATAATATTAGTACAGATACATATAAAATTAAAAACATTTTTGGGTTTTGGTGCTTTCGGGTAAGTCTTATCCTATTCTGTTAAACTTTATAGTTGTTGTTGGCACTTTAGACGATTCTAGCCACGTGCCACTAACAGTCGATAAATTTACTGGTGGTGGGACCTCTTGTGAGTCCGCGCGGGTAGGTACCACCACCCTGCCTATTTCTGCCGTGAAGCAGTAGTACGTTTCGGTTAGAAGGGTGGTGCAGCCGTTGTAACTAGGTACTTGAGACCTTAGAACTTATATCTTAAGGTGGGTGGCGTTTTAGATGTCTATGGGTCCAGTAACCACTTAACACCAGGTAGGCTGTGAGCTCGTCCACCCATTTAGGCCATAAAAAAAGTGGCCAAGGGCAGTTTTAGCAAATGGGTATTATTCGTAGATTTTGAGATTGTTACGGCCGAGTGTGTTCGGAATTAACCAATTCCAGCTGAATTTCATAATGAATTGTCTTCAATGAATTCGCACGTCGCTTGGACGTTTGAGTTGGAACTTTGTACAAACATTAGTAGCACTTCAATGAAAGTTTTTGCTATATGTAGTAACATTAACATACGAGAAATGATGCGGGAGGACTTCGTAGAGACTTTTTTAATGTAATATTTTTCAATAGCCAAAATGACCAGGTAAAAAAAAATCGGTTGTCTGTAAAGTCGGTTTATTGACGATAGTTGAACGTGACAACGTCATAAGAAAATACTGATGGAATGGTTTCATTTTCAAAAGAAAATTTTAATTTTATTTGTTTGATAGATATTTTGTATGGATATAGAGGAGGTAAACGGAAATCACTATTGAATTGATCGTGACGCTTCAATTTCTCTCATGACGTTTTCAATGTTCAAATTAGACTCGAATTGACTGGGGCGTTCCATAATCGCGTTTTTGTTGTCGTCAAATAATTGGAGAAATTTATTGGCAGTTTAGCCACGTGATCGTGGAACGCCTCAGAGCGAGGTAACGCCGCATGAGTCATGTTTTTTCGTGCCTGCAACCGGCTCCATCGAATCATAAGACGTTGTCACGTCAAAAATGTAGGTAAGAAAAAAGTGTTTAAGCAAGTGAAATTAAGCAAATTTTTCACAAAGTGTAAGTAATACACTAATACGTTGGTTTTTCGGCATACTTAATATTCGTTAGGACCTTTTTATAATTATGATAATGTGTTTGAACATAACCGTAATCCAGCTAGGGGATATAATAGTCAGTACAATTCCATGCCAGCAATAAAATTGAGCAAAATTGTTGTTGTCTCGTTATGACGTTGTTTGGCACTCGAATGAATTCGTGGGTTTTATGATTTCTTAGCGGACGTGAAGGTCAAATGAGAGGGTATTATTATCTAAGAGGTATTCCGTATCTCCATGGTTAAAATCATTCACTCTAAAAAAACATAAATTAAAAAAAAAAATTATTTTTGAAAGTCATTCACCATCCAATAGTGCATATGCTAATCTGCCTACAATAGCAATAATAAATAGGTGAGCCCTCACCTCATCCGTCACCATGAGTAATAAAAAACAATTTAAGAATATGTAAATAGAATTTGTATAAAATTAGGCGGTGTATTATAATGATGATTTCAGTATTCTTCAAAACCAGTTTCAGTGCCCACAACAGAAGAAATACATAAAATTAAGTAAGGAAGTTTCTTTTGATAATCTAAAAATTATTAATCCAAAAAATGAAATAAAAACTGATTTCTTTAAGGACGCCGCCTCCTTCTGAACAAGACTTTTCCTCTGTTGTTGAATTATTTTCATTTACATTTGTAAACGACGAAAAAAGTATTACACTTAATATTCTTTAATGAGGAAAAGGCCTCTTGTTTTTTTTAAACGCGATGATATTGCAGAGGCGCAATATTAATATTGTTGGCTGCTGACAAAAATAAAATCTGTTGAAATCTTGTCGAGAACTTTGTCTTCTTTTAAAGTCATTAGTTGTTTGTGGAACAAAAAAATGTTCCTAAACTAAAATTAACGTGTTCTTTTGTTATTTTACTATCTCTTATTTAGTATTGATGAAAATTAAAAAAAATATTCGGTAACACCATATTTTTACAAATGATTCTATTTTTATAGGCAAAAGTGAAAATTATTCCACTAAAATCTGCGATTCCATGGCCTTGTTGCATGTGGCACGATGTACAAATAAAACCAAATTGATTTCGAACCTATTGGCTGACATTATAGTCGTGCCGCTTGTGGATGACAAACACATTAGGCTATACGGATGCAATACAATACGCAAAATAATACGTTCAGGATGTTGTTTGGATTGCCTCGGTTTCGCAAGGCAAAGGGAATGTTCGCTGATGGCAACGTGGACTTATTCCAATGAGATCATGCGCTACTATAGTTCAGAACTAATTGTAGCAACATTCTAAGAACACGAGTAAATTAAAGATTAACCTAATCTTAAGCACTGAGTAGACCGATTTGTGTTAAAGTTGTAAAGTTACTTTAATTTTATAACTTCCTGATTTTTATTATACTTGCAGGCAGACGAGCATACGGCCCAATTGATGGTGAATGGCTACCGTCGCTCATGCACGTCAAAAGTCAGGGGTACATCTGAGACGCGGTCTACAATTTTTTTTGGAACGAAGTTCCTTATGGGACTATGCGGAGAGGTATCCTAACCGGGAAAAAACGTCCGTAACGTAAGGTTTTTATTAGTAACGCACACAGTGTACGACTTAACTTTGCAATAACGTACAAAAAATAACATATTTTTTTATGATTCATTGACCACGATCTCAGAGCGTTCGTTTGCGCAATACACTAACTCTTATGCAAACAACCGTGAATGAAGTGTTACCACAATAAATTCGCACGTTACCGAATGACCGTGGGTTGTTGCGAAACCTCCAGTTTTATTTTCTTTATACCTAGAATAGAACTTAAAATTAATATTTTATAATAACATAGGATAGGAACATCGTTCCTATCCGGTGTCCCACGACACCACACGTCTTTTTTTTTTAGTTAATAAATTTTAGTAAATTTTATGGTAGTGTGCTCCTTATGTATTCATTGTATTCATTTAAAGCTCCTGATACGAAAATTTGATAGATAGGTAATAAAATCGTTTGTTAGTAACAAAATATCTGTCATTCAAAAATAATAATAAATTTTATCGCAACTAAAGCACTTATATTTCTGCTGACCAATAAAAGACGCAAATATGCCATGTTCTAAATTAGAATTAGGTAGATTAACAGTACGTCCAGTGTTACAATAGGCATTGACGATGATTGATGATTAACTCATGTTTGATGTTCATTGACGCATGATTGATTGACGACTTATGCTGGATGTTCATTGAACTGAATTAATTTAATAGAAAGCGTGCGTGATATTAAGAGAATAAGAATAGGTTATTTCCAACATTACAGGAATCGTATTCACACAATTCACTTATTTTCCATAAAAAAAATATATATACGGGGTGTTCCACAAAGGTCTAAAATCAAGCCGAAAACTGTAGATAGTGTTCTGAAAGAAGATTGTACTCGATGAAAACAAAAATCCTAAGTAAATAGTTTTGGAATACAGAGTACTTGAACATTACGAGCAAACTATTATTCTGCCAGCCCTTGAATTGTGTTTTACGTAAGGGACTGTAATATGATTCGTACTAAAAAATAAGGCTGGCCATTAATGAAAAGATGCGATTATTGTCCTTTTATTACTTAGAAGGGTTCATGTGCTCATGGCCCATCTGGTGTTAAATGGTTACCGGAGCCAAAAAACAAATTAATTTTTTTTTGAACAACTTCGGATTGCTTTCGGGAGTTTGAAGGAAACGCGATGGTGCGGCCAGCTAATTGAGTTCGAAGAACTAAAAACGGTCACGTGACGTCGGCTGATTGAATTACAAGACTCTGCTGGCGCCGCTAGCTGTTTCGTTTGTGTTGGGACATCAAACAGCTTCTTTTGTCTTTATAATAAAGGTGAAATTTAGTGAAATTCGCCGCAATAAGTTTGAAATTTGTTTGTTTGAATATTTGAGCCTTATAAGGCACCTAATATGGTTGCATTTTTGGTATAATAGTATTCATTGTTTGAAATGATTTTGTTATTTTCATTCAGGGCTGTCATCGAACTGTTCAAGCAATGAATAAAATAGATTTGTATAAAAGTACTAATTACAACATAGTTTTTTTTTAAACGTGGATTTGTTTTATATTTTATAATTTTACTACTTATATGTACTTATCCGTATTTGCTTTGAAATTCAATAGACATAAAGTTATTTATTTTATTTTCTCTATACATCCCTTTTTACAACGCATTCACGATCACGAGATTCATTTAACGCATTTATTGTATTTATTGAGGCCGTATGGTATATATCACGTGTCGTGTATTAATCATAATAATATTAATTGATGAATGGGTCATTATAACTAGTCAGGTCATAAGTATTGTCACACAGTAAAAACTTTTCTTTTAGAATGCTGGCCACAAAAAAGTTTATTGAATTCGAATTTCGAATTGTTCATGAAAATAAAAATGTATACTTTTAGAATTTTACTCATTTTTAAATATGGAGTGGACGCTTAAAGAAGACCGTGTTGCAGTTATTGCGTTCAATCGTTGCGGTTACGCGCCAATTCAAATTTTTAACATACTGAAAAATTTGAATATAACCAAAAGATTCGTTTATCGTACCATCAAACGATACAATGAAGACTCTAGTGTAGATGACAGGTCAAGAAGTGGTCGCCCTCGGTCTGTTAGGACTCCAGCAGTGATAAAAGCTGTGAAGGTGCGAATTCAAAGAAATCCCAAACGTAAGCAGAAACTGTTGGCCCTTCAGATGGGGTTAAGCAGAACCACGGTGAAAAGGGTGTTAAATGAAGACTTAGGGCTTCGGGCATATCGAAGAAAAACAGGACATCGTTTGAATGCTCGTCTAATGGACCTGAGACTGAAGAGATGCCGCGCTTTGTTGAAGCGGTACGCGGGAAAAAAATATCGCGAAATTCTTTTTTCGGATGAAAAAAAATTTACCGTAGAAGAGAGCTACAACAAACAAAATGATAAGGTGTACGCACACAGTAGTGAAGAAGCGAGCAACCGTATTCCGCTTGTCCAACGAGGTCATTTTCCATCCTCGCTCATGGTATTGTTGGGAGTTTCTTATTGGGGCTTAACAGAGGTACGTTTTTGTGAGAAAGGTGTAAAAACGAATGCAGTTGTGTATCAAAATACAGTCCTGACGAACCTTGTGGAACCTGTTTCTCATACCATATTCAATAACAGGCACTGGGTATTCCAACAAGATTCGGCGCCAACTCATAGAGCGAAGAGCAGACAAGACTGGCTGGCGGCGCGTGAAATCGACTTCATCCGGCACGAAGACTGGCCCTCCTCCAGTCCAGATTTGAATCCGTTAGATTACAAGATATGGCAACACTTGGAGGAAAAGGCGTGCTCAAAGCCTCATCCCAATTTGGAGTCACTCAAGACATCCTTGATTAAGGCAGCCGCCGATATTGACAGGGATCTCTTTCGTGCTGCGATAGACGACTGGCCGCGCAGATTGAAGGCCTGTATTCAAAATCACGGAGGTCATTTTGAATAAACTTTAGTATCATAAGAATCTATGTTTTGTTAAGTTCATTTTGGTATATGAATGATTACATAATGAATAAACTTGTTTCAATTATTTTACATTAAACATGTGACAGAATTTATGACCTGACTAGGTATAATTAAATTCAAAAGACGAAAGTCTCAAGGTACTGGATGGTACAAGGTGGACTGTGAGAACTAATCTACCCATCGAGCTAAAGCTGATATATACATACTTCGTTTGTAAAAAAAATAGTTGAGCTAAATAAAAGTAATAGATTTATTTTAGTGTAACCATACTTCTTTCTGCTCGTAACCGGTTATCAGTAAAATAAAAGCAGGAAATCTTGGTATTACTACCAAGAATTAAATCATGTTGACTGAGTTTATGTGAAAATGCTTTATCGGTTGTAAATGTTCCACAGCAGCTCAGTGCAGTAGAAAAAAAGCAAATCCCAGAGCTTTCGTCCATTTTATCAATACAACGCGGCTAGTTTAGTATTTTTAATGTGTTTTCAAACAAAAATGTACGATGCGTCAACAATATAAAATTGGTTCTCGTAAGCGTAAAATGTTGACGCACTCCAACAAGCCTTTTTCGAAGGTTTCAATGAGATTAGCATTAATCAGAAAATCAACATTACAGTGATAACTCCGCATATTTAGAATGTTCACGTTAAAAAAATTGTATTTTCTGAAATCTTGCTAGAGTTCACATTGTGTTTGTTAGATTGTAAAAATGCTTTTTAAACAACAGTGCTTTGTGTACATACATACGAATGTGGATCAATTATTTAATTAATGCGCTTTTATTAGCTTCAGACGTATGTTTGTAACGGAATCTTTGAACATTATTTTGATCTCCTTCAAAACGACGGATTAACTCGAAATTTGGTATACTTATTAAGGACCGATGATAATTCAATATAAAAAAAATATAAAAATAAAAATTGAAATTCAACTAAACAATGAAAAATAAATAATAGTTTAAAAAAAACTAACAAAATACGCTTTTATAGAAAATCCAACTAAAAAATAGAAAATAAATTTTAATAAATTTGAATTAAAAATAGTGTAAGAAAAAATGATTTTATTGTAAAAAAAACCTGGGGTGCATGGTACTACTTACTACTGATAGCGTATAAAAGTGTATTTTGTTAGTTTTTTTAAACTATTGTTTTTTTTTGTATCGTGATTTGAAATTTGATTGTTCTGACTTGACACACTGAAATGCGAGTTTCACATGAAGCAGGTGCTGTTGCGGTCGGAACGCGGTTTTCTGGCAGTGCAAACATACACGACGTACATAGTACGTACGTACTAATATGTTTATTCGACTTTTCTTATGGAGGTTCGAAGCAATTTATGTTTTAAGTTTGTACGTTGGGGTTTGGATTTTTTTATTTTTTATTATTTTCAAGCCGAAACGCATTACTGCTTCACGGCTGAAATAGACAGGGTGATGGTACCCACCCGCGCAGACTCACAAGAGGTCCTACCACCAGTAATTACGCAAATTATAATTTTGCGGATTTCATTTTTATTACACGATGTTATTCCTTCACCGTGGAAGTCAATCGTAAACATTTGTTGAGTACGTATTTCATTAGAAAAATTGGTACCCGCCAGAGATTCGAACATCGGTGCATCGGTCAACACGAATGCACCGGACGTCTTATCCGTTAGGCCACGACGACTTCAAAATTATGATTTGATCACATTGATTGGATTACATTGATTATCCGTGCAGGGCTAAAGTCGTTATTTGATTTACCAGCCCAATTAGTGGAGTCAAGTCTAGATTCCATTGGCTACACTTCAAATCGATCTGCTTGTAGCCAAATACACGGCCTAATAATTTTAAGTGCAACCGTTTTAAGTTTCAGTAATGAGGATTACAATGTGTTATTGTTTACTTTCCGACACTGTTAATTTCATTATTATTATTATTTTTATTGCTATGATGGGTGGACGAGCTCACAGCCCACCTGGTGCTATGCGGTTACCGGAGCCAATAGACATCTATAACGTAAATGCCCCACCCACCTTGAGATATAAGATCTAAGGTCTCATTATAGTTACAACGGCTGCCCCGCCCTTCAAACCGAAACGCATTACTGCTTCACGGCAGAAATAGGCAGGGTGGTGGTACCTACCCACGCGGACTCGCAAGAGGTCCTACCACCAGTAAAAATCGCCCTCATTATTCTCCTGCCTTACTTCCTCCTCCTTACGTCGAGTTCCTGGAGTCGGCGAAACATATTTTCTCCTTCCATACTCCGCCATTTACAGTTACTTAGAGCAACTGTTAATTTATCGTGTAAAATAATCTTGTAATATAAATGTAGTTGAAAAAATGTATAATCAAAAATTTAAATATTTTTTGACGTGACGTCTTATAATTCGATGGAGTCGGCTGCACGCACAAAAAAATGTCTCATGCGGCGTTACCTCGCTCTGAGGCGTATTTTCTTATGACGTTGTCACGTTCAACTATCGTCAGTAAACCGACTTTACAAACAACCGATTTTTTTATAAGGATATAATAATGATTATTCAGGTCGAGATATTAAGGAAAAAGTTATAAAATTATTGTTATTGCGTTATATTACGAATCATCAGGTTCAGTTTTTCATGTTAATCAAGTTTAAAATGACATTTTTGAAAATTATGTTCAAAGATTCCGTTACATATACTCGTATAGATATAGACATATGTAGGTCAATCCAATAAATGCATGTTAAAAAGACCTCGCTACCCTAGTTTTGAAAGGTGCGTTTATGTGCGCTAATGAATGCATACTTTGGATTTAATCATGAACATGTTCCGCAAATAAGGTTTGAACTGTTGGCGGAACTTCGAACTTCCTCTTTCCGGTACCTAAACTAGAAAACTGTGCGGTGTATAGTAGTGTGTTTCTGCATAATGTGTTGGACAGTTTGAACTTCAGCAAGTAGTGTTATTTGTAGTGTGGAAAGAGGCGGGGTAAACAAAACAATAGATTTAATAATGTTGGCCGACATATAGCTATACACATATAGTTATACACATATGATGCATCTTTTATCTAATAATATAAATTTGTGCTTGAAGATAGAAGAAGAGTCTTTAAGTTATAGTATAGCATTTAGATTGTAGTAGGTTCAATTTTTTTTTGTACCGGAGAAAATCATAATATCCCCGCCCGTCCGGCGTCTGGGGTATGTGGGAGTGGAACCTCACCAAAAACTTCTGCCGCTCACAGTCGGCGCCCGACGCGCGCTGCACCTTTCTCCGGAACGGTCGGGGGAACGCGGCCTACCATCACCCGACTTCCTATCACGGGCGAGCGTGCCGGGCACGCCGCCCCACGCGTGGCTCCCACCCCGCACAAAGCAGGTGGAGCCCGAAGAAGTTCTTAGGGGGCCGGGTCACCCCCGACTCCCTGCTCGGCGGCGACGGATTTCTGCGTAGTGAGGAGAGCTTTGCTTCACTCGCCCCGCCATCTCCTTCCGCGAGATGGTGCGCTCGCAGAAGTCGAGTATAGCCTTCAAGGACTGGTCGGCGTCAAGCATCGACACCACGACGCCAGGCAACGATAAGTCCGGTCCTATCTTTAAGACCAGGATACGGCACTGCACTTCCCAAGCGGGGCAGACGGCGAGCGTACGCTCCGCCGTGTCCAGGTCGTGTCCACTATGGTGGCACTTCGTCGTCAGCTCAGCTTCTATCCGGTGCAGGTGCTTCCTGAAGCACCATTCCCGGTCAGCACCTGCAGCAGGCGAAAGCTGTGGCGTCCTCGGCCACGATTCACCCAGTATCAAAGACAGAGTAAACCGCCTCAACGGTCCGTAGACCCCGCCTGGGGTGGGCCACTATTCGTGCACGGACCGCCAAGAATGGGCCTTCCGCGCCTAGAGCTCACTTTTAGGGAGACGCGCCACGCCCAGAGCGCGGAGCTCGCTGCGCGACCGATAATCGGCAGCGAGCGACTCCGCCTCCAGTTCCCATGGCGGCGTCCTTACTAACACACACGCCACCTCGAAGGAGACGGTGCTATATTCACGGATGATCCTGATGGCAACGGCGCGCTGCGGCCGCTGCAGGAAAATCGGTTCTCTCAATATACTTTTGTGCTAGATAGTTCTGATCCGATTTATCTGCAAGTTGATATTTGCTTCTTGCAAATGCCGAATATTTATCGAACATTTGATCACCGTCTGGTAATTGCTCTTCGTGTATCTTCGTGATCCTGCGACTGATTTAGCAGCATTAGCAAAGTTCCATAGTTGACTTTCGGCTTCGAGATGAGTTTGATCCTTGTGTCGGCAGAAATGGATACGTGCACTATCCTGAAAACGGGGTTGGAAAGGTCGTTGTGACCTTAATGAGACTCTTAAATATGTACTTGCTCCAACAATCCCTCACTTGCTAATATGAAATGTTTCGTTTTGTTATGATGATCGGGGAAGATATTGGAAGACTTGGCTTTATTATAGTCATCATCCTTTTAATAATAAATTTATTATTAAATTATAGCGTACATGTTTGTCCGCATCAAATTGCTGGGACACGTTCGTCTTATAATAAAATTCAAAACTGAGTCAATGACGTAAGTACTGGAGGCTTGACGTTACGTTATAAAGCAAACAATGGCTTATTTTTAGCATTTTCTTTGGTTTTCGCGAGTCTTATTTTAAATAAATTCTTACAGATTTACAAAAAAAACGGCGAATTGAAACCCTAAATATGGTTTACATATGCCTTGTTTTCTTTCAAAAGTTAATCACCCTCCATCTTATCCAGTTGAATACCGCATTTGTGATTGATTGTACGAATAACTCTTTCACCTTCATCAAGGTAAGTGACGTCGTAGATGATAAATAATGTCGTGACGATGTCGTTTCTCAGCGCTGCACGTTTTTTTAAATAAATAAAAAATGTTTTAGCATTCATTTAATGTACTAGATCTATAAGAAAAGCAGTCAAAGGATTTTAGTTTTTGTTATCGAAATTGGAATCATACGGTAGTGATTCGGTATCTAATATCCTGATCTAAAATAGAACATAAAACTAATATATCCTATAGTTGGCTAAATACAAAACTCAATTCACCTACCACCTACCATCTTCCTTATCGTGATATTGATTTAGACTGATTCCAAAGACAGTTTCTGTTAGTTCTCCTATTGGTTTTCAAAATTGACACTGTTGCAATCTACTTGTAATTGAAGTCTGGCTTTAACGACAGTGAAAATGTAATGAACGCTTGATTTTAATGAGGGCTAGCACTGCAATAGACGCTTTTATTTAGTTAAAAATTAAAACGATTTACTTTTTAAAAGCAAAAAAATATTTTGGCGTAAGAAAATAAACAAAATTTAGATTTTCGCCTGACGGGATGAAGGAATGGCATAGCCGATTCTTATCGCTGAAATTTAAAAAAAAAGTCAATGTCTGTCACGTTAGTAGCCTGCATTTTGTTTTGATGAATGGCATGGTCAATACATGGTACATAACCACATAACATTAGACGTGATGTGAAATTATCTGACCGACTAAAGAAATAACAGAAAAAAGTGTGTAAAAAAAGCTTTTTACTGTTCGTAGCCATAACATAAAAATTAAATAAAAACAGGGTTAGAGTTTTTAAAATGCATGAAATTATATGATCTAATTATTGTTTCTTAATGTTACGCTGGGTCTATCTAATAAATAACTTATGCATGGATGGTTCGCTTACGTCACCAATATTCAAAATAGAACTGTTTTTTAAGTATTCCTAATCAGTTTGTTAATGTTATTATCTGCTGCAAGCGCGAAAGGTTTATTTAAAGTGAATCTTTTATTTTAAAACAAACTTCGTACCTCTTCATTGGCATTAGTAAATATCCGATAAAAGACGCGCCGTGCTGTTTCACTTGTCTTAATTTTTTTAACAAAAATGAAGGGATTAATCTGTTTAGTTATCCCAGGACAGAGAGCTGTTTTTGCTACTGCTCTACCCCGCAAATTACTAATCGATTTGTAGATCTATGGCTACGTGGAATCATGAACGAATGACTACATTATAGTGTTTATAATAGTAGATATACCCGTCGTGTCATTTATGATGATAAAAAGTACCCTATGGGTTAATTGAAGTTGACAGATGTAATCACTCCATCACCACATTAGGTCGTATTATTTAGTAACTGTTGCCGTACGTTCAAAACTAGAATGCTGTACTGCCATTGATGTATTAAAAAACCCTAGTAAATGATATAATTGGTGAGTGTTTGGGGACAGCTTCGAGTGCTACTTTTGTATGAGACTGTGCATCTTGGGTTTTTGTATCAATGTGTACTGCGCGTCAGAAATGGTCAGCACTGAAGTACCCAGCTATGTGTGCGGGCTCACAATGGGCACTTCCGGCAATCACACGAATTTCATGAATTGAAAAAAGAACACCGTTGAAATCGGGAACAGTAATTTTGAAGCTACAAAAATAAATTGAAATATTTGAGTTTTTCCTAGTCTCAGGCATGATAAAGAAGAGTCATTGAACAAAATGTGCACAAAACGTCTATTTTAAGATACCTAAATTAACTTTTGGTATATATTGTACCTAAATAATATGAAAAACGAATAATTCAATTGAATTCTTTAAAATTTTTTAAAACTCTGTAACTTAGGAATATTGATAATGTAAAAAAAATCCAAGATTATTACATTATGTTGATTGCCGCGTCTGCGAGACGACCAAACTCCAATAAAATCTCGATTGATCGAGATTACATTACATTTGACTTGTGAGCAGTCAGTTGGCTTCGATAAGACATTGACTTGTTTACTACAAGCACGTAAAAAACAATTAGGATATATAGCACCGCAGCATATTTAAAAAAAAAGCATACATTCATTATTAATAAAATACATTTCATTCTTTAAGTTAAATTCTCGTTATCAACATTTTTATTTAAACCACTACTAAATAAATAAATACATAAAATATGTATAAGAAATATTATCCAATATATTATCTATAAATAATAAATTAATATAAATAGGAAAAAATTAAATACATAAATCTAAATAGTAGTTACAAATAAAATACTTTAATTTGTTTATTATTTATGTAAGCGTATTTTTAAATGAGGAACTTACCCAGGTACTGCAGCTAATTGAATAATAATAATAATAAAAACAGTTTAAAACAACGTTCAGTCGCTAAAACGTATTCTTTTCCCGCGAAAAAATACAAATTTCGATTAGTAATTCGAAATTTAAGTTAAATTTTCACAAAGTTCGAATAGGGTGCGTTATCGCGACAATCGACAGGTCTCCCGCCAACTCGTATCTACGCAGCGATGTGCCGACTCAGACTGAGCCAGAAGCCACCGGCCGGTAGTACGATCACACAAAATAGGTTGGAATACCACAACATTTTACGGCACTGCAAAAATCAAGGAAAAGTCATCATCTCGTATTAAAACTGTATAATCTCTAAACTTATTAACTGAGATATCTATATATATAAAAATGAATTGCTGTTCGTTAGTCTCGCTAAAACTCGAGAACGGCTGGACCGATTTGGCTAATTTTGGTCTTGAATTATTTGTCCAGAGAAGGTTTAAAAGGTAGATAAATATGAAAATGCTCGAAATTAAATAAAAATATCAATTTTGTTTTTCCTTTGATGTGTCCCCCGTCGGACAGATTCCTTATGTTTGTTTTAAGTTTATTTCATACAAAAGTTTAGGTTCTTTATTTATCGATCGAGGCACTACGAAGTCTGCCGGATCAGCTAGTTTTTAATATTAATCATCTTTGCAACATTATTTTTTTATTTTTTACCAGTTACATTATGTGTCTTTTAAAGTAAGATAAAACTATGTATTAATTTTGTCAATAGTAGTCAAAACATATGTAAACTAAAAAAAAACGCTCTTTTGATAGTATTTATAAGAAAAATACTGGTGATACCAAATGATTCCGCATATTACCTATATCTCGAATATTTTTGGAAATTGTAGACTTTTAATGCGAAAAGACGAAGTGTCATATACGACATGAGTATTAAAAACTCTTGAATTTCTATGGTTTCATAGCAAGTTTCTGCTAGTTTAAAACGTTTAATATCGTTTTTGGCAGTTTGATGTGCAATGTCGCGTATTCGTATTCGCGAAAACGAAAGATAATTCAATGTTTAATTTATCAAAATAATGTTATCTAATAATTATATTAAATGTTATTTATACTCTATACGTAAACGAATTACTAGTAAAGAAAGGGGTTTCAAACAAAATGCAGGTTTTTTTCTCAATATAAAGACTTTAATAGTTTAATTTACAATTATCAAGAAAAGTAAATTTATTTATTCCGAGTAATGACCGACGGTGGAAATGTGTTAATCGAATATTGAATTTTTTCATCATCATTGTCCATATTTTTTTTTTTCGTATATTCAGTTTTGTTCTTGATGGAGAGATATATGGAGAGATAATCTCGCAGCGTACCTGGTTTTAGTTTAAGTACACTACTGCTTTATTTGGAGCACAAGGTTTTTCTTGCAAAAATTTTACGCTCGCCATAACGCAGCGCTTTTCAAAGTGCGGTCGCGTCCACTGGGAAAACCTTGTTGATGAAATCTATACCTAAGCCCGGATCTGGTGTAATAAACCCATCTTTTCTTATTGGATATCAAGAATAACTTTCATATTACATTGCTATTGTGAGTTCAGATTGGTGGCATGTGTGCTTTCCCCTTATTCCGCATAGCTGTTCCGCCCTTTATGCCGCAAGCAATCACGTGACTCTCGTTTTTATGTCGTTGGATTCTGGTAGCTATTTATTACAAAGAATTTTTATGATTTAAATCGATGAATTACATCAAAAGCCTTATTCGCTAAAATCTTTCAATTCGTGCATTCACACCGAACTTAGAATTCGTAATAATAAAACGCAATGCTATGAAAAGGTAACAGTTAATTTGTTTGTCGATATTCACGACATATTGGAGAGACAGGACGTTTTTTTTTTGTGGAAATGGATAGATTTCGGGATCATAGAGTGATCAGTAGACTAGAGCTTCAAAAAAACATTATAACAAATTACATTATATTCATTTTGCATATTTAACGCGAGGCAGAACTATTGTCATAATTGTTTAAATGGTGAATTTCCTTTTTTTTTTAAATCAATAGGTAGCTTTTTGAAGCACTGAGTCCACTTGTTATTAAGTGCTTATTACAGTCCAAAGATATTAGTGCTCATGCTCTAATATCCTTCCATTCATATGCAGCCACTGAACGTGAAAGGCGAAGTTTGTCCAACACTAAACTAAAATTATTTAAGTTATGCTCTTATGCTGTAAAAGCATTAGTCCGAAAGGCTGTCACTAGATGGCAGCCCTATGCGAGTTTCCTTGTGGTGATGAGATCGCACAACTTTTTATTGAAATAGTTCGAAGTTAAATGAATAAAATTGTTTATGCACAATAGTTTTAGTTTTACTTACGCCTTCACTATTGCATCGGCAAACAAAGTTTAAGTTTTCACTTAACACTTTTTTTTGAAGTGAAACTTCCTTATCGGCGTTGGAAAAAAATTTACCGTCACATTTTTCGGTTACGCGTCACATTTTTCCGTTACGCGCCATCTGTTTTGTATTCATGTCTATGATAATAAAATCCTTTTGTTTAAACTTTATCTAATTTAACTTTTTTGTATTCATGTCTATGATAATAAAATCCTTTTGTTTAAACTTTATCTAATTTAACTTTATTTAACCAATTTCTAGAAAGTTGCATGTAGATCATTTTTCGAAAAATAAGGCCATAAATAAGTTTCACTTCTTACGTGTGTACACTAGTACACGCACACATTTTTTTTTATTGCTCATACAGAAAATCTGTAATTTCAGACATTTTCTTGTTTCATCGGCAACTTGCTTTGTTTAAGCATGTTATCAGTCATAACTGTGTATTTAGGTGGTTCGATGTACCCGTGTTTATTCCAAAGGCTGACATATTTTGTTATGCACACAGTTCATGATTGTGGGATTGTATGAGTTTTTTTTTTTTTTTTTTTTTTTTTTTTTTATTGCCCTTGTAGGCAGACGAGCATACGGCCCACCTGATGGTGAGTGGTTACCGTCGCCCATGGACTTCAGCAATGCCAGGGGCAGAGCCAAGCGGCTGCCTATCGCTTAATACTCTCCACAAGCCTCTTTTAAAGAAGGACATGTCATAGCGCTCGGGAAACACCGTGGAGGGGAGCTCATTCCATAGCCGGATGGTACGTGGCAGAAAAGACCTCTGGAAACGCACTGTCGATGACCGCAGTGGCTCCAGGTAGTATGGATGAACTCTACTCCGGTGGCGGGCGGTGCGATGGTAAAAACGAGATGCCGGTATCATCTCGAACAATTCCTCAGAGCACTCCCCATGGAACATTCGGTACAAAATACAGAGGGAACCGAAGTCCCTCCGCAGACCCAAAGGTTCCAAACGATCCGCGAGAATGGGATTATCGACGATTCGAACGGCCCTCCTCTGTATGGAGTCAAATGGAAGAAGCTGGTATTTGGGAGCCCCGGCCCAGAGATGGGAACAGTACTCCACGCGAGGCCGGACTTGTGCTTTATAAAGCAAAAGTCTTTGTCCAGGCGTGAAATACCGCTTCGCTCTGTTGAGGACTCCCAGCATTTTGGACGCCAACTTGGCTTTGCCTTCCAAATGACTCCGAAATTGGACATCACTCGAAATGTCGACCCCAATGTTATGTATAGATATTAGGTCACATTATAAAAGGGCAGGTAGTTGCAAAAATAAATCAGTCTGCTTTGGAATTCCGACTTTCATTTGTAATACACAACAACTGGCGACGAGGATGGGATCATTTAAAAACATTTTCGACGCGTGTTTTCTCTTAAATTGTAATAATGCCGATTGGGAAAGTTGAAAGTTTTGATATGGGATCTCAAAATTGGGACACATACATTCGTCGTGTAAAACAATTCATGGAACTCAACGACATTGAACAGAGACTTCACGTTGCAACGCTCGTAACCTTAGTTGGGTCTGAGTGCTATGACTTAATGTGTGACTTGTGTGCTCCGGACTTACCAGAAGAAAAGGATTTCGACATACTCGTAAAATTAGTCAAAGATCATCTAGAACCTGAAAGATCGGAAATAGCAGAACGTCATATCTTCAGGCAAAGAAAGCAGCAAAATAACGAAAGCATTCGTTCCTACCTACAAAGTTTGAAACATTTGGCTAAAACTTGCAATTTCGGCATCACATTAGAAATTAATCTACGCGATCAATTCGTATCAGGATTATATAGTGAGG
Organism: Bombyx mori; assembly: GCF_030269925.1. Classification (NCBI taxonomy): domain Eukaryota; kingdom Metazoa; phylum Arthropoda; class Insecta; order Lepidoptera; family Bombycidae; genus Bombyx; species Bombyx mori. The sequence continues at coordinate 15,456,969 of NC_085117.1, forward strand.
AGATGCGATCAAGGCTGTTTGCTGAAAAAGATATAGATTACAAGCGCGCTGTTGAGTTGGCATCAGCACTGGAAGCAGCGGATCGACATGCGATGGCGGCTGGGGGCACTGGGGGCAGCTCACAGGCTGCGTCCGAGAGCGATGGCATGCATCGGGTCGGCGGAGCGCGCGCGGAGGCTCGCTGCGCCTGCAGACGCTGCGGCAAGCTGGGCCATGCGGAGGGTCGGTGTCGGTACAAGCACTACACCTGTGACTCATGTGGCGAGAAGGGACACCTAAAATCAATGTGTCGGAACCGTAAAGGTAACCAAAAGATTGAAAAAAACCGAGGTCAGTACTATTTAAACCATAGTGACTGTGATTCTAGTGATAATGGTTTTTATAACTTAAATGACCTGATCAGTAGCGAGGGTGAAGGACCATATTACGTGAAAATTTTTGTTCAAAATGTTCCTTGTAAATTTGAGATTGATACGGGTTGTAAAATTTCGGCCATATCTAAAGCTTTTTATGAAAAGCATTTTATGTGTATTCCTATACAAAGCGAAATCTTGAATTTTAGTTCATATACAGGCGATGTAATTGAGACTATCGGTTATATAATGGTAGACGTATCTTGTGGTCGTGAGTCCGCCAAATTAAAACTATATGTAATTAAAAACGGCGGCCCGCCACTGCTAGGCCGAATTTGGATTAAAATATTAAAATTAAGTTTTCTAAAATGTCATTCGATTTCTGAGACGACCTCGACGGTGGAGGCTTTACGAAACGAATTTCCAGAAGTGTTTGCTGGAGGTTTAGGAACATGTAAATCACGCATAAAATTACATTTAAAAGAAAAGACGCCAATATTTGTAAAGGCGCGGGCGCTGCCACTGGCGTTGCGCGAACGCGTTGAGCGAGAACTTGATCGTTTACAAAGTGAGGGAGTTATTTACAAAGTAGATAGGTCTGATTACGGCACGCCTATCGTACCAGTCGTTAAGGCAACTGGCGATATTCGTATTTGCGGCGACTATAAAATCACAATAAACCCACGTCTGAAGGATTATCACTATCCTTTGCCGCACATTAAAGATTTGTTTGCCACTTTAGGTGGTGGTGAATATTACACAAAATTGGATTTATCTAATGCATTCCAGCAATGCCTCTTAGACGAAGAATCCCAGCCGATGACAGCGATCACGACACACATTGGTACTTTTGTCTATAAGCGCGTTCCGTTTGGAATTAAATGCATTCCGGAAAACTTTCAGAAGATTATGGAAGAGATTCTAAGTGGTCTGCCGTCAACCGTTATTTTTGCGGACGATATATGTGTAACCGGAAAAAACAGGTTTGAACATTTATCAAATCTACGAGCAGTGTTGAGGAGACTCAAAGAAAACGGATTAAGAATTAATTATGACAAATGTAAATTCTTTCAAAGTTCTGTTACGTATTTAGGCTATAAAATAGACAAACAGGGCTTACACACTGACAAAAAGAAAGTTGATGCCATAGTGGCCGCCCCCGCACCTACGAATTTAACTCAATTGAGAAGTTTTATGGGTCTTGTTAATTTTTATTCGAACTTCGTTGTTAATATGAGTGATATTTTGAAACCTTTATATAATTTGTTAAAAAAAAATGTAGAATGGTGTTGGACAGATAAATGTCAACAAGCATTTATACGAATTAAAAAAGTGTTAAGCAGCTCTCCGGTACTGGCACATTATAACCCAAATTCGCCATTAGTGCTGTCCGTTGACAGCAGCCAGTACGGACTGGGCGCCGTCCTCACTCAGAAGCACATCGACGGCACTGAGCGGCTCGTCAGCTGTGCCTCACGGACTCTCGCGCCAGCCGAACTTAACTATTCTCAGCTGGACAAAGAAGCTTTGGCTATAATGTTTGGGGTTACTAAACACCATCAGTATTTGTACGGGAGACGTTTTGTTTTACGAAGTGATCATAAGGCTTTGAGTTATATTCTTGGAAAGAATAAAGGTATACCTCTAACCGCCGCGAGTCGTCTGCAACGATTTGCTGTAAAGCTAGCTGCGTATGATTTTGAGATCGAATTTATTAGTTCTACAGATAATTGCCAGGCTGACGCGCTATCACGACTTCCACTGGATACTAATTTTAAGAATAATATTAAGGAGTATAATTACCTAAACTTCGTTCAAGAAAGCTTTCCACTCAGTTTTAAAGAAATTAAAAAGGAAGTTACGAAGGATCCTTTACTAAACAAAATTTACGGTTACGTCATGTTTGGCTGGCCCTCTGTCAGTAAAGAACAAGCAGAAAAACCCTATTTTAACAGAAGAGAATCCATACATATTGATCACGGTTGTCTTGTATGGGGTTACAGAATAATAATTCCAACTTCATTGCGAGAGACTGTGTTACAGGAGTTACATGAGGGACATCCGGGTATTGTTAAGATGAAACAATTAAGCCGGAACTACGTATGGTGGGAGACAGTCGATGCAGACATTGAACGTGTATGTGCTCAGTGCCAGGCCTGTCGATCTCAGCGCGCTGCACCACCATCGGTGCCGCTGCACTCGTGGCCATGGCCGGAAGAGCCGTGGGCGCGCCTTAATCTTGATTTCTTGGGACCGTTTAATAACAAATATTACTTAATTATAGTGGACGCTCATTCAAAATGGATCGAGGTGGAAAAATTGAGCTGTACATCAGCCACGGCAGTAATCGCATGTCTCAGACGATTGTTTGCTCGATTTGGCTTAGCAAAAAAGGTAGTAACTGATAACGGACCACCTTTCTCGTCGATCGAATTTAGAACATATTTAAGTAAAAACGGTATAAAACATTTACCGGTGGCTCCGTATCATCCATCTAGCAATGGTGCAGCGGAAAACGCCGTAAAAACCATAAAAAGAGTGTTGAAAAAGGCTTTAATTGAAAAGGAAGACGACAATACCGCCTTGACAAAATTTCTCTTTATGTACAGAAATTCTGAGCACAGCACTACAGGGCGCGAACCAGCAGTTGCTTTGTTCGGACGTCGCCTGCGTGGAAGACTGGATCTGTTGCGTCCAAATACTAGCTCCATAGTACGAGAAGCACAGCTGGCAAGCGAAAGCTATAATGCAGGCACAGCCGGATATAGGGAGGCGGCAGAAGGAGACTCGGTCCTATTGCAAGATTTCACACAGGGAAAAAAGAAATGGACCACAGGAACAATAAAAAACCGCTCAGGTCCGGTGACATACAGGGTAACAGCAGATGACGGGCGGGTACACAAACGTCACATCGACCAGATTTTAATAAGTAACAATAGTCGAAAATCACGTTATTCTTTGTCCAAATTAAACACTGATTTCGAGACAAAATCAGTAAATGATAGTGTGGGTGAAGTTCGGGAAAGTCCGTGTATGACCGGAGAAAAGGAGCTCAACTCCAGCTATGACACGGGACCGGAAAGTCCACAACCTGTGACTCCTAGTCACTCGCCGGCGCCGAATGTCTTGCAACCATCGCGTCAGCGCCGTAAAGCTGCTTTAACGTGTATTCAGAGAATTAAGGACCAAAATTACTAAATATATTTACATATGTGTGTATAAGATTATATACTTGTATTTATGACAGGTATACTAGTAATCTAAATGTCGAGAATAAGAACAACATGAAAATTGTGTTTAGAGCCTTATAGGGTTATTGTTCACATATTATTTGGTTAGGAAATAGCGGTATAAACATCATTTGTGTATATGTATTTTTTATGTTAGTTATAATCATACAATATTTGTTTCCTGTGAACACTCACTTTTGAAATTGCCTGTTTTTACTGTCATGTGTAAGCAATATCATGTAACGCGTTGTTTCAACCATGTTCTCTCATTTATTCAGCATTCGGGAATTTGTATTCCATTAATTTAAGAGGAGGACAATGTTATGTATAGATATTAGGTCACATTATAAAAGGGCAGGTAGTTGCAAAAATAAATCAGTCTGCTTTGGAATTCCGACTTTCATTTGTAATACACAACACCCAAGTATCCCGATGCTCGCGGAAGGTTGCAGGGATACTCCTTGGAATTGCGGCGCCATGACAAAGGGATCCTTCTTCGCAGTGAACGCGCAAACTTGTGTCTTCAACGGGTTGAATTGAACTAAGTTCGATTCACCCCACTCGGAGACTCGCCCCAGAGAGTTCTCCAGTTCAGACACAAGTTTTGATCGTCTCTCTTGCACCACGCTCCGAGAAAGACTCTGATGGCCGATATATCGCGCATCCCCCGTGCTGTCATCCGCATAGCAATGCATGCCATCAATAGACAGCATGTCATTGATATACAGGATGAAAAGCGTGGGGGAGAGCACCGAACCTTGTGGAACGCCAGCATTAATGGTCATGGTATCAGAACAATCACCGTCTACAACGACCGTGATGCTATGCCCATCCAGAAAGCTAGCGATCCACTTGCAGAGACCCTCGGGGATTCCGTAAGATGGTAGCTTCGACAGAAGCGCCCTATGCCAGACCCTGTCGAAGGCCTTCGCGATATCAAGGCTCACAGCAAGAGCCTCGCCCTTGCTCTCCAAGGCTTCAGCCCACCTGTGAGTAAGGTATACAAGAAGATCGCCAGCTGAACGACCGTGACGGAAACCGTACTGTCGGTCACTGATCAGCTGGCGATCTTCAAGATACTTCAGGATTTGTGTGTTTATTATTCGCTCCATCACCTTGGAAAGCAAGGAAGTTATCGCGATAGGCCTATAGCTCGATGGGTCCGACCGGTCACCCTTCTTGGGGATAGGGTGGACGTGGGCGGTCTTCCATGAAGACGGAACCCTGTTAGTGCAATAAGAGAGGCGATACAAACGCGTTAGCGCAGGCGTCAGCTCAGGGGCGCACTTTTTCAGAACCACTGCGGGGATGCCGTCTGGCCCACTCGACTTATGGACGTCCAGGAGTCGGAGCTCCCGCCTGACTGCACACTGTGTGAAGCAGATATCCGGCAGGGAGCTATCACACCGGGGGATGTTCGGTGGTGTGGCACCCTCGTCGTCCACAGTCGAGTTCGAGGCGAAGAGTTTGACCAGAAGGTCAGCCTTCTCTTTCGCGCTGTGGGCCAGAGTGTCATCGGACTTGCGCAGTGGTGGGAGACTAGACCTGCAAAAGTTTCCTTCTGCAGCTTTGGCGAGCGACCAAAAAGCACGGCTCCCAGAGGGATAGCTCTTTAGTCGCTCGCCAACTCTAGCAACGTGCTCCGACTTCGCCTTGGCAATTACCTTCTTGTAGGACCTGGAGGCGGCGTTATATTTCCGCCTTTCCTCTGAGATGTTAGGATCCCATGCCACGTATGCGGACCGCTTGAGGTGTGCAGCATCCCTGCTGGCATTGTTATACCAGGGTCTGCTGCGACCCCCAACGGGCACTTCAGAAGAGGGAACAAACAATTCCATCCCCTGGAGCACCACGTCTTTAAGACGGTCCGCACAGACGTCAGGATCAGCAGAGGAAAAGCAGAACCGCCCCCATGGGTAGGATGCGTAAAATTCACGCAATCCATCCCAATCTGCTGACATATACCGCCAAACTCTTCGATACCCGGTCGTCGTTCGACGACCAGAACGAGAGAGTGGTACGGCAGCACGGATAAGGCAGTGATCGGACGATCCAAGCGGAGCGTCGACAACCACACTGTATCCGGCCGGATCCGTGGTCAGCAGAAGGTCCAACAGAGAAGGCTCGTGCCCCTCGATATCTGGGACACGGGTGGGCTGTGTCACCAGCTGGGAGAAGCCGTAGGCCAAGGCGAAATCGTAGGCAGTCCGACCCGGGAGGTCAGTGGTTCTGGACCCCAACCACTCTTGGTGGTGAGCGTTAAAGTCTCCAAGAACCACCACCTCCGCAGATGGGTACTGCTCAAGCACGCGGTTAGTCCCCTCTTGCACATGCTCTATCAGAGCTGCACCTGCATCACTGCTGTGGGACCTGTACAGGCACGCGTAGACTCGGGTACAACCCCCGTGATCTACGCGCAGCCACAAGAGGGACAGGTCCCGTTGTTCGAGGCCTCGTAGACGGCGACAACAAACATCAGCCCGGACGAATACACACACCCCGGCTTTACGCAGGAAGTTGTGCTCCAATACGTAGCCGGGGTATTCAAGGTAAGAGGTATCATCCGGAGCAGATATCTGTGTCTCCGTCAGAAACAGTAGGGCAGGCTGCGCCGTCTCAAGGTGGTGGTGTACGGCGTCAAGGTTGCTATGTAGGCCCCTGACATTGCTGAAATCCACATTAAATGTGGAATAGGGGATCGCCGATATAGCCCTTTTTCTTTTTCTTATTTTCATTTTGTTTTTTGGAGAGTGGGATAAGATGAGGTAGGATGTTCGGAGTGAAAACATGACAACACCTGAATAAAGCGCGGAACATAGTGTGCGGTCGATCACGGGTTCCGTGAGAGTCCGACGCAGGGCATGGAAGGGCCCCCAGTCCACCCTGCGTACGATCGCCGGGATCCACTCCGGTCTCCGACTCCGGCACGACGACCGCACGACAGGATTTTACACCGGTTGGCGGGACAGCTTCCCGGGGCGGAGTTTAGTAGTGACACCCGGGTTCAGGTCCCCTACTGACCGGCGGGCGGCGGCAAACACCGTTTCACTGGGTCTCCCTATACCCCTGTCAAACAATCACGTCCCGCAAGCTCGCGCGCACGTCTGATCCGCATGTTCCAGGTGTCATCAAGATTCACCCCCAACAAGGAAGAGGAAAGGAAAGGAATAAAACTGGCTCTCCAACCCACACACCGGAACACAGCTAGGCTATTTGGCGGCGGACTCTAGTTGGAGGGTGGTCGCCAGCCAGTCGGACTAGTCCTACCACCGATTATGTTTTCGGCTCCCGTTTAGCACCACCCAGGGGTCACTTGTAGGGAATCGCGGGTTAAACCTACGGAAGCGGGAAGCAATCGACCCCCAAAGTACAAAGACATCTATCTACCAGCCATAGCGCAGTTGGAATAACCTCTAAGGCTCCCAACAAATAGGTACGGAAAAATAGAAAAAACAAACACAAAGATGAGTATAACTCATTAATCAGTTTTCGGTAGCGGTAAATAATATAAAATTGTAATGTAACAAATAATGTATAACAAAAAAAAACTCTAAAAGAATGAATGAATAGAATTGTATTCGTGTTGTTTCTTACATTCCGAATTCTTCTGAACAAATCGAATTCGAAATTTCTTGCCACATTATCTTTGAAGTAGTAAGTTTTGTGCAAACGTAAAACCTTTGTCGTCTACGTGACATTGGTTTTAGTCAGGTTTCTGTCCCCTGAGCCGTCCGTGATAACGAACGATTACTCGGGGTTGTTAAGGCTATCGTCCTGACAGTATAAGCCCGTCCCTGCGGCATAACTTACATATCTTTGCGAGTACCAAAGTAGCAATGGTTTTAAAGTAGAACAGAACACAGCCACCAGAAAGTTTCATTCCGTAAAATGGCAAGATGTTTTTTAAAACTACTCGTGTAATATTATTATATCGATGTATTTTAAAACTATTAGGTCTCGCACTTTTTACTGCCATTATATTACATTTCTCACTGACTCGATGGTGCAGTAGTTAGCGGTCCTGACTGTTGCGCCGAGGGTCGTGGGTTCGATTCCCACATCGGGCAAACATCGTGTGATGAACAGGTTTGTTTGGTCTATGTCTCGCTTTTATTAAATTAAATTTCTTTAATTACAGAAAATAGAAAAATCGATTATTATTCTAAATCTAAGGATATAGATGAAGGAAACCAAGGAAATAAATTGATTAAATCATTTTAATTATTCATTTTTACCAAAAGTGCCCAAATTATAATTCACAATGAATGAATGAATTGAATTTATTGAATTATCAATTAAAAAGAAAATTATTAATTATTATAATCAATTAATTATATTGAGCAATTTTGATAAGACTAAAAAAAATTTTTACTTTCATAATTTTGCCGCCCTAAGAAATTTGCCGCCCTGGGCACTTGCCCCGACTGCCCCTAGTGTAAATCCACCACTGCTAACAGGACGCACGGCTCGGAAAACTCATGGAGGAATAGATGCTAACTATACTGTTGCTATACGATGCGATGCTGTAACTATACTGAGACCTTAGAACTTATATCTCAAGGTGGGTGGCGCATTTACGTTGTAGATGTCTATGGGCTCCAGTAACCACTTAACACCAGGTGGGCTGTGAGCTCGTCCACCCATCTAAGCAATAAAAATAACAAAAAAAAGATGCTCGAGGACTCCACATCAGAAGGGCAAATACTCGGAACCGAATAACGTGGATATTGTTAGGCGAGGCCCAAATACTGTTGGATCTATATCCATTTCGCACATTTATACGGAAATTTAAATCTAAATCTGAAAAAGTGAAGAATAGCACTGCAAATGCTTTAAAATTTTACGCCTTTATATTTATTAATCACAAACGAGTGGGTGATTTGTTATTCTGCAGATCGACGCTCATAAAAGAACACATTAAAAACACAATGGAAAGACGCACACATTCTTGCTTCACATATTCATGTTTCCGCTAAATTTACCACTGAACTTATTGACATTTCAAACGAATTTGAATAACGTTCAGATAAAAATGTAAATCAGTGGAAAGTATTTGCTAAACAGTGTTTCCAGTTTTATTATGCAGAAAGTGGAATTTGTTTAAGCATGAATACTGAGCTCTACTATTAAGTAGTGCACTAGATTACTTTTTAGTAAAACAAACTAGTATATTAGATTAGGCCTTTTTATTTAATTTTTTTAAATGGGTGGACGAACTCACGGCCCACCTGGTGGTGGCGGTGGTGGTTAGTGGTTACCGGAGCGAATAGAGATTTAGGTACACCGTAAATACCGTGACACCTGAGTTCTAAGGCCAAATTTTTTACAGTACAATGGCTGTCCCACTTTTTAAACCGAAACGCATTATTGCTTCACGGCAGAAATAGGCAGGGTGGTAGTACCTACCTGTGCGGGCTCACAAGACCTCCTACCACCAGTAAAAGACTTTAATACTATTGTCTTGTTATCAGTTATTGCAAAACTGTACTTTGGTGGTAAGTGTAGTCATCGTGGCCTAACGGATAAGACGTCCGGTGCATTCGTGTTGAAGCGATGCACCGGTGTTCCAATCCCGCAGGCGGGTACCAATTTTTCTAATGAAATACGTACTCAACAAATGTTCACGATTGACTTCCACGGTGAAGGAATAGCATCGTGTAATAAAAATGAAACCCGCAAAATTATAATTTGCGTAATTACTGGTGGTAGGACCTCTTGTGAGTCCGCACGGGTGGGTACCACCACCCTGCCTATTTCTGCCGTGAAGCAGTAATGCGTTTCGGTTTGAAGGGTGGGGCAGCCGTCGTAGCTATACTTGAGACCTTAGAACTTGTATTTCAAGGTGGGTGGCGCATTTACGTTGTGGATGTCTATGGGCTCCAGTAACCACTTAACACCAGGTGTGCTGTGAGCTCGTCCACCCATCTAAGCAATAAAAAAAAATATTTATTTATAATATAAAAAAATAATATTATAATAATTTTGAAATTGGAAACTGGAACAATATATGAAGAATAAATAACAAATACAAAAAAAAACAAAGTACATTTCAAAAATTTGAGAAACATTGAATTACTTATGCTGAATGAACATCGACGCTTCTTACGTGTTTCGTATGGATTGCATTATATTTTCCGTAACATCTCTCGAACGAACTTTCACGATTGATTACCTTCGATACGTGAAGGCTATAAGTTTATCGAGAAAAATGCATTAGGCAAATACGCGGTACGAGTAGAAATCAGATGTTTTAAGAAGTTGTTCCCAGAAATACGTATGTACTAAAAATAGTGTTGATGCATGATCGGAACTCGACCACGACCAGAGACACCTTAAGAATTAGAATTCCTTATATATAATATTTATATTATTTAGGATAATGTACACTACTTCTTTGCATTCGATTATTTAAACACGATACTTACAGTTGGGACGTCATACGTGTGTATAGTATGTAAGATACATTTTTTTACTCACAGCCCACCTGGTGTTAAGATGTTACTGGAGCCCATTGACATCTACAACGTAAATGCGTCACCCACTTTGAGATATAAGTTCTAAGGTCTCAGTATAGTTACAACGGCCACCTCGCCCATCAAACCGAAACGCATTACTGCTTCACGGTAGAAATAGGTAGAGTGGTGGTATCTACCCGCGCGGACTCACAAGAGGTCCTACCACCAGTATGATATTACTTCACCACTATGATATTACTTTATCGTGCTTTAAGTATACGTATTCCATTAGATAAATAAGAAAAATGCGTGTTAGAATGGAATCGGGCTGAATTATTTCTACAGATTCTTAAACACCAACACTTGGACCCACTTTACCGAAATTCTTACATGTAAAATTGAAGACAACAATATGTACCGCATTTTTTATAAATTGCTGACCTAAAATATTTTAGTCTTCATTCCACACCAGCATGCCACGACATTGTCTTCCGTTTTGTGTCATTTGTTTGTTTGGTTGCTTTGAATAGGATCCGAAACTACCGAACCGATTTGAAAAATTCTTTCACTGTTTCGAAGCTACACTATTTCCGAGTGACATACGCTATAATCTTTTTTGAAAAAAATTAGGGATCCTTACTAAAACTCCAATAATGTAACCCAAGGTGTAAAAAAATTACCTCAAATATTCTTTACATCGCGTGCCCTGCGAAAACTATTGATGATAGAATAAAATAATGTACTACGACTTTGTAGAACAAAGTATTATTCACAAAAAGTGTGGCAACAGCATATGTCTAACTATTATAGTTATGCCGCAATAAGTGTTCTTTTGTTCTTTTATTTTAAAAATAAACCCACGTCAAATATCGTTGAAATTTTTGTTAAAGACCCGAGCGGAGCCGTAGCGGGCCGCTTGTTATTTTTAAATCGCTCGTAAATTATTCTGTTATTTTGATAACGATTAAACTTTGCGTATTCGACTAAATGGTAATTTATAATTAAGAGCGGGTAACACCGAACGAAGTAGCATTTGAATGACGGGGGAACGCCAAGTCATTTATTCTTTTTTTTTTACTGCACTCGCACGTTTTAATCATTCATATACCTACCCATTGGTTCTAAATCACTGATTAGTCTCGCAATCACTAATCGATTAAGTAATTTAACCGTTTGTGTAAAAAAATACTGAACAGTCAACACTATGGTCCATATATTTCAACGTTTTCTGAAGCTCAACGCCCACCATGGAATCCATTACTGACGAGTTTACGAATCAATAATCATGGAAGAGTGCCGACTCCTGACGTCCCGATATATGGCATCTGATGAAACTGACGATCTTAATTTTTTTTCAGTTCATGCTCGTCCACTGCTGGACATAGGCCTCCCCCAAAGTTCTCCACAATAACTGGTCTTGCGTAGCCTCAATACAGCGGATTCCCGCGCTTTTTAGCATGTCGTCGATCTACCTCATCGGAGGTCTACCAACTCAGCGCTTTCCGGTACGCGGTCGCCATTCGATAACTCTTCGGTCCCAATTTCACTTCACATCTTGATACATGATGTAAAATTCTCAATTGTTCAGGTCCCTCGGTCCTTCTACTTTTTGAAACGGAATGCATACTTTGTAACGTCGACAAAAAAAAATTGGATAATACGCACATGCAAACCCGATATCTAAACAGTATAAACTTTTCACTATTAACAGTTTTTGGAATGTAAAAAAAAAAAAACGTTTACAGCTTACAACTCGTGGAAAGAAAATAAATTATAACGCGTTTGAGTAACACCAAACGTCTATATTCGAAACTATTGAATATTTATAGGTTTGCAATAAAATTATAATAGTAACAGTTTCTGAACTTAAATCATAATGTTTGGACATTCTGTTTGTTAGTATGTGCTATGTATTTGATGATAAAACGTTAGGCATGTGTGTGAAAACTAACTTATTTATCGATTTCACATGTAAACTATAAAAATTATTACTGTTCGCATAAATTTTAAAGCGTACTGTTGTTTTTTTTTTCGGAATAATTGTTTCTGCACACTGTTTTTATTGCTGTAGACGTACTGACTAGTTTAAGACCCACCTGTTTTTAAGTGCCTAACGGACCGCATTCACCAGCACGCATCGTGATACATAAAATCTAAGTCTCAAGTGTTTTGAAGTAACGTCTATGAAATTCTAATGCAATAAATTATTTAGTTGATAAACACATCATATGCATAAGGAAAAAAAATGAATTTACGACGATATTATTAGCTTGGTATATACCATGTATGTAAGTACAGACATATGTATGATTATTTGCTGGTAAAATGTTGAAAAAAAAAACGTTAAATGTGAAATGGAAAAATAGCGCTAATTTCTACATTAAAAAACGTAATAAAAATGGTGGATTTTCTCAAAACAGCTGTTATTATTTATGTTAGTTACTTCGGAACTTTTTTCTTTATTTGATATTAATTTTATTTGAAATGTAGTGCTTCTCATGGGGTGCTATTCCCAAAAAGGGAACCCACTGATTTTCTCGCCGGATGTTCTTAGTGGGTCGTGATTCCGACCCAGTGGTAGATTCTGCGAAACACTGCTCTTCCAGGGCCAGTGTTAGCAAATTCTCTGAGGTTGAACCCGTGAGCTTACCTACTTCGCTACGACTAAATTCGCAAGGAACTGGAATTACTTCTTAGGCTACCAGCGAATAAACAGGGGATAAAAAGCTGGTGGTACTATTTAAATTTTATGAAGATCTGACCAGTCGTGTTTTATCTATACTTAATGGTGCATATATATATTTTTATTGCCTTTGTAGGCAGACGGGTATACAGCCCACCTGATGGTGAGTGGTTACCATCGCTCATGAACTTCAGCAATGCTAGGGGCAGAGCCAAGCCGCTGCGTACTGCTTAATACTCTCCACAAGCCTCATTTGAAGAAGGACATGTCATAGCGCTTGGGAAACACCGTGGAGGTGAGTTCATTCCATAGCCGGATGGTACATGGCAAAAAAGACCTCTGGAAACGCACTGTGGATAACCGCAGTGGCTCCAGGTAGTATGGTAGTACTCCATTAGTAGTAATTGACGTCGACTACATACGTTGATGATATTCTCCTTTTATTTCGTTCGTCGGAGTCGGATTTATTTTTTGTATTGTACTATTATTTATAATTTCTCATACCACCAACGATAATATAATAAATATGTCTCGAATATCCTGAGCGCTTCGATAAACATCTGTTATGAATCACAGGTTTGACGTCAATTTTATCTGTTTGATATATGGGGAAATTCAAGCGGATCTCCAGGGCTCACACTATTCATTGCTCTGGAGATTGGATTGCACCTGTTTTGAATAATTGCATGGTGATTCAATGCTTCTGCGTTCAGGGCTATATAAATAAGTTTTGACAGCATTAGGAACCTGAGGGTACACAAAATAAATGTGTGAGGTATTGAAACGAAAAATTGGACGAAGCAATTGGTCCCTATGTCCACCTTATGGTGTCCACGAACTTTTTAGTTAGACTGTAAGTTCATCTACTTATATTAGTAAATAAATGTAGCATCAATCAGTCTTCGCTTCCGATTCGCAGTTTATGGTTTGGTTCCTTTTCGGTGAAGGAAGTGTATAATTATTTGGCACTTTTTTTACAAACGGACAAAAAAAAAACTCATTAGCTTTTCATTTTGTTATTAGAGTGCGCTTTAATCTCGTCGCAGTGTCAAAGAAAGCTGTAAAGTGGTTTAAACATCTGAAATTTAATACGCGAGACGCGAGGTCAAGCCATAAAAGTCATTTTAATGAAATACCTCGCCAAATGCATGATAATCGTATTTTTAAGTGATCGAACCAATTCGATCTTACCCGTTTTCATCATAAAACTACCCTCGTTTTGAAATGCGTATGCGTTGAAGGATTACAACGATTTTAATGACTCTTTGCAAGATAACACAGTGCATAATATCCGTAATCTTCGTTTATCTCCATCTGAAAATTTAACAGCCGCGTTGATCATAAAGACAGTTATCTTGTTAGCGGAATTATAAAGAAAAACGATGATCTGACGAAAAACGTACGTTGTCAATAAAACTCTTGTGCAAACAGAAAGTAATAGACAGTCGGAAGTTGTTAGGGGATTATTTGAACACTATTAACTCTATGTGTACATACTTTTCACTCTATAACAACTTCGATTATCGCTGTACTTTTTTTGATATTCGGTAAACTGTCTTCGAATCAGGAATAAGCTAGCTGTGATTTATTAAAAAAAAAGTAATGTCTACAATGAGATGGTAGTCGGCCATTCTACACGTTTGTTTGAAAAATGTAAACTTTAGAATTTGATGAATATTATCGTATCGGTAATCGTCTGCAGGTAACCTGTCTAGGAAGGGTCAATGCAACTTGTGCCATTGTATAAATTGAAAGGAAATGGTTAGAGCGTCTGCCTTAGTTTGAAGGATGGAACAAGTGCAGTCTGTAATATAAATTAGTTGAGACTTCAACTTTATACCCAAGAGGGCATTCACGTTTTCCACATCAACGGATTCTTCGAAGCAATTCAGACTAACTCGGCGGGACCTTTTAACCGGTAAAGAGATACTATAATGATCATCTATATTAATATTATGAATGTGTCGCTCAATTACGCAAAAGATTTAGATGAAATTTCGCAAAAAAAGAGTTTATAATTAGCATTTAGCACATGTGGTATGTACCTTTTATTTTGGTAAATGATACACCAGGTATATCCCATATCCCATGAATACCAGGTGTATCGATTACAACAAATATGGCGGTAGGTATATTTACGAACCAACAAACATATTGATCGGTAATAGACTAGACGGAGTGACCCAAGCAATTTATTCCTGCCTATTTCTGCCGTGAAGCAGTAATGCGTTTCGGTTTGAAGGGTGGGGCAGCCGTTGTAACTATACTTGAGACCTTAGAGCTTATATCTCAAGGTGGGTGGCGCATTTACGTCGTAAATGTCTATGGGCTCCAGTAACCACTTAACACCAGGTGAGCTGTGAGCTCGTCCACTCATCTAGCAATAAAAAAAAAATTACTTCGGATAAAAACGGGTTTGCCTCACGATCTTGTTTACAGATAATTTGTAATAAAATTCCCTAAATTTTATAATGCTTTTGAGACAATATCGGTTAAAAGCTCAATAGTCTGAAATTACCAGTGTAAACAATTTCGACGACCACTTACCGATTTGTTTACAGATCTTTCGTTTTGTTTATGTTTAATTAGTAATAGCCAGTGAATGGCCGAGGCGCGTATTATCTTAAGTTTGTTTACCTTTAACGTAATTTATGAGTTATAAGTTGAGGTTAAATGTAATTAGCATTTTGAGTTGCGTATGAAATTATTATTAAAGACGTATTGGTTAAGAGTTATTAGTAGTTAATGACCCCGAATTTCATACCGCGTGATCCGCGTTCGATGCCTAGTAGGATCTAACATCTTTATTTTTTTATTATTTATGATGCCGTTTCACTGCAATTTTTGTTAATTTCCCATTTTTTAATATTGCATTTTTAGATACTAAGCCACTATTGAACATCTAATCCAAATCAAATTGACACAATAACATGTTACATAAGTTCTCACCTCGCATTCCCACCAAAGCGTCAACCAACTGTTGTCAAGTGGTCAATATAGAGCTGGGTTAGCTGTAATCTTATTTTTCTAAGTAAATAATAAAGATTACATTAATTTACTTCTGAACTGTTAACGCGCTGACCAATCAGCGAAAGAATTTTAATTATAATTGTAAAACTTTTCCTCTCAGGCGGAAGCCAGCCTTTTCAATGTTGTTCAAATAAAACAAATTCCAAACAGGAAAATTATTCTTCTAGGGTTCCGTAGTCAAATAGAAAAAGTAGAAAAATTATTAATTCGAGTACCTCGTTTGGTTGTCTGTTTTTTATGTAACAGTCGTGGAACAGTGATTAAATTTCAGTTTTGTTTAATTTACAAATTAAATGAAAATATAAAAAAAAAGATGTATGGTATTGTGGGACACTGGATAGGAACGAAGTTCCTTATTATAAAAATATAAATTTTAAGTTCTATTCGAGGTATAAAGAAAATAAAACTGGAGGTTTCGCAACAACCCACGGTCATTCGGTAACGTGCGAACTTATTGTGGCACACTTCATTCACGGTTGCTTGCATAAGAGTTAGTGTATTGCGCAAACGAACGCTCTGAGATCGTGGTCAATTAATGATAAAAAAATATGTTATTTTTTGTACGTTATTACAAAGTTAAGTCTTACACTGTGTGCATTACTAATTAAAATCTTACGTTACGGACGTTTTTTCCCGGTTAGGGTACCCCTCCGCATCGTCCCGTAAGGAACTTCGTTCTAAAAACATCTTATATATTTTGTATAATAAGTATATAGGCTTAACTGATTCATAAGTTTTCTACCAAAAAGACATTAGACACTGGATGAGAGTGTAACAATATAAAAAATATCGAAATTTGGCGTAACAATACTCTTTGGCAAGAATGTTCCAAATTATAATTTGAATTTGAAAAGGGTATTTTTGTTAAAGATAAAAAATGTTACTCATTCCTCACTCGGTATGCTCGCCACACTCTATCTACCTCATTTTAGCCAATCAAAATTCCTACTTCCCGACAGTAATATTGGCTGATTTAGTAAATATTACAGTCATGTTTTGTATGAGTTTTTTATGAACCATTATGCACCAATTTAAAAACTAAAGGATGGAGATGTACGATGTACATGCGAACCGAGTTTTAAGAAACTACTTTCTTTTTCTTCTTATCGGCGCAACATGTCTTCGTTTTCCTTACAAGTATATCATACGTCATTTCCGTGCTCACAGCCTTTTCTCGCATATTCAGTCTTTTTAGGATGCCCCCTCCTCACGTTACCGTCTACTTCCTTTCCCAGAGTTTTTTTAGCCACACGATCTCTTGTCTTCGCATAGCACAGACTATATCACGAATAACCTTCCGTGCTTCAAATGACCGCCATGACTAAGTCATGATTTCGTGCTAAAAATTCGAATTTGCACAGTGTAAGTTGTAAATCGTAGGGAAGTCCAACAGGTAGATCAATGGTTATATCTGCTACGATATAGGCAATTTTTTGGGAGTTAGGAATTTAATCTGATGAAGATGTGAGATAAATATAACAAGATGCAACTCATAGTAGAATCAAAAACAGATAAACTAAAAGAAACACCAAAAGAAGAATAAGAAAAAGCCCCTCTCTATGGTACGTTGCAATGCACATAATAAGAAGATGTAATATATGGAAGGTTAATATCAGGCAGACGACAGGTCGTAAAACTAATGCCAAATCGTGTAGGATGATAAGAAGACATGTTGCAGAGACCTCACATAATGTGGGATATAGACAAGAAGAACATGGGTATGAGGTATTGTATATATACTAGACAGATTAAAAAACAATCGTATTAAATTTATGTGTAAAAAACAAATTCAGTAATCATCGATTACTATTGACCTTGAAAAAGTGTATCGCCTCATCTAACTCGACAAGCACTAGTTGAGGAAACTGAGATTAAAGCTTAAAATAAGTCTTGCGGGAACAATTGTATCTATGAGATATTCATTATTATTGAACAGCTTTGAGACTTGTACATTTTCGTTAACACACTGTTTAGTATCAAGTTGAAATTTTCTTTATTATATCTACTTATTTACCATAAATTTCAATCGCGACTGATAATCCCTGTTGCAGATCGCAAACTCCTTCTTGGTCGTTTTTTTTAAATAATACAACATCAAAACAGTAGCTGCTCAATATTTTTAGTTAAAGCTTTTTAAATTATTAATTAACCGAAATTCCAATTCAGCGGCTCTGAGTTACGATTTATTTCCGTGTTACGAATACAAAACGGAAACAATGAATCTTTAAGAAACACTCCGGCCGAAAATTAAACGCGAAACTCGAGGTGGTCAACGTGACCTCTTGGTCAAAGAAGCGAACAGAGTGCACGTCTCAACTGATGGAGAATCATCTCACAGAATCAACAAGTACAAACTAATAACAGAAGTTTGTTACCTAACAATATAAACATTACATAAACCGTTTTTGTACTTTGACAGATAAAAACACGGACATGTTTAATATTCGGTTGTCTATAGATTCTTTTAGCGGCAATGTATTATCTTATCACGTTGTTGTATCGATACGACTAACAGCATTTATTCACCGGCGGCTTTCAAAGCCATATCATCTATCATGTAATAAGTGCTGTAGATAAAATCGTTGTGCTTGAACGATTGCAATCGCGCGTCCTTATTTGTATTGGTGGCATTGTTGTGACGGCACGAATATTATTTAAAACAAATCAAACAATGCATTATATTGTAAATAGCATTGCTAATGCATCGATTAAGGTAATATGTTTTGAGATTACGACATGCAACAAAAAGAGGATGGTAACTACATAATGTATCTTACATTTTAGTTTTGTATTTAGTGGTGTTTAGAGAAAAACTACAAGTTGACTCTGGACTAGTACCCTGAATCTTGCCTGTGGCTAATCTATGCATACGGGAATTTGTTGGAAATGTTGATGGTACTATGACAAAGCTTCCTTGAAGACTTATCTAGAATTATTGTACTCATAACAACCGAATTTATGATTTAGGAATATATTATGTAAAGAGTGCAAACTTAAAAATATTCATTATTTCAATAAATATGAATCTATGGTATAATTATCTTGTACTGGTGGTAGGAGGTATTATAAACCTCCACGGGTAAGTTCCACCACCCTAACTGCTAGAAATAATTAATTCGGTACAGTTAAAAGGACTGGTAACTGTAGGTGGTGGAATTTGCGTTATGATGTCTCTAGGTTAAAGTAACCATTGCGCCAATTTAGTATTTAAAATAATAATAATTCAATACCTCAACTTATCAGCTGACGTTTCTGACGTTTACCGTGAAACACAAGAGTCTATTCTAGTAACCAAGAGGGGTTATTCTAGATTCACCGAACTAGTAGGTGAGCTCGAACCGGGATTGTTGCTAACACTGGCCCTAGAAAGAGCAATGCTTTGCAGAATATACCACCGGATTGGAAACGCTCTACTGGTGGTAGGACCTCTTGTGAGTTCGCGCGGGTAGGTACCACCACCCTACCTATTTCTGCCGTGAAGCAGTAATGCGCTTCGGTTTGAATGGCGGGATAGCCGTTGTAACTATACTGAGACCTTAGAACTTATATATCAAGGTGGGTGGGGCATTTACGTTGTAGATGTCTATGGGCTCCAGTAACCACTTAACACTAGGTGGGCTGTGAGCTCGTCCACCCATCTAGCAATAAAAAAAAAACGCGACCCACTGAGAAGGTTTGGCGAGAAACTCGGTGCGCAGTGTCTATGGGTTAATTTACTCGTTGAACCCTCGCAAGCAAGTTTGGCGAGGACGGTGACCGAAACAGGAGAGTAGGACTTTTCCTGAAGTGAAAATTTCAATAGAATTTAAACACAATAGATGTCCTCTCGGAGCAAGCAATTTCACGAACTTACGCGTGCATATCCGTTTACCAATTAAGCCCAAAACAATCGGAACAGTACAATGCGTTTCGGAACAGGTGGACATCGATTCGAATGGTCTGATGGTTTTCATAATTCCATGTTCATTTGAAAATCAATCGTACCGTATGAATAATGAGCACACGAAATTTAAACGGGAAGAAATTGCGATTTATCGGTTCGCTGTTTCGTACGAATAAATATCATTGAAGTTTAAATAAAATAAACAAACTACATACTTTATCATTTAAAAATGGCGTTTTTAATCACGTGAATACTATTCATATTGCATTCGTCAGCTACGTGAATTATCTCTATATATAAAAATGAATTGCTGTTCGTTAGTCCGGCTAAAACTCGAGAACGGCTGGACCGATTTGGCTAATTTTGGTCTTGAATTATTTGTGGAAGTCCAGGGAAGGTTTAAAAGGTAGATAAATATAAAAATATAAAAATGAAATAAATAAAAATAACAATTTTGTTTTTCCTTTGATGTGTCCTCCGTCGGACGGATTCATTTTGTTTGTTTTAAGTTTATTTTATACAAAAGTTTTGGTCTTTTATTTATCGATTGAGGCACTACGAAGTTTGCCGGGTCAGCTAGTACATAATAATAATCGCTTTGTTACTCAAACGGAATAATGACCTTTTGGTTTTGTTTTTGGCACGATCCATTATGATTTCATGTCGAAATCAGTATTTTTTTAAGAATATTTAGTATTCGATATTTGGTATTCGATTCGACCCTGCCTATTTCTGCCGTGAGGCAGTAAGGCGTTACGGTTTGAAGGGTGGGGCAGCCGTTGTACTGTAAAAACAGAGACCTAAGAACTCTTGTCTCAAGGAGTGGTGGCATTTACGTTATAGATGTCTATGGGCTCCGGTAATCACTTAACACCAGGCGGGCCATGAGCTCGTCCACCCATCTAAGCAATAAAATAATAATAAAAAACACAAATATCAAATAAACCTGTTTATAAATCGAAATTACCATCCTCGGCCTGACGGCACAACCGTATCATTCCTTCGTTTATTAATATTAAATCTCCCCTAAGCGATTAGTATAAAGCAGAATTACTTTACAGGACAATGAATGAAAGTTATGCTAAGAACGAGAATCCATTTGGTGAGGTGTCCGATTTTGCCTTGCTTTACAAATCCCAAATATTTCGGGCGTAATTCGTTCTCCATCTATTCTCGTATGTGAATTGTTGTAATTGTTTTTTAACAATTACTACGGTAAGCTAATATTTTCGGTTGAGTGAAATTTATCCGTACATACCTATTCATTAGATCATATGTCGCGCTGAATATTAATTTCGTCTACACGAATCTAAATAATTACTTAGATTATTAAATAATTACTTACATTTCTGTGGCTTTATTGGTATGGGTAAATGTAATGGAATCTATCGATTCAGCTTACCTGTAATATATTTCTAAATGTCGTTTACACCATCATTCCGTATTTCGAATTACAATACCACATTACTTTATCCTATCCCTACGCCGAATGTGTTTACATCCACAAGGGTGGATTAAATATTGCACTCGTTTTTTCTATTTAGTTAGGAAGGATGAAGCATGCCGAAGACCGGAAAAAGTGAAGGAGTTTAAGTAGGTCCTGGTAATAGACTGGTAAAACGCCAGGAAGAAGAAGAAGAAGAAGAAGAAGGAGTTAAAAGTTAATATATTGTGTAGAATTTATCCAGTTGTATGAGTCTAACAAATAAAAAATAAATTTAACAATTATCGAGCTGATCTGATGGTGAACCAGGAAGGTAAGTCACAGAATCGTTATAATAAGGTCACTTGTTTTTATTTATTACATAGATAGACAGGTGTGATGAGTTCACCACTCAAGAAATATTAGGCAGTTGTTCAAGTGCTTAGGAGTTTGAGTTACCCTTAGAGCCCTTTTGAGTCATGAGGTTGAAACGTCAATATTATTTTGTACTGGCGGTCGCACCTTCACGACGGAATGTATAACAGCTTCGTGGTAGAAATAGGCAGGATTATCGCAGCTACCCATCCAGACTCACTGTACCCGACAATAAAAGTTCTTTCTCTTCAACTTTTCTATATTATATGTACCTAAAGTTTTTTTAAACTAAACCTTTACACTTATGTAATTTTGTTACGCAGATCTGAAAAATTTACAGGTCAATGATAAAAATAAGTTTTTCTTATTAAATTCGTTCTGTTAAATCCTCCACTAATAAAGCTCAAGAGGAAAAATCATTATACCGCAAATTGTATCATGAGCGTACTATTATTTTTTTCTTGAATGCGATTTAATTTTGTTTCAGTCTTTAAGCGACCTCCATCACAGAAAAAGTTATATTACTTAAAGCGGCTGTCAAAACCACTTGTTGACATCAAAACTTTCAGTAAATTAGTTCGCTTTAACTCTAATAGATGGCTCTGTATTAAAAATTATCCGTACAATTTTAGAACACACATTAAATAGCCAGCTATTTGCGCGATTTTTTTTATTATTAACGCTTAATCTCGCGTTTCTATTGTTGACATTATGTTATTTTATTATTTCTGACGTTTCAAATGTTTTACAGTTGTTCTTGGTTACGAACGATTTTAAAAAACTAACTCCTGATTATTGAGAATTAATGAAATGCATCGTTGAAATAGCTGTAGGCGCTTTTTTTTCTTTGGTCAGGAGGAAATCACCGGACTCCCACCCTCCACTGGGGATGGCGGGCGGGGTATGTCGGAGTCGAACCGACTAAAACCTCCTGTCGCTCAACAACCCACGTCCAAGCCTCGCATGAGACAGAACTCATGAAAAGGCAAAGGGGGGAGAGTGAAGCGTTTAGTCTTAGTTTAGCATATCTCTCCTATCATCCTCCCCCTTAGGACGCCGGGCCAGCGATCGTCGGCGCCACGACTACCAGCCCTCTCGGTCGGCAGGCTGTCCGAAGCCCGCCTAGATGGCGCCGGTTTGAATGAGCTGTAGGCGCTACTGAATAATTCACGACTTTTTAAATTCATAGACCACACCTACGTTTTCATTTCGAACGTGTTTTAAATATCTGTGATCAATTTAGAGTGAGATTTTATTTAACAATTAATCTTGGATAGGTTACAAAGACCGTAAAAAATTATCATGCCGGATGTTTTACTCATTAGGTAGCGGATGCTTTGAGACTTCGATCTCTATATCAAGGTCGTCTTGCATCACTATCAAAATGTGAAATATAAATGGTCGTGTATTAGAAAAATTGTTCGTAACCATTATCCAGCAAGTTTAATATTGGCCGGCCCCAATATAAACGTAATGTCATGAAGTACTTGTAGAAGAACGAAGTTCCTTACGGCAGGCTTGGAGGAGATAGGAATTTTGCTGCGCGACCGAACTGAATATGTGATAGTAAAAATCGTAAGAAAAAGTCCGTGGAATAAGGCCTTGTTTTCCGCACAGCGATATTTCACCGCGCGATTTTTTTTTTCGTAATGGTTTTTTTTTTGTTTTTTTTTATATGGAACTTCGTTCCTATCCGTTGTCCCACGACACCACATATCCTTTTTATAACATTGAAATCGTGGTGGCTCAAAGAACAAGAGGCCCGGTGCATTCGTATCGATTGACGCGACCGTGTTGGTGTTCGAATCCTGAAGGCAGGTACATTTTTTTCTAGTGAAATACGTATAGTACTCGTAGGCAGCGGCTTGGCATGGCCCCTGGCATTGCTGACGTCCATGAGCGACGGTAACCACTTACCATCAGGTGGGCCGTATGCTGGTTTTTTTATTGCTTAGATGGGTGGACGAGCTCACAGCCCACCTGATGTTAAGTGGTTACTGGAGCCCACAGACATCTACAACGTAAATGCGCCAACCACCTTGAGATATACGTTCTAAGGTCTCAGTATAGTTACAACGGCTGCCCCACCCTTCAAACCGAAACGCATTACTGTTTCACGGCAAAAATAGGCGGGGTGGTGGTACCCACCCGTTCGGACTCACAATAGGTCCCACCACCAGTCATTACGCAAATTATAATTTTTGCGGGTTTGATTTTTATTACACGATGTTATTTCTTCACCGTGGAAGTCAACCGTGAATATTTGTTAAGTACGGATTTCATTAGAAAAATTGCGATACGAATGCACCGAACGTCTTATCCTTCAGGCCACGACGACTTCAACCTACAAACAACTTCTGCCTACAAAGGCACTAAAAAAAGAAAGTCGTCGGTTCGATATCCACATTGGGCAAACATTGTGTGATAAACTGGGTGCTTATTATAAATATGTATACATATATCCGACTTAAAGACGGTCATTACTTTGGTAGTTAAACGAAACGCAATACGATTCCCGAGAGATGGCAGCAAGATTGCGGTATCGTCGGAACTCGGCTAACTGCGTGCTACGACAGAGCCTAGCCGATGGAGGCGCGTAGACGCCATTAAACACTTACCAACCAGCCTTCTTGAAGAGTTATGCCTCCGTCCTAAGAACTGTCATTCGTTTTCGTTTGCTAACGTCAAGAGAAGATTCCTAAATTGTTCTAAGACAACAAACGTGATTGGTGTACTCAATATTTCTCTTAGCTCGATCACCCTATTCGCCCCTATGATATTTGACGATGGTATTAATAATGTGGCTTCTCCGACATATAGTACTTATATACATATATTATAGTGTATATATATAGACGTTGATAAGTATGCTTGTCAGTCTCTGGTACTCATTAAACAGGTAAATTGGGGACAGATGACCGTGCGTGATTTGTTCCCATTCTTATTATTAAGCTATTGCATAGCTTTTATCGCGGGCCTTGAGCGCGGCGACCGAATCATGAAATTCCGTTACGAAAAAAACCTTACACCCCTCACTCCGCCTACCATGTAGCTCGCGTTCAACACATTCACACGTTGCGCTTGTGTAGTTTGTGAATAAGCGCGAGGCGTGACGTCACACTGCATGCGCATCATGAAAAGTCTGCCCATCTCTCTCTCTCGCACGGTCTAGCTTATGAGTGTGAAGGGGACAGTTCAGGTTTTGCTTTTATTAGTGTTTAATATAGCGTGGTCTTGTTTTATTATTGTTTTAATATTAAATTATCATTGTCTAATTATAATTGCATAAGTTGATGAAAAATGCTATGCAATAGCTTTACCGCGGCAGTTCCCGAGTGCCACCATTTTGTTTTTATTTTTTCAAAGCACGTTTGGAATATAGAAAACGGGATGTTTCTACACACCTTTCGTATGTTGTTTTATAGCCTGAACCGTACTAAGGGCTCTTGTCGGCCCACTCGTGCGTTCATAACGAAATGCGTCAGAGTGCAACGTGCTATATTAATAAAAGCATTGAAAATAATTCACTTGCAAAGCTCTCGCGTTGAAAACGTGACGTCACTGCACACTGAAATAGCAATTTAATTAATTGTGTCACAACAAGCTTGATACTTCGCTTACGCCAGACTATAAATAAAAGCATAACTAATTGAAGACATTATCTATACTAATCTATACTAATATTATAAAGAGGAAAGATTTGTTTGTTTGTTTGTTTCGAATAGGCTCCGAAACTACTGGACCGATTTAAAAAATTATTTTTCCATTAGAAGCCGACATTGTCCCTGATGAACATAGGCTACTTTTTTTTATTTATTTTTTATTTTGTTTTTTTGGTTTCATGTGTGTTTTAATGTTTCCGAAGCGAAGCGAGGGCGGGTCGCTAGTCTAACATAAACCGTTACATTATCTCATATAAATTACTTTAGAATGAGCGCATAGTAATATATTCCGAAATGGAATCTGTAATTTTTTTAAATTTGGTACATTTTCTTTTTGAATTAGGCGCCCGTCTTGCGAGCCGGCACGGGTAGGTACCATTACACTGCCTATTTCTGCAGCGAAACGGCAATAGAGCCTTTTTACATCTGAGATATGACTCCGTGTCTCAAGATCTATGAAAAAAACAAGGTAATCATTTGTCTCTGTAACGTGCATCAGCGGAATTTTGAATAATAACTGTTTTCATGAGAAGGGATCTGTGTGAAACAATTTGCCAGCCACAAAACGTGATGTGAATAGCCGACGAAATAACGATATTGTTTGTGTTAATATGATTGTTGTCCACAGAATAACCGTCTAACCGAATATTCATTTATGAATTAGCTGATTCGCGCTATTATAACATGTACTAAATGTATACATACATGTAAATAAATAATACTTTATTGGAACGCACGTAACGAACGTAACGAAAATCTCAAAATAGCATATCGCAATTTTCCAATAAGACCTTTAAGTTGTTTGCACGAATATACTTTGGAGCATAGTTATCTAATTTCTCCGGCTTAAGTTCCATCTCCGGTACTGGCGACTGGCGATAATATACAGCGTCTTTATATGTCATCAAAGCGAGATAGATCTTAACGCAGTGACCTTGGCATTCATTCAAATTTTTCGAAGACTATGGGACGCCGTCACAATTTTCCCCATAGTTTTTTTTATTGATGATGGCTAGCCGAGTTCACTGCCCACGTGATTACTGGAGCTCATTCAGAAGACAACGCTATAGCATGGTCACGAATGCCACCACCAATCTTGAACCCTGACGTTCTAATCCCAAACAGATTCGTGGCCTTGTAAGCAGACGAGCAAAGGACCCACCTAATGGTGAGTGGTTACCGTGCCCCATTGACGTCAGCAATGCCAGTGGCAAAGCCAAACCGCTACCTACTGTTAAGTGTTCTCCACAAGCCTCGTTTGAAGAAGGACATATCATAGCGCCCTGGAAACAACTTCACGGCAGAAATAGGCAGCTTCATACCAACCTACTCATATGTTCGTAATACGAAAATACGGAATCAACGAACACCGTAATAAAATTATAATTTACGAATAATTACGTAGGTATGATTTTCTAGAAGTTACGGCAGTGTAAGTCCTGTTTTTTTTTTTTTTTAATACTTAGATGGGTGGATGAGCTCACAGCCCACCTGGTGTTAAGTGGTTACTGGAGCCCATGACATCCACAACGTAAATGCGCCACCCATCTTGAGATATAAGTTCTAAGGTCTCAAGTAAGTTACAACGGCTGCCCCACCCTTCAAACCGAAACGCATTACTGCTTCACGGCAGAAATAGGCAGGGTGGTGGTACCCACCCGCGCGGACTCACAAAAGGTCCTACCACCAGTAAATAAATAGTTAAATAGTGGGACAGAGTTCAACGTCAATTTTTAAGTTGGGCGGTGTTCAGTTGTGACATCTGATAGCTACTTAACACCAGATGGGAGATAAGTTTTTTTAACCATTTACGCAATAAATAAAAAAGCTAATTTCTTTTACTGCTTGTTCTATGTTCTATGTATTTGCGTTTCGTTTATCCAACGGCAAACGGAAGGCCAATCCCATTCACACCTTTCTAAATTGCTTTCTCGCCGGTGATTAGTAAAACAAACATCTATACTAATATTATAAAGCTGAACAGTTTGTTTGTTTGTTCAATCTCAGGAATTACTGGTCCGATTTCAAAAATTATTTCAGTGTCAGATAGTTCATTTATTGAGGAAGGCTTTAGGCTATATAACATCACGCTAAGACCAATACAAGCGGAGCACCAATGAAGAATGTTTCAAAATCGGGTTTTTTTTCTCCTTTTGAGAGCTTCGGCTGCGTGCGCTGCAGAAACGGTTAAAGTTTCGCTAAAATAATGTATGACAGAATTGTTCCTCTTTAAAAGATCTAAAAAAAAATCTGCGACAGCATATATCTATATGTTAAGGTTGGCTCACTATAACGTTTTTTATGCTAACCAAAATTGTTCTAAAATAAAGTATTCTTTGTGAACTATTCCACGCGGACAAAGTCGCGGGCAAAATCTAGTTAGAAATCAAATAATAGTTACGTTCATTAAAAATTCGACTAATGCTCATAAAATCCGTTAATGAAACTAAAGAACACTGTGAGACCGATCTCTTTTATTCAGTGAAGTTTGGGTAGTCCACGGGTACGCTGTTAAAAGTGAAGAAAATAAAAATCGAAAAGCTCTCGGTCTGTCTATACGTGCGATTTCAAATCGTCGTGACTTTAATACCGTTGAATCGAGTTACAGTTGCTGAGGAGAATTGGAAAACTCAGGGCTTGTCCATTATCAAATATATGTACAGCGCATACAAAATTTACAGTATACATCAATATATGTTATTAGAAACTTCTGCATGCATATTATCGGGTACATAATTATACCTACTTCAGAATACCCAAAAACTTAGCCGTTCTTGTTCAATGAATCTTCGACAGGCACTCATTTCATTTTATTAATATCAAGGGGCTTTATTCGACCAGACAATGGCACAAGGTTTAGTAGTAAAAATAAGTTTTTTACACAAAAGTACATTAGTCCGCCCCAAGCAACAGAATTATAGAATTTTCCCTGTGCTATGTTTGTTTCTGGATACAGCCCACCTGGTGTGAAGTGGTTACTGGAGCCCATAGACATCCACAACGTAAATGCGTCACCCACCTTGATATATAAGTTCTAAGGTCTCAAGTATAGTTACAACGGCTGCCCCACCCTTCAAACCGAAACGCATTACTGCTTCACGGCAGAAATAGGCAAGGTGGTAGTACCCACCCGCGCGGACTCACAAGAGGTCCTACCACCAGTAATTACGCAAATTATAATTTTTCGGGTTTGACTTTTATTACACGATGTTATTCCTTTACCGAGGAAATCAATCGTGAACATTTATTCATTAGAAAAATTGGTACCCGCCTGCGGGATTCGAGCACCGTTTCATCGCTAGATAGATACGAATGCACCGGGCGTATTTTCCTTTAGGCTACGACGACTTCTACATGACTCCTTTCCCGGATTTTCTACACGACTCCTTTATATTTTAGACCTTCATTCATCTTTATAAAAATTATTTACCTCCGTCATAAAGTTCTTGCTTGTTCGTGTTATATTAAAACATAAATTAACAAAATTGGCTATTCCGGTACAATATAAAGCCTCTTGCACAAATTTAAGCAATCAAATTTGTATGAAAAAAAAAAAGGAAATTTCCATGCCGCATTACCATGTTACGTGTAGGTAGTGTGTCCCGGCTCTTACTGAATTGAATTACGTATTTTCTCTTGGGTGTAGAGAAAATTCTTAATTAAAATAAATTAACATGTTAACAAGACGTATTATTACGTTTCGTGTTAATATGTCATTAAATTTATAGAGCATTCTAATTTAACAATACGTTTCATACTATGACGTACCTATGTTCCAATAAATTTAATTAATTTTTGTAAAATATTGTCTTGTAATTTTTATCTTATACCTTTAAACGAGCAATTCTTGTATATATATATATATATATATATATATATATATATATATATATATATATATATATAATAATAATACAAATTTTCTGAAAATAAATCGATATCTGAAATATAATCTGAATCTCGTATATATATATATATATATATATATATATAATCTGAATCTCGGAAACGGCTCCAACGATTTTTATAAAATGTAGTATACGGGGGATTTGGGGGGCGATAAATCGATCTAACTACGATTTATTTTCAGAAAATTTTGTTTTATTCGTGTTTTCAATAATCAACTCTTCCCGACATCTATTGGCGAATAATAATACTATTTTTCTTAATTGAGGGCAACTAACCGCTTTAAAGACATAACAAGATGGCGTTATCAAAAAAAAAAAAAAACGACCAAAGCTCCGTCATCATCTAGTATATTACTATACGGGAAGAGTGGCTTGTCGCTTTTTTGATAGTATATAGGTACCGGACCCCAAAGACATTCCAACGTCCATACTGTCAATTATTAAGGCAGAGAAAGTTAGACAAAAGTTACGTTGCATTAAAATAGTAGTATTATTTTCCTTCGTTTTCTTTATTTTTTGATTATTTTTTTGGGTTTCCTTTGCAGTCGTAATTTATTAATGCAATTAAAATTATTTTAACGGTTTAATCTCAGGGTCAGTACCACAAAAACTTTTAAGTATTCGAAGCGTTGGAAATAATATAAGCAATCTTCTTCTTTTTCTCCACCTTATCCCACTAGGTGGGGTCGGCACAGCTAATTTTTCTCTTCTATTCTCTTCTACCAGCCGTCATCTCAACACTCACTCCTCTCTCTCTCTCATCGTCATTCACACACTCAATTCATGACTCTTCGGTCGACTTCTTCCCCCTCTACCTTGCACTACCATTTCCATATATCTCCTAGTAATATAATATACTATATAACATAATATAATCAGTAAATTGATAAATAACAGTGCTAGTAAAAAAAAATATTTTCCGAAAATCTTACAAAAAAGAAACTCCTGTCTTTAAAGCGAATGAACATCAGTGAAGGAGAAAATGTGGAGGTAATTTCAGAGCGTTTGAGGGTCGTTGTGTTCAAGTATTTGCTTTGGCTTTGCGACAGACCTCAGTTCTGACTGCACAAAGAAAACCGTCTGTTAAACATCATGGCAGCTATTTCAACATTCCTTTAAATTAGTTGCGGTTGATTTAGTCTTTTCAGGTGCACGACGAAATTTAATCAAAAGATTTTCTACTATTATTTTATTTGAAGTCGTGAATGAATTTTAGTCTGGACTTTAATTCGTAATGAATTAGTGATTGATTCTGAAATTCTATTTTCGTGGTAGGTAACAAAGAAACATTGAATTTCGAAAATACAAAGCATACAAAAAGATATGGAATATTTATAAATAACACGTGTGGCACTCGGAGAATGCCGCGGCAAAGCTATTGCATAGCATTTTTTATCAACTTATGCAATTATAATTAGACAATAATAATTTCATATTACAACAATAATAAAATAGGACCACACTATATTTACAAACATTAACAAAAGCAAAAAATTAACTGTTCCCTTCACACTCATAAGCTAGAGCGCGTGAGAGAGAGATGGGCAGATTTTTCATGATGCGCATACAGTGCGACGTCACGCCGCGCGCTTATTCATAAACACTACACAAGTGCAACGTGTCAATGTGTTGAACACGAGCTACATGGTGGGCGGAGTAGGGGGGGTGCTAGGTTTTATTTTCGTTACGGAATTTCTTGATTCGGTCAACGCGCTCAAAGCCCGCGATAAAAGCTATGCAATAGCTTAAAAATACCTCTATATCTCTATGTAAATCGTCTTCTCTCTTCGGTTTCCTCAATACTGAGGGTCGTGACCACCTCCTTGCAACAAGAGTTTATTCTGGATCATTCCACGTTATTTTTTCCTATCTACCGCCAAGTGTAGAGCATTGTGAACTGTGGTGTTGAGAGCAGTGCGAATCTGGGTAGTCCAAAGTGTCGGGCCTTTACGTGGTCTTCTTTCGTCCACCTTGCCAGTCACTATTAGCTTCACCAAGCTGCCGTTATCCTTTTTTACAAAGTGGCCAAAATATTCTAGAACTCTACGTAGGCAGATGGTAGAAAGCCTCGTCTTTATTTGGAGTTCTAGGAGGATTGACACGTTGGTGCGATGTACTATCCAAGGAATTCCTAGCATCTTTCGCCAACACCACACCTCAAATGCATCAATTCGGTTTTTAAAAAAATATATCATTATTCGTTGTTAGGCAGAGTATGTCATGACTCTCATATCAAGAGATACGCGTGTATCGATTGAATTGATTTCGTGAGTCCATGCTCATCATAATCTTCTTCGAACCGCAATGCAGGACTGCTTGGTGTTTCGTATAAGCAGGATGGTTGTATTTATTCGTCTTAGAATAAAATTTACCCTCCCATCAGGTTTGTTCGCGTTGCATCTGTGAAAAACCGATTGCTATAAAATCAGATCAGCTATAATGAGTAATAACAGGTAAAAATTATGTAACTCTGGACATTACGGATTCTTTTTCAATAGCGATATATTGTATCTGAGTTAGAGTTAGACATTTTCTATTTGCATAGAACCAAATGAAATATCAAGTGAATTCCTTTTCAGAAACGAGTGTCGGAGTCCGACTTATTTAGGAGCTGAAAGAAATTGCAGTCGACAAAGCTTTGATAAACTATTCGCTTTATAAGGAGAAACCGGGTTATTTTTCCAGGTCTGTGATTGTAGCGATAAGCATTGACTTGATAGCTTCTCCGCTTTGTTGATATCCAGGAGTGACAGCAACCATTAGGTGGGCAGTGTACACACGTCTTCCTTCCAAGGTAATTAGAAAAAAAGAATAAAATTTTAAGAAAATATATTAATGAGTCACTTACTTTATTGGCAATGTATACAGATAAAATTACCGACTTATATCTGCATTACAAAACTGAAAAATGAAATTTTGGCACTCTTGATGCCTTTTATGTACAAGTAGTAAGCATATACTAATGAGGCAAATTTATTAAATGCTGGATCTATTTTCGGAAATTTTACCCTAAAATAAGAGACTAAAGATTGTATGGAAGTTGCGTTATTTTCAACATTAAACCATGAAATTTCACATACTTACTTCTGATTTTGGAAATCAATGTATTCCTACATATTATTAAATAGAGGTGTTTAAAAAAGTTATCCCTAAGAGGACGAATTTGGTGTTGAAATTTTCTATGGTAAGTTTCTGAAAAAAGTATGAAATTCTATATTTAAATTTCCGTTATAAAATACAATTTAGGTGTATATATTTTTGAATAATACACATTAAATTTTAGTGTATTTCCAGCACTTTCATTCACTCGTGCGAAGCCCTATTCTATTTTATTTTTTCTCTAACCCTCACACACATGAAAATTAATCTTACACTAGATCACACTGGATCTGAAAATTAATCAAAAATAGTCTGCGTTAAATGACAAGAAATATTAGAAACATTGGAATTTTTATTCAAGCTAAATCATTTTTGAAATTTGATTTTATTGTTCATCCACAGTTAAGGACATTCTGTTTCTACGTATTGTTTTAAGGTTTCGAGGTTATGTACCTTATAAACACTATTATTACGCGGATCCTTAACACGATAATTACTTTTAATTAGTATTCACACAGCAGCGGCTAGGTGTTCGGCTGCGGGGTCTCTTTCCTTCTACTTTGCCCGTCACAGTCACTTTGGCCAAGTTATCTGACTGTCGGCGGGCAATGTGGCCGAAGTAGCTTAGGATCCTCTGGTAGCAGATTGTTGGGAGCCTGACTTTTTTTATTGCCCGTTATAGGCAGACGAGCCATACGGTCCACCTGGTGGTGAGTGGTTACCGTCGCCCATGGACCTCAGCAATGCCAGGGGCAGAGCCAAGCCGCTGCTTTAATTTCAAACCTTGATTATCTCCAATAAAACTCAGAAGTACCTGAAGGCAGTATACCTTGCAATGCTCATTTCAGTCACCATCAGGTAGTCCGTAGACTTGTCTACTAAGGCAATAAAAAAATGTTCAAATGTATAAGGGTGTTTAAAATTAAAATTAAAAATATTTTGGCAACAAACACCCAAGAAAAATAACATACAAAAATAACATACAAAAAGACCTTATAAAATTGAAACCTTTTAGATCTGTAGTCATATTTTATTATTAATATCTATACTAATATTATAAAGAGGAAAGATTTGTTTGTTTGTTTGTTTCGAATAGGCTCGGAAACTACTGGACCGATTTGAAAGATTCTTTTTCCATTAGAAGCCGACATTGTCCCTGATGAACATAGGCTACTTTTTTTTTTGTTTTTTTGTTTCATGTGTGTTTTAATGTTTCCGAAGCGAAGCGAGGGCGTGTCGCTAGTTTTTGATAAATTCGTAAATATTAAATCAGAAATGTGTTTGTTTTGCAAGCTCTATGAAAACTGATATAATTTTATGTTTACATGTATCTCGGTTTTGATGCTTTTGTTTTAAACTTCTTTAATGTATTCAATAAATTTCAATAAATAAATCCGAAACAAGCGTACAATAAATACTGTATTTTATCCATGTACCTGCTTAGATTAATATTGTCTGTTCGTAATATATGTAAATAATAATAAATTAATATTTATTGTCCGCCTAATATCCAGTCTCTTACTGATGGTAGGACCTCTGGTGAGTCCTCACGGGTAGGTACCACCACCCTGCCCATTTCTGCCGTGAAGCAGTAATGCGTTTCGGTTTGAAGTGCGAGGCAGCCGTTGTAACTATACTTAGACCTTAGAACTTATGTCTTAAGGTGGGTGGCGCATTTACGTTGTAGATGTCTATGGGCTCCAGTAACCAATTAATACTAGGTGGGTTGTGAAGCTCGTCTACCCATCTAAGAAAAAAAACGTCCTGTTAAGTATTTAAATTACATTTTGGTGAGCAGCTTTGTTCATTGTATTACCGTTTTTCATCTGAAGAATTTTAAATTAATATATTCCAAGAAAAAGTTTCATATAGTAATATGTAGGCGTGTAATCTAAGAAAACATTTCGATATCACCCATAAATTTATTAAAGTAAGCATTCGTTTGATATCGATATATATCATAACAATTGAATTCGTTGGAATAGTATGTAGGTCTTGTAATTAAAATGGTTTTGTGGGGTTTCCCACACAGCTAACTGTATTATAATATTCAAATCAGGGAGCATTTAATTTTGAGTGTTTTGTACGATTTCGAAACTTCAAAATAAACATGAATACCTACAATAGTAGATCCAATGAATTTTAACCTCGACGACCGCTAGATTTAACGAGAAAAATTTAATTTTACAATCCAAAGTGTTTCATTGGTTTCTCATTTAAAAAAAATGCCTAAGAAAAAATGTTTTAAATCTCGTTTCATAAACTGAATATGCCATAGCGCTTTACAACACCGTAGAGGGGTGATTCTAAGCCCGTGTGATACATATCAAAAGTGATCTCTGGAAATGGAGTGTGGATGAATTCCGCTCTGATGGCGAACGGTGTCATGACAGAATCAGGCGTCGGAATCATCTAGAATAATTTGATAACTGTAAATCATAGCAAAATGATGTCAGTGTATGACTGGAACTTAGGTTGTGGTAAGGCGCTCACTTTGTTTTCAACGTAATGCATGGTAATGTATGCTTCAAAACAATCAGACTATCCCAATCGATGAGTTGTTATTTAATGCTGTTAACTGCCTAGCTGCGGAAAGTAAAATGATAAACTATCATCTGGTGTGGCGGCGGGTCGGAATGCGCCCCCAACCATATTGCCATAAGCGCTGGTGGTAGGACCTCTTGTGAGTCTGCACGGGTAGGTACCACCACCCTGCCTATTTCTGCCGTGAAGCAGTAATGCGTTTTGGTTTGCAGGGTGGGGCAGCCGTTGTAACTGTACTTGAGACCTTAGAACTTATATCTCAAGGTGAGTGGCGCATTTCCGTTGTAGATGTATATAGACTACAGTAGCCTTAACTACTTAACTTAACACCAGGTGGGCTGTGAGCTCGTCCACCCATCTAAGCAAAAAAAAAAGCGCATGGAAGGTCTTTCTCGGCCCAATAACACTAGGCTTGATCAAAATGTTATAACTTTGCGAAAATATACTCTATACAATTTATAGCATATATATGTCGGCGTGGAGCTCTTACCTGAAATAACAGGCGATAGGGCCAGACATGGTTTTTTTCGTCCGCACCAGCTGAAAGTACCGTGGCGGGCTGATATGAGCCTATTCGCAATGAAGGTGTTAAGACTTCGAGCTTCCTCCCAAGATACGCAGCGCCAATCATACGGCGCCAAAAAATATAGTATACGGTTTTAATTTGTTTACTGCTGACGAAGAAGCCATCCTCTCTGTATTTAGTAAGATAGAAATTAATTTATTACATCATAAACAAAGGATATTCTGAATTTAGGCGCGTAATTTTCTGTCGTGCTATAAAGGTCATTTTACGATGACAGTATAAGAGCCGTGATAACAGACCCCCGCTGCTGATAAACGTCTTATTGCTTAATAAACTTAATCCGCTAATTTAGGCTCTGTCCTAGGTTTTACTGCCACTTTGGTTTATGAATTATTTTCATATTATATTTTTTGTTACCGAATTACTTTTTTCTTTATGGCGACATAACATCATAAGTATCAAGCTTAACCAATTGAAAGTAATTAAGAATTTCAGTTTGAAATCAGAATTTAGTCTGAGTAAGACACACGTCTTGCTGACTGTTTGTCGGGCTTCTTGTGAGCCCGTGCGAGTAGGTACCACCACGCCACCTATTCCTGCTGTGAAGCAATAATGCGTGTCGGATTAAAGCGCGGGGCAGCCGTTCTACTAAAAGAACTGAGGCTTAGAACTCATGTCCCAAGGTGCCAACATTCACGTTATTGATGTCTATGGGCCCCGTTAACCAACTTACATATACCACCGCGAGATTGTCTATCAATCTAAGATATAAAAATAACGTACAATTATATGAAACGAATGACACTACCTCTCAATCTATGCGTAACGATAACCACTGTATCAGATGATATAAGTATTATAAGTATTAGCAATTCATCTGATAGGTAAATTCGTTTGAAAGTTTTGTTCTTTAAGATTGAACTATAGTGTAATTAGTTGTTTGCTATTCTAAAATCTACAATAGACTAGAGTCGGAATAGGGACAAATCTGGGATGTCATAATACTTTTGTTGAGTTGTTAGATTTAATAACTTTGTTGAACTGAAAATTACTTTTATTTAGTGTTTAAGAATATTAAATAGTTTAATTTAGTCGTCAAAGTTTGAGTTAAATATATTAAAAAGTTAATAATTACCTAAAGTTAGGTACCTACCTAAAAACTTAATAGTGCCAGCCCTATCGAAAAATTCTATTGTTCCCATACGTAACCTGATTAACCCCAAAGCCAAGGGTTTTTTCAGTTTTTGTGTATATGTGGTAATGAACTATGTTTAATACCGCATCGTATATAAAAATTTAAGCCTCCGCAACCATTTTAATCTCAATTTTATTGGTATTACCCTAAGAAAAACCATTGAAAATTTGTATTGGATTTGGAAAGGGTCCCGATTCCCCCCAATCTACGATATATGGAATTATTGTCGACATAACGGCCATCGAACAAGGCATCCATGTAAGAACTGTCAACAAAAATAAACAATGATGCTAAAACTGTTTGTATCTTTTTTTCTTTCAAAACGTTTGTCGTTGGCATTCGCAGATTTACGTAAAGCAGTTACATTTGCCTACAAACACCTCATTACTGTCCCTTGAACGAGTGTTGATTATAATTATGGCCTAGATTTACGGCTTGTTTGTTTATATGTTATGCTGCTGTGAATGTGGTTGGAATTTGGTAGGACCTCTTGTGAGTCCACACGGGTAGGTACCATCACCCTGCCTATTTCTGCCGTGAAGCAGTAATGCGTTTCGGCTTGAAGGATGGGGCAGCCGTTGTAACTATACTGAGACCTTAGAACTTATATCTCAAGATGGGTGGCGCATTTACGTTGTCAATAGGCTCCAGTAACCACATAACACCAAGTGGGCTTTAAGCTCGTCCACCCATCTAAGTAATAAAATAAAAATGAGCTTGTTGTTATGCTTGTAGTGATCGCTACAATTGTCAAATGCTTAAAGATCTCAAGTTCCATACGTATTTTGAGTTGGAATGTCGATCGGCGTCGGCATCTACGTGAAAGGTACGAATTGTCTTAAAATTTCGCAGCTATCTATGTAATATATATACGGGCTTAACGGGTCCTTACCACTTACGACTTTAATGAGTCCTTGATATTTCAGCGCTGTTTTAAGCGCCAAGATAACGGGTAAATAATAGTGTTCGTTATTTGGAAGGTATTTAGTTTTTTTATTCACAATATGAAGGAATGCTATCTCGTATGTGTTTAGCATTTTGCAGCAGAAAATCCTATGTTCAACCTCGTTATTTTTAATTATTATCGTTAGTAATGAAAATTTAAATACTGATAAATGCAGATCATAAAGAGGTATTTAGGCCAAACGAAATACACAAATGGACAAACGAGCTCACATCTCTGATTGCAGTCTGTTCACGCCACAACGTTAACGACTGCATTGATCGAGGTTGCAGGCTTTAATTGCTTTGCAAATATATACATTCCAAGACTGGGCCGGTATATTCAGGAAGAAAGTTCATGAACGTTAGCCGACTCATTGGGGAACTCATTTAGTTTACCGTAATCAGATAGTCTCGAATGCTTCGAACCACTAAAAATCGGCAAAGGATAGTGCTGAAACTTGTGTGCTTAGTGCGATTTTTTAACGCTCTCGACAGCTTAAGCGTTAATTCAAATTTGTATGGAGTTGGAACGTTTGCGTACGTTTGCCGCTAGGGGCGCTGTTCCAACTGCATACAAAAATTTGAATTAACGTTTACGCTATCGAGAACGTTAAAAAACTCGCAATAAGCACACCGAAGACTGAGAAAATCTACTATATTTAATATTAATGGAAGTACTACTCATATAAGAGAAGAAAACTTATATACATACATATAATGAGAGCAAATACTCCAGAATGAATTAACAATAAAAGGCTTAATTGCATTTTCTGTAATATAATAAATAACAAAACAACATTTAAAGTCCTTAATCTCTTTTTAAATTAATGTTTTAAAAAGTATTATAATATTATGCAAAACTAAACTACTCTCTTCACTGAATGGCAGGTGAGGTGAATCCGTCTAAGACAAATCTCTTTTAAAACTAAAGAGTTTGAAAGGTTTTAAATACTAAAAGTTTTTCTTTACAATTATTTTAGAATAAACTTATTTAACAGTTTTCGGACTGACAGACGCGTAGACGCATAGATTATACACTTAATATATTCGACGTAGACGTGTCGTCTGACGAAAGATGGAAGTATTTCAAAACGACCAAAACAATAATAATGGCAGTAAAAACGTGATATTGAATCGTAAATATTGTTTTGAGTATATCGTGATTACCGAAGAAAGCACTAAATTTATTTAAGACGCTCATTTATACCAATACAAGGTTAAAGAGAAAAATAATTTCAAAATTGCCCGATGTCAATGCTTTTATTACGTAAATAAACTTCGAGGAAAATTCTTAATGTGAGCGATGTTTTAGAAAATTGATAGATGCACGATAATGAAATTTGACATGGCATGTCATCGTTAGCTGAGCGTTTAGTATATTATAATATTCAGTAAGGCTTTAAAAGTATGACAATTTTTCCCCCATTTAATCGTCAGACGCTAGACTTAGACTACTAAGGGGCTATTTCAAGATTTTTAAGGACGCACGGACGAGCTATGTCATTGTAAAAGTTGCGGCTATGAACTAAAATCTCTGTCTATATCTGCCGCAAAACAGTCATGGATTCCAGTCTGAAGTATAGGACAGCCATTATCCATAACTGTACAATTGATACTTAGACTTCACCTCAATAGGTCGCTGGTGATTTCATTCGCCCATTCACGCAATAAAACAAATCAAGATTATAGTATCAACAAGGACATTCCCAGAAATTGCTTAGAATAGATTATTCGTGGGCGTCCTTAGAATATCTCACCGGAAATCGAACAGCAAGATCTGAAAGATAGAATCGTTTTTGTATTTAAATAGGGAAAAAAAGGACAGATAATTTTGCTTTTAGTAATAAAAAAATATATTTTATTGCTTAGATGGATGGACGAGCTCACAGCCCACCCGGTGTTAAGTGGTTACTGGAGCCCATAGACATCTACAACGTAAATGCCGCCACCCACCTTGAGATATGGGTGTTTTAAGGTCTCAGTATAGTTACAACGGCTGCCCCACCCTTCAAACCGAAACGCATAACTGCTTCACGCCAGAAATAGGCAGGGTGGTGGTATGTACCCGTGCGGACTCACTCGAGGTCCTACCACCAGTATTTACGCAAATGACTCGTATAGCTTTGCGGGTTTGATTTTTATTACCTGATGTTATTCTTTCTCCATGGAAGTCAATCATGAGCATTTATTGTACTTAACAAATGTTCACGATTGACTTCCACGTTATTTCATTACAAAAATTGGTACCCGCCTGCGGGAGTTGAACACTGGTGTATCGCTACATACGACTGTACCCGACGTCTTATCCCTTAGGCCACGACGACGTCAATTACGTTTTTTTTTATTGCCCTTGTAGGCAGACGAGCATACGGCCCACCGTGGTGGAGTGGTTACCGTCGCCCATGGACTTCAGCAAGGCCAGGGGCAGAGCCAAGCCGCTGCCTACCGCTTAATACTCTCCACAAGCCTCGTTTGAAGAAGGACATGTCATAGCGCTCGGGAAACACCGTGGAGGGGAGCTCATACCATAGCCGGATGGTACGTGACAACAAAGACCTCTGGAAACGCACTGTGGATGACCGCAGTGGCTCCAGGTAGTATGGATGAACTCTACTCCGGTGGCGGGCGGTGCAATGTACGTCGTATATCGTTGGTCGATAAGATATTTAAGTTATTTATTTTTGAGATTTTCTCATTAGTTTAAGCAATGTGATCATAGCGAGCAAATGAGATTATTTTATATAAGGGACTTCAAGATACAGTTTTAATTTAAAAAAGAAAAGTTAAGAAGGTCTCAACAATTGAAACTGAATTCGTGAACTTGAATGGACATACCGACTTGGACTATAATCGATTCAGTCAGAGAAAGTTTAAGCTGGATAATAGAGTTATGGAGTCCGTTAATTAATTAGGTTAAACGTGCCTAACCATGTTGATGGGTATTAACGTAGTTACAGTGTTTCATCGCGTAATAGCCCTTCTAAATTTGAGAGTTGCCTATTAAAATCGTACTGCCTATTAGATTGTTAATGAACGCGGCGTTTGTCTCTTTCGATCGTGTTTTCAGTTTATAATCAATGCTAGAAACATAAAGTGTAACCTTCTGAATGTAGATGGTAGGTGGTAGGACCTCTTGAGTTCGCACGGGTAGGTACCGCCGCCCTGTCTATTTCTGCCGTGAAGCAGTAATGCGTTTCGGTTTGAAGGGTGGGGCAGCCGTTGTAACTATACTTGAGATCTTAGAAGTTATATCTCAAGGTGGGTGGCGCATTTACGTTGTAGATGTCCATGGGCTCCAGTAACCACTTAACAGCAAGTGGGCTGTGAGCTCGCCCAACCATCTAAATAATAAAAAAATAAAAATAAACTTACAGCTTATGTAAATATTGATCTAATCAATAATCGAAATCACGTGTTTCGTAGTAGTAAAGGTTGAGCGTATTGGTTTGATATCGATAGGTTTTTCTTACCCTCGCGTACGCCGAAACGCATTACCACTAGTATTTACGCAAATTTGTAGATTTTGGACTATACCATTTTTTTTTGGACGAATCCCTTAATTACTGAAGTCGTTTGTGAGCACTTGTTAGGATATGAATTTGAATGCTGGTTTAGCTACACGTGAATATGGAAGAGGACCGATGACACAGTCTGGGCGGTAGGGCGGACGCGGATGAGAATGGCGGGCTATCGAATATTATAGCATAAAGAGGAGGAGACCTATGCTTAGCAGTTGATATCATAGAGTTGAAGATATAGTATATAGCCAAGACACGAGTACACCGAACATAATAATCGACAAGCCATGAAGGCTTCTAAAGCGAGACTCAATTAATATCCATTTTTTTTTAACTTTGTGGAATCCATTTACGGATACTCGGTCGAGAGGGGTAAGAGACCGGGTTATGTCGGACTCCGGCGCCTCCAGAAAAGAACAGGGAGAAAAAGAAGACCGGGGAAGGAAGACCTCCTCTTCTTCCAATTCCTGCCGGGAGACTACGCCTTGAGAAAGGAGCGCGAGGCACTGCACGGCATCAGTCAGCCACGCAAGAGCTACCCCGCAAAACCGACTACCGACTAAACCCCATCGAGCCCCACCACTCCGACTCCACGAAACCCACGGTACCGCACAGTGCGCGCCGAAGGCTCGCCGTCGCCAGTACCCGTCCTCATCTCAAATAAAATCCTACAGTGATAAAATATCGTACTTACTTTATATACTATGATTCGGTTTACTTTAGTTGCGAAACTAGATGATATAAAATGATTACTCAATAACTTCTCGTCTCTTTAACGTTTGTGCGTCATTTACCTGGTGAGCGATGATCGCGTTGCATAACAAAAGTTTCCAAAGCCCCTCGTGTAATATTGATGCTTTTTCCCCCTACCTAACCTACTTCGCTGTTAGCGTATGTTGATGAGATTTCCACGTTCCTGTTGTTAAAGTATAGTAGCTGTTATTACGCACTAGCTCACACCCACTCAACCCTTGTGGTGGAAGAGCATGTTATGAACCCGTATGGCTAATACGGCCTTACGGAAGCTTGTCTGGACATACATATTTAAAAAATATATCAATAAACACAAAATGACAATGTGAAATGCACTCCCCAATTTAATAATATATAATATTATTGCATTTTTATACTATTTTTAAAACAAAAAAAGAAATATTAATAACATTAAAATAATCGACCATAAAACATTACTTTCGAATACAATTTACTTAAGTTAATAATAATTCAATCAAAAAATAGCTATGAAAATTTCACTTAGATGAATTTTTTTTGAATTAATCACTAAAGAGAATCGTACAGACGTTCAATCTGCATTCCATTTTCAAAGCAAACGTTCTGGAAAAAAG
This sequence comes from Bombyx mori, assembly GCF_030269925.1. Taxonomy (NCBI): domain Eukaryota; kingdom Metazoa; phylum Arthropoda; class Insecta; order Lepidoptera; family Bombycidae; genus Bombyx; species Bombyx mori. The sequence goes on from NC_085117.1 coordinate 15,499,144, forward strand.
GAACAAATGGAATAGGTATATCAAGTTGATGAACTAAGTGCCTAGACCTGCAGGCTACGAGCGTAGGTTTCAAAAAGGGAACGTGCCGGCATCGGCGTACTGGTATAACGCTCAGTCTGATTACAGCCGGCAAGCGATACGTACCGCTCCAGTGACGGGCACTCGCATTACGACAACGGAAAACTTGTGTATTTAAAATTATTAGATAACTAAAATAATATTCATTAAACGTAAATTTTACGATTCATGACATAAAAAAAAATGTTGTGATCGTGGACAATCAAGATACAATTTAAAACTTATGCATTTCACGCGGAATTTTTATTAAGTTTTTTTTTTAACTCACATTGAGTTCAGGCATATTGATCGTAGTTAATTGTTTAAGACATCGGCTTAAGGAAGCAATCTTCAGATACGCTGTAATCATCATCATAATAAAGGTTAGTGGATATTTTTCAAGTAATCTATTAATTATCTTTACAATGAATAATATGAATGATGCAATTGTTGAAATTATTCATGAAAAATTATTTAAAAAAATAAGTAATTTGTACTAGGTATGTTCCCAGATTAGCTGGTATTTTTAGAATGAAATTATGAATGTTTTAGAGAATGGGAACTCCCTATATCCTATCTTAGGTTATGGAGAAATGTGGTTAATCAAATATTGTTAAACTAAAACAGTTTAATCAATCACCTGATATTTTTATTGATGCTACAGGGCATAGACATGGATTTTAATGAATGATAAAATGTATAAATGAATTTAGTATCGTCATAACATCATAAATAGGGAATATTTAAAAATGAAAATTAATCATTCTTTCTTGAATTCTTATCGGATTTCATCTAGTCTTTTCCTAATTTAAAGAAACAATATTAATTTAATTTAAAAATAAATTCAATCAGCTTAGTAACTAATTTACCATAATGACTTGTTAGTGATACTTCATACTAGTGCCTGCGTCATACTTATGGCTGCTGCAAAATATTTTATCTTCTTCCAGCTTGTAGGAATGATCGCTCGATTTTTATTTAAGCCTGAGCTGTAACGTGTTTTACAAAAACTCTGAGTTATTATTAATCGACTTAAAAAAAAGAAGAAGGTTATCAATTCTCCTTTTTTATCAGAGTTATGTACCTCTGAATTTTTTTAGGTGAGCTTTTTTTGGGCATATTTTTTTTTTGGGCATTTTTATGGTCATATTATATAACGTAAATGCCGCCATCCACCTTGAGACATTAGTTCTAAGAACTCACTTTTTACAGTATAATTACTGCCTGAACCTTTGAACCGAAACGCAGTCCTGCTTCAAAGCGGCAGCAATAGGCAGAGTCGTGGTACCTACCCGTGCGGACTCACAAGACGTCCTACCACCGGTATTTACGCAAATTACGATTTTGCGGGTTTGCTTTTTATTACACGACGTTATTCCTTCACCGTAGAAGTCAGTCAAAATAATTAATATTTTGCTGAAATCGGTTTTCTTTTCTGTTAAAATTTTTATGTGTTATTTTTTGTATCTGAAACCAGCAGGATAGTTATTTGAATTTTGGTCTACACTAAATACAGTTGGATTTTGTCAAAATCGAAGATGAAGAAGCTACGTAGTATCGAAAATAATCCAATATATTAATACATATATTGACCCAATATCCATTACACTGGGACCCTCGAAAGACGAACTTTCCTAATGTAATCATATTGATTGTGTGCGGACAGTTTGTTCATATATTTAGGCAGCACAAACAACTGCGTGCATTTAATATAGGGAAATCGATAAATTTTATTAGATTAAGATTATCTTATACCTTTAAACGAGCAATTCTTGTATATATATAATCTGAATCTCGGAAACGGCTCCAACGATTTTCATAAAATTTAGTATACAGGGGATTTCGGGGGCGATGATAAATCGATCTAGCTACGATTTATTTCCAAAAAATGTTGTTTTATTCGTGTTTTCAATAATCAACTCTTCCCGACATCTATTAGCGAATAATAAAACTATTTTTCTTAATTGAGGGCAACAAACCAACATGGCGTTATCAAAAAAAAAAAAACCGAGCATCGGTCATCATCTAGTATAAATGTTAAAACACATTCGATTCAGTGTGATAAGTCTAAGACGCAAATGTCAATTAACATCAAATCCTTAATTTTTGTGGGCTTATGAACACTTTTTAGGTTACACGAGGGTTTTGAAAAACCGATAACGCGTAGGATTCAGTCGCGTTTTATATCCGCGTCTATATGTACCCGGGCTCCAACTTATTTTAAAACATCCGTTCCCTGGGTAAATTAGATTTAATAATTTGTATTTGCATCTTTTCACTAATTAATTGTAGGTTGAAAACGATTAATTCGTTGTCTTTCTTTGTTATTAAATGTTTGTTTGTTTTTATTATAATACTTAGAGCACTAGCACAGTATTCCAGGTTTTGTTAGTTTACCCATTCAAGTTATCTACTTCTCTTGTGGAACATGAGCTCTTGTAAAACATGGGGCCGTGAGCTCGTCTACCTATTAGTAATTAGAGCAATAAAAATAAAAACCTGAAGTGTGAAATCTCAATAAGGGCTTCAAATTTGAAACTTTATGATCAATACAGATTATTGTTGTTGAGAACAACAAACAAATCTAGTGTATATTTTGAAATGAAAATAACGGAGATCGGGGCGATGATAAACGATACTGTCAGTTGTAAAAATAAGAAGTTCTTAGACTTCTGTTAGATTGAATATTTGTAGCCTCAAAGTAATGAACAAAGTTCCATGCATTACTAATTAATAATCGGCCAGTTTGCTTCGTTAGTAAAGCAATCATTGTTGCGTTTTTTTTGTTAGCATTTATTTATTTACCTACCGATTTTTAACGGAGTAGATACAAGAGTTTTTTTTACTGTTACTACCGCGACACTTAGGTACTGTTTGAAAGATGGGACGTTGAGATGTCTATTTGTCTCTAAAAGTTAGAACTAGCTTGTTGACCGCTCCAGACGAAAAATAATAATTGAAAATACTTTTTTATTTCTTTATATGGGTATACGAGTTCACGTGATTACTGGAGCGGATATGGAACATTTCAATTTGTATCTCCACTTGATCGAAATGTATGATCTAGAAGTCAATTTGGTGTGAAAAAACAGTCAGATTCCGTAAGCTTAAATTCATACAGTTAAGATTTGACATAGCGAAGACAATTTATAGAAAGAAGAAGGAGATGGAGAATTTTTACTTGTAATTAAAAATTTAAATAATTGGTAACAGCTAACTTTTGTCTATAAATCTTAAAAAGTAGATATCTTGACGCACGGTAAGAATATAAGTGTCTGTCAAGTCAAAGATAGATAGGTGCTTCTAAACTTATCGTGATACTAAACAATACTTGTTATACTCTACGAATAAGATTTCTTATTAAATGATGTCTGATTAGAGTCACAAAATATATTGGAGATATAATGGGTTTTATCATTATCCAAGTAGGTATTCGGGGATGTGAAATATGGGGTTCAGTGAAACATAAAATTGATAATCTTGTAGAGATAGTTATCCTTATAAAGATGAGATCTGACCAACAAATATTAGATATGTTGTTGGTTTAGATAAATAGGCTATATAATTAACATGTCATATTGTTTACGAATGATTTCTACAACGTAGAATTGTCATGTAAAAAAATTATATTCTGCAAAATTCATAAACTATGCACAATTATTTTAGTTGCAAGTAACGGGAGGACTCCTTATGAAAATACCCATTTATTAAGCGCTATATGAAGCAATTCCTGTTGATAGAGATTCTTGACACAATATAGATTCTTAATCCGTTATAATTTTTTCAAGATAGAGCGCAGTGTCCTTTTTTCGGGCTGGGGCGCGCGGGATATGTGGGACTCTGTGGCCCCGGATGGGAAAAGACCACCCGCTTAACGACTCCGGTGCACTCTCGCTAGGTAAAAGGATTACGGCAAACACTACTACCAGACGCAAGGGTGCAATATTCTGAAATATATAGGTAGTTTCTTAATGTCCTATGGACTTTGAACACAATTGCCTGTTACAGCTATTCTGCTGAGATTAATATGAAAATTTCACGCATCGAGCACGTACCATTCACAATTCATCTGAAGTAGCAATAAAAAAAATATATTACAAAGTTATGGAAATGAGGCTTTTGTGTTTTTATTACCACAGCGTAAAGGATTGATGATTTACGCAGTTTTGTTGTAGACAGGTGTCGTATAACATTCAGGACACATACATGTTATATGTGGATTGTGACAAGCGTTTTGTTGTGTTTTTAAACAGTTTGTTTATCTCTCATTTACAATATTTTTGGAGTTTACTCCTTTAGAATCGATTTACATATATAGGCCCGGGGTATGAAAATTATGGGGACCAAAATCGTACTAGCATGTCACACGAAATGCGTTATGCGCCTGATTGGCTCCTGATTGCGTGATGCGTGCGCGCGCCAATCAAAATCGTACTAGCATGTCACACGAAATGCGTTATGCGCCTGATTGGCTCCTGATTGCGTGATGCGTGCGCGCGCCAATCAGGAGCCAACGCGCGGCCGCGTTATCGCAGGTGACGCCGGGCTGCTGCGCCGGCAGTCCGCCACAAAGCCTCGTACTGATCGCGCGTTTCTCTCATTATTGTATTTTCATATATTTGTTAGTCGTTTGTTTTGTGTCTCGTTAATTTGTTAATAATCTGTAGTGTATCGTGTTGTCGTAATATAGAACTATTTCTCGTATTGTTTCGTTTAATTTTTTATATCCAGTAAACTCCAGTCGTGCGTCGGAGCGGACACACACACTTTTTTTTCTGGTTAAGAGATAGGTAGAAATTATTTTATCTGGACCTTTTGATGAAGTGAATTTCATTGACACTTTATTATAAATTAAAGATACAAAAGATGCGATAGATAAGATATGAAAGATACGTTTACTCCTTTAGAATCGATTTACATATATAGGCCCGGGGTATGAAAATTATGGGGACCAAAATCGTACTAGCATGTCACACGAAATGCGTTATGCGCCTGATTGGCTCCTGATTGCGTGATGCGTGCGCGCGCCAATCAAAATCGTACTAGCATGTCACACGAAATGCGTTATGCGCCTGATTGGCTCCTGATTGCGTGATGCGTGCGCGCGCCAATCAGGAGCCAACGCGCGGCCGCGTTATCGCAGGTGACGCCGGGCTGCTGCGCCGGCAGTCCGCCACAAAGCCTCGTACTGATCGCGCGTTTCTCTCATTATTGTATTTTCATATATTTGTTAGTCGTTTGTTTTGTGTCTCGTTAATTTGTTAATAATCTGTAGTGTATCGTGTTGTCGTAATATAGAACTATTTCTCGTATTGTTTCGTTTAATTTTTTATATCCAGTAAACTCCAGTCGTGCGTCGGAGCGGACACACACACTTTTTTTTCTGGTTAAGAGATAGGTAGAAATTATTTTATCTGGACCTTTTGATGAAGTGAATTTCATTGACACTTTATTATAAATTAAAGATACAAAAGATGCGATAGATAAGATATGAAAGATACGAGAAATAAAAAAAAGTGTGTGTGTCCGCTCCGACGCACGACTGGAGTTTACTGGATATAAAAAATTAAACGAAACAATACGAGAAATAGTTCTATATTACGACAACACGATACACTACAGATTATTAACAAATTAACGAGACACAAAACAAACGACTAACAAATATATGAAAATACAATAATGAGAGAAACGCGCGATCAGTACGAGGCTTTGTGGCGGACTGCCGGCGCAGCAGCCCGGCGTCACCTGCGATAACGCGGCCGCGCGTTGGCTCCTGATTGGCGCGCGCACGCATCACGCAATCAGGAGCCAATCAGGCGCATAACGCATTTCGTGTGACATGCTAGTACGATTTTGGTCCCCATAATTTTCATACCCCGGGCCTATATATGTAAATCGATTCTAAAGGAGTAAACTCCAAAAATCTTAAAAAGATTATAAAGTGAAAAGGTTTAAGACAATTAAGCCATTTTTCTAGAACTTCATGTTACTCATCACTGTAGTAATGTGCATTTCTACTTTAAGAAACTACAGGGACTATCTTCAAAGATTGCCGTGAACTAGTCTGTTCAACAAAAAGGGTTTATTCCATTTAGCGAGAGTCACAGCGAAGCGTGGTCGGGCAGTCTTTAGTTACGGAATTATATTAACGTACATAAGTATTAACCATTGGCTTTGATATGTTCTGTCACTTTTCATCAAAGATAAAATCAAATTTTAAAGTATTGACAGAGATAAGATATATATCAAATTTGATTTACTCGTAGTTTCGAGAATTCAATTTCATCGTATGTTTTACACTGATAAAAAGGAATTGGGCTGCATCGCAATAAACATGAATGTTTGATTACTCGTTTTTTTGTGTTTTGCGCAATCAAGGATTGTTTTTATTTTATTGGAGTTTACTCCTTAAGAATCGATTTACATATATAGGCCCGGGGTATGAAAATTATGGGGACCAAAATCGTACTAGAGAGTATAGCATGTCACACGAAATGCGTTATGCGCCTGATTGGCTCCTGATTGCGTGATGCGTGCGCGCGCCAATCAGGAGCCAACGCGCGGCCGCGTTATCGCAGGTGACGCCGGGCTGCTGCGCCGGCAGTCCGCCACAAAGCCTCGTACTGATCGCGCGTTTCTCTCATTATTGTATTTTCATATATTTGTTAGTCGTTTGTTTTGTGTCTCGTTAATTTGTTAATAATCTGTAGTGTATCGTGTTGTCGTAATATAGAACTATTTCTCATATTGTTTCGTTTAATTTACCGACATCGTTTTGCTTGTGGCCGGACGCCGTTCGGGTTCGATTCCTGAACGTATCAACTCTTAGTGGGTTGATACCCGAATATAACCCGCTACAAATCATTTATTAATAAAGCTTATTAAATATAAACAATTCCTTCTATCAGTGAATGGACAACTTATATATTAATTGTAAAAGTGAATTATATAGACTTACTTAATTACCGCATCCACGTGTTCCGCAACTCCCGGATCATTCTCACTAGAATACGTAACTTCCATATTTTACTGTATTCAACTGACACAAATTTATATTTATATCCAGTAAACTCCAGTCGTGCGTCGGAGCGGACACACACACATTTTTTTTACTTTATGATTGAAGTATTACTGGTGAAGTATTATTACCTTTCTAGTTTCATTAGGATAGGTGGGAGAGGTGGGATTTGCAAACAGATACTCGAGCACCTCCAAAGGAGACCTAACAACTCAAGGGCAGCTGCTTCGCGAATAAATCTACTGCTAGATCGGAATCGCGACCCGCTGAGAAGATCCTGATATTTTTGATATTTTTGATTGCTGATATTTAGGTTAGGTTGCACGTCGAGCTCTTTGCCGAGTTCGACGAGTACGGTTACCGAGGTCCCTAAGCCTGCTCCTAGTGTTAGAGTTGAAGGTGTCTAATGCAAGAGCTATTGGATCTGATGGATCCGTAAGAATGTGTCTAGGGCGTCGACGGTGACTGGCTTCTACGTGATCAGGATCCAGGGAATCAAGTGCTGTATAGTAGATTTAGTTATAGCTTTGTACAGTTTGTGCAGTTGTTATAGGCCCTTGTAAAAATGTTTCTAACATACATCACATCATAGCCGGTTACTCTTGGTAGAGCAGTCGTGATCATGTGGAATCCTTGTTTATTAAAGCCTTCACAGCTGTTCTCCACGCACTCGTTAAGTGGGGGGGGGCTTGGTAAGAATTTTCATTTAATCAGATCAGCGCGTGGGGCTTCGTCCGAGGTCTTTTTCCGTCGATCCTATCCTGGAACAACAAGTTTCTCAATAGACTAGCATTACATTACAGTACACCACATTACTAGCATTACATTACAATAGAAAAGGGCGGAAGTCCGGCGATTTCCTCCTGGCCAAAAAAAAAAAAGAAGCAAAACGATACATAGTACGCTCGTGAATTGTTTCAACGATCATTTGTATCTTATTTATTTAGCTTTTGCCAATATAAAATGTAGTCGAATATGAAATTAATATGAATTATTCGCAGCTGGTGAATTCGTGTTGAAAGAAAATAAAACCACGCAATACTAATAAATTCACGCAATTGCTGATATTAGGTCATATTATGAACGTATTACAGTACGTACAGCCAGAATCAGTTATACACTCTGGCTGGTAGATTTTGACCTCTTCTCTGAAGACAGGGAGGCATTCACGCTCGATAATTGATTAACAACACTGACAACGAAAACGACATCAAAACATTCTCATATTTTTAAATAATTTAGTAAACTTATTATAAACTAGCCGTACTCGCCCGCTTCGCTGGGCATTTAAAATTAACATTATTATTTATTGTCATTATTATTAGGGAGTCCAACACTTATATAAATATTAGCGTATCCATTAAGTCAATCGGATGCATGGTTAGGTAGTTATAACGGAACATCCGTAAAAACCACTAGATTTATATATTAGTATAGATCAGCGGTCGGGAAACCGGGGTAAATTACCCCAAATGGGGAAAAATTAAATTTTGAGGAGTAAAAAGTATATATTGAAGTGAAACTTCTTTAGAATCGTTGTGATTTCAAACTCGATGAAACGAAATGAAACGAAACGAAAAAATAAGTCCATAGAGACATGTAGGCATCGTGTGTATATTACATTGATAAATTGAATAAATGATGCTTAAATTAAAATTTTAGTTATTGTCAAAATTATCATGGGGGTTATAATATGAAAGATGCTAAAAAGAAGCGATTAGGTTTTTTTTTGTTCTTCGCCATGGGGTAATATCAACTTACACAAAAACATTTTTTTTTTCTTGCTTAGATGTGTGGACAAGCTCACAGCCCACCTGGTGTTAAGTGGTTACTGGAGTCCATAGACATCTACAACGTAAATGCGCCATACACCTTGAGATATAGTTCTAAGGTCTCAGTATAGTCACAACGGCAACGCATTTTGGGGTTATAATTAAAAAAGTTTCCCGACCGCTGGTATAGATTATATTACGTTAGGACACATTACATTAATTTTATGTATAGTGTATATTTTTCTGTTTTGATTTATGTATGTGTTTATTGTACCTATATTGGAAGATGTAAATATTTGTATCTATTTGTATGTTTAATTTATATTTCAAGGTACCTACCATTATTTCCTCTGCATTATCTTTGGTTGACTGCTCGAGAATGCCTTAGACATCAGGTCCGCCAATGTATACAAATACATGAAATGTAATCTACTTGATATTTATTAAATTCTGTAATAACATGGAATTCGGTTAACGTCTCAGTATCTTAGAATCATGAACCGTGCGTAGGTTTTATAAATATTTTTTTCATTTGCTTACTCACGAAATTGCCATTCACGTTACGATAACATGCTCATGATGAGATCTTTAATATCAATGAAGAGAATGAAAGGTAAAAAATAAATTTCATTCTACACGCATAAAAAGAATACAACTGTCATAACGGACATTTGAACTAAAACAAAAAAGATTAAGTTACAAAAAAGACAACTAATATCAATAAAATGGGTATAAGGCGAAAAGTTGCCATTGAATAACACAAGGCAGTGGATGAGGATAATCAGTAGTAGGTAGGACCCAGTAGAACAGTTGTCCAGCTTGGCACCCGACAAGTTTCTTGCACAAGGAAGAAGAAAAAAAAAGCAGTATGCAGGAAATGAAATGACAAATCTACAAAAATACACAAAGAATTCGATAGCTTTAGAAATAAAGCGGCCAAAAAAAAAACAACAAGAGATGTGATTGGTGAAACGGTCACGGCTCACTAAAAGCTTTTGATTTCAACTGGTACCTAATACTCGATTTTCAGCAGGAATACATAAAGTTAGGAAGTTCCCGAAGTTGTAATGAAATACTTGCGAAGACAACAGTAACTTGCACCCCGACTGCGACTCGTTTACAGAAACTCAGAGCATTAAAGTAGCAGAGGTGGCTATTAATATTCTACTTAAGTAGAATTTATTTATTAACATCGGACCATTTGTATCGTAACTTGATATAATTCAGCAAACGGCGCTTAATTAAATTTTATGTTCTATTATCAAATAAAATATCAAAAAAAAATTTATTGCCCTTGTAGGCAGACGAGCATACTGCCCATCTGATGGTGAGTGGTTACCGTCGCCCGTAGACTTCAGCAATGCCAGAGGCAGAGCCAAGCCGCTGCCTACCGCTTAATACTCTCCACAAGCCTCGTTTGAAGAAGAACCTGTCATAGCGCTCGGGGAACACAGTGGAGGGAGCTCATTCCACGCCGAATGGTACGTGGCGAAAAATACCTCTGGAAACGCACTGTGGATGACCGCAGTGACTCCAGGCAGTATGGATGAACTTTACTCCGGTGGCAGGCGGTGCGATGGTAAAAACGAGATGATGGTACCTATCATATTGTAAAAGTATTTTTTTATCAAAGCCGCTGACCGCTACATTACAATGGAAACTGTAAACTATCGTTTTATTATCCCCAAAAGCCTCCGAATTTCAGCTTCAAAGACAGCGTACATTGACCCGCACTTACATTTACGCCGCTATGTCGACCTGCGTTGGTGGTAATAAAGTTTATCATACTCAGTATTTCGGCAATAAACCGCCAGCCGTCCGATTGTGCGACATCCATTAGCGTTGTCCAAACCAAGCAAACGCCGAGGTCTTAAAACAAAGCTTATTTTCACACTATCATGATAACGTTGCAATCTACTAAATCTCTTGATCCCTTGATAGGTTATCAACTTGTTTGGATTTCAGATGTGTTTTGAAGAGGTGAGACGATAAATATATTAGTTTATTGCGCATTACGTCAATGGAAGCTGTCTAATAAATACGCGGGGAAGACGTAAACGTTAATAACCGGTAAATTATATTCATAATTATGATATTTTACGGTATTTTACATTAACGAATGTACTACGTGTTGATTTAATAAAATTTAAATTGCAGTTAGTGCTGAATGTTTATTTGTGTAGTGTAATTTTCATTTTACATAATTTCATAAACACTTTTCTCTTAGTAGTTTTAGAATCTGTGATTAGGTTTGAAATCAGGCAAATACGTAAAGGGAGTCGGAGAAAACCCGAGACAAACGTACTGAGGTGAAAATACGGGGACTAGAATTAATTGGACGGCAGCGAAAATTGGAGAAGTCCATTTTCAATGGTCTATTTATAGTTATAAATAGTGTAGATTTATTAAAGCATTACGCTTTCCCATATAAACTGCGAGCCCTTTCGGTGTAAAGACACATGCCCACCGAATCAAAAAGATAAATAAATGATAACTTGACGCTTAAGAATTAATTTATCAAATATTCATGGTAAAAATACAAGGTAAAAAAATTAAATACTTCATTTACGTAAAATAAGTGAAATAATTAAATTAGCTCAAACTATTTATTATAGACACGTTATAATTTATTTGACGTTTAACTTCTAATTGATAATTTTAGAAGTCAGTCTGTTATCATTACGATCGAATAATTTTATCAGAAAAAGGTTTTTCGACTTGCAACATTGTTATACGTGCTACAAAATAAATCTAAATAGTGTTTACATGTGATTTCAAGAAACTTGTTGTTTTATAAATATACTGTACGTAAAACTAAGGTACTTTTGTTTGATCTGACTAGAAATTTCTGCTTACTGTTGTTTGATCTGACTAGATATAGTTATAGTGTATTTTTCAAGCAAGTCTACAAAGGTTATAGTTTTCCACGAATTTTCATAAATATATTATTCATTACTTGCCCGATTAAACCTGTTAATGGATGAATGAATTTTGAAAATATGTTTTTAGATAAATAAGTATATTCTACGGACCTAATACATTCCATATAATTTATCCCACGTAAAAACGTCATGTGTCATCTTGAAACAAGAACGTATCACGTGTCGTAGTGATATTGTAGATGAGCTTGTGGGTCTCTTTTCCTCTTCTTCTTTTCTTCAATTCAGAAACCGTTTATGACAGGAATAAATGAGGTGGTGCTATCCTAGATCACATGACCAAAACACTCTGAAAGTAATTTTCATCAATGAATTTACGCAAAGACAAGTCCTTGTATGTTTCATTCTTCAAACGTGATTTCACCTAAAATGAAGCGGCAGCAGCTTGCCTGTCTATCGGCTATTGCTTATGCCATGATCGCTGATGACCTTTCACCATCAGACGGGGAATTTGTTCGTCTACTTTCGTGGCCAATAATAAACATACGTAGTAGGTACATCTGAATGTTTGAAGTGGGCCTTTTGTCTTTCTACTGCCTTTCGAGTTGACGAAGGCCACTCGATTCGACCTTTTTACTCGTTTTTCAGCGACATGGCTCGTCGATTTGTTTACACGGAGACAAGTAGGCACTTTATTTAAGCCATTGTCTATTAAGCTCGAGTGTTCAAGCGTTGTTGATGTGCTATTTTTTTGTTCTATATTTATGGACTGTCAACCGTGCTTACAGTCAAAATGTAAATAGGACAGACGGTCTATATACATATACGGTCTATGGTCCAGCCATAATAGTTAAGTTCTGTTAAAGTGAAAATGCCTTTTTTTAATGACGTAATGTAATGTTATTAAAATTTATACCTACATATTTATTAAAGTCTCAGCAATAAGTAAAAAAAAGCCATTCTATTCGAAATGGCCACCTTTGGCTTTTATACAGGCCTTAAATCTGTTTGGCCACGAATCTATGAATTTACGCGCTATCTCCAAGGGAAATTTTGCCACTGCCTGCTCCAAAGATTTTTTAACAGACTCAATGTCGCCATGTCATTTAGAGCAGGCCATGTCCTCTAAAACTGACCATAACTTGAAGTCTAAAAGGTTGAGGTCTGGACTAGATGAGGGCCAGTCTTCAACTCTTATAAAGTTCGGAACGTTGGTTTCAAGCTAGGCTTGGGTAGTTCGTGCCTTGTGAGCAGGTGCAGAGTTCTGCTGAAAAGTCCACGGTATATTTTTAAAAAGTGTATTGTTGAGAGGTTTCACAACATGATTCAAGGCTGTATCTTGGTACACTTTGGCTGAAATTTTCACTCCTTTTTCACAAAAATGTAGTCTTGTGACTCCTTGATAACAGACGCCCCACCAAACCATCACTGACGCAGGATGATGACCACGTTGTGCCTTTTCGACCACTTGAGCATCTTCTTTAGAACTGTGAGCGTACACTTTATCATTTTGCTTATAATAGTGTTCTTCAATCGTGAAACATTTTTCATCGGTAAAGAGGATATTTCTGTGCCTTTCACCTGCGTATCGCGACAGAAGGCATTTTAATCAATCCACCCTCTTTAATTGTAAAGATTGATGTAGGGCATGTCCCGTATATTGACGATAAGCACCGAGCTTCAGGTCTTGTCTTATAATACGCAAAAAAGTCCTAGCGGGAATCTTCATTACTCGGGATAAGATTTTTTGATTCCTAATGGAGTTTCGACAAATTCTAGCTTTAACAGCATTAACAGCCTTTGTAGATTCTAAAAGCACGCCGCCGCGCCGATCTTGTCTAGTCTTCGACAGACCAAGTTTTGTTCTATCTGTTGATAGTATCTCTCTTGGTATCAGCTGTATGCGAACATACGGCTGATAAGCTTTTGAAGTGTCTGGAATATGACCGACGGCCATATTCCATACCGTACCCACCCACTTTGACACCGACTATACCCACTTTGTGCAAAGCGATCACTGCAAATCCTATTTTCTTTAACACCCCTTATTCCTATTCTGTATTGTAATTTGATTATGAACAGGAAAATATGTGAAAAGGCGCAATATTGAAAGAAGTTTTTAAAATAAGATACATGTTCCAAATTCAAAACGATTAAAAAGTCGAAAAAAAAGGAAAGTTATTATGTAACAGTATTTATGGCTAGACTAGTTGATAACCACGTAGTTGCAAATGATTTTTAGACGAAGACCAAGCGAGTGATTGCACAAATAGGTTCTTCGAAAACGTTAAAATTTAGAAAAATATATATCCTTATACCTACCTATATCTATTGTTATATAATAGATTAGTTTTTACTGTTTAAATATATATTGGACTATATACATACATAACGATTATATAATGAACGAATATAACGATTACTACATAAATCTATTTTCTTATTACCGCTTGCAAGTACGTCAATTGTCATGTTGAAATCCTTATCCATGTTCCAATTACTCTCAAGTACTCAAGATTTTAGAGAGCCATTAATAATCCCGTTTTCCTCGTAGTTTGAGTAATTTCTGATGGATTGCATACATTTCACAGTAAACATAAATAAATTAAATTTTCCTAAATATGTATGTGCGTATCATATACAGGTATACATATGTATTAACTGAGACGTAATTTTGTGGAATCATGGACAGAATTTATGTATGAATTTTTGTGATTATGATTTGAATGAAAAAATATGATTAATTGTAATATTCGTGAAACTTACTAAGAGTTTGTTTCAATGGCCAATTGTTAAGGTACAAAAACCAGATCTAGATAATTTTTAATAAAACTATTTTCGTTTTTGCTTTATTTCATGTAAATAAATGAATTCTGTTTCAGAATTTTCAATACTGTAGGTGTTGTGTCAACCTATCGGCTTAATTGATCAAAAGAATTTTTAAGTTGTAGTCGGTGAATTTAAAGTAAACATCATTAATAACCTGAGACCTTAGACCCTATCTATACTGAGACCTTAGAACTATATCTCAAGGTGTGCGGCGCATTTACGTTGTAGATGTCTATGGGCTCCAGTAACCACTTAACACCAGGTGGGCTGTGAGCTCGTCCACACATATAAGAAAAAAAAAAAAAAAAAATTCTATGGTGTATCTATAGGCTTCTCCAATGTCGTTCTCTCACTGTTGAGGATCGCGACCATAGGTATATGATATTCCTCCACAGTGTTCGATCATGAGTGGTATGGACCGCATAGTACAGACTACCACCAAGTGCTTACCTTACTAGATCTTACCATCTGGCTGGTGTTCTGCCCACGGCGCGCTTGCCCTCTATGCGACCCGAAATTGTGAGCTTCTCTAATTCATGTCTGGAAGACGACATGATGTGTCCGAAGAAGCTATATACACGTTCCTATAGGCGACAGTTGCTAAATACCAAACAACGGACCGTGAGTTCTTTTATCCATTCACACCTAAAAATAACTATTTTATCTATTTCAGGGGAAAATGTTTAAAGTTGTGCAAAGTTATAAATCATCGAGATTATTTCAATGTCTACAATTACCAGTTATTGGACCCCATTAATCTGGTCCCGTATATCGAACGACCCGGCTCTAATCTCTGCGTTAGTAATAACCCGTGTAATGGGATAACGCTCAAATTGGGATAAAGGTTTTGGATGTGGCAATGTATTTGTAGTATTTTTGAGAAGAAACATATCAATTGTTTTCTTTTCATTTCTTCAATGAATGGCTCGCTAATGCTTGAATACAAGATTGTTTAAATATTGACGTGGTCGGGTTTGAAGGAAAGGCAATCATGAAAATTCATAAATCGTTCTCAAATCAAGCGTTTACATTGAAAACGATGGATGAAATAAATCATAACAAATTGAATACACCCACAATTCAGTGTTAAATGAAGCCGACGGCCGCTTCCCCTCGCAGGAAATGCTTTCACAGTCAATACATTCGACGCCAACAGATTTTTATGAAAGCATTATTATTAGTTTGGTGCGCAAATGTTCGTGTTTGAAGAAAATAATATTCCCTCAACAAAATCACGTTTTTAGAGTTTGTAATGGTTTGACAGACATACTGGTACAATCCAGATGTGTCTTGAACCCCCGCGGTTTGATACCATCGCCTTATCTACTTCTGTAGCGAATTCAATTATGAATAGCGTGATAGTTTTTTTTTTCGATGCAATTATTATTGACACTTCGACTCAAATTTCAAGGTCTTGAAAAATACATCACAAGGTGGATAAGCACCTGCTATGTTAATTCACCTATGAGTTTACTCTTGTTAACACATTCAAAGGTAAGTGTAGAACTCAGATCGACACTAATTTAGTGCAAACTCTCAAGTTCAAACTTAATTAAAGTGTTTAAAACCTTATTTACACTCTTCGATGCATTACAAAGTCGCAGTCTCTTTTTCTAAAGAACATGTTTTCATGTTGAATTTAATTTTGACAATACTCGTCATCTGAATCGGATTTCACCAATATGTCTTTCAATGAATTATGCTTTATACTGAAATTTCAAATTGCAATGCTGAATTTTATGGTGTCTAGAAAACCACGGCTTTGTATTTTAGGATCTGTGACTGAATTAATCAAAATTTCCGTATACAACAAATTAGGTTCAATTTCATATTAGAACGGAATTTGAAGCGCTAAAATATATTTACAGTTTTAATTAACATTGGATTCTGACGAATCTCTCTCATCTCTTGACTTTTCGCCGAACTGAATCGGCTGTTGTCACGGGAATCCTTGCGCAATGTATAATTTAAAATTATAATTAGTTTTCAACCGCGGTTAAGTTCCATTTTAATTGTAAACTAAGTATTTGAATCACTCCAGTTCCGATTGTAGGCTTAACTTTTAATTAAAATGTTTTTTTTTATTTGAAAAAAAACAGTTCGACAAATAAAAACTATATAAATAGTCCAATCTACTTAAACGTTTATGTTTGCGTTAACATTAATAGCATCTATTATCTGAAACCATTCCGCTTAATCAGATAATTCCTACAGGTTAATCTGCACGCTCCAGGCAATATTCGTAGCTGTCAAAGCCAGAACATATTGCGAAGTCGTTGACCCAATGACCGAGAATCCTTACGGTTAATAAAATATCTCAACTGCAGAAGAATTAAAACGTGGTTGGGAAATTCCTACTCTATTATAATCAGAATAAGCTAATGTTTTCTTTGTTATTTCGATATCGTCGAAATAAAACTGTGATAAAAAACAAGAGTTTTTTCCATGTGTTTGGATTCAAAAATAAGATTTATCCAGTTAAAGTTTGAACTGGAATTCTGTATTCATTTTCAATCTGCTTTTTGGCTCACGCATTTCTCCGGAACGGATTTTCATGTAGTTTCCACAGGTAGACACGAAGTGGTACCTAATTTGAATTTAGGAAAAAGAAAAAACTCGGATGACCCATATCTCGTTAATTAGGTGATTGGTCCATGATATTTGTTGAGTATCATGGTCCATGATATTTGTTGAGAATCATAAATCTTTTCACAATGATGGCCTTTTTCGTCGAATTTGCTCTCTTAAACGCTGCATAATTCTCAAACAGTATTTTTTTTATTTACCCTATGACCTTCGATTTAGATTTCCAAGTGCACGATTCCCCGATAGTCAAAGAAATCAGTTAATATGACTTTGACTTTTGATCGGTTTTGGTGTGGTTTTTTCGGTTTTAGTTCGATTGGAAGCGGTCACTACGAAGTTTGTTGACTAGTTTGCATGTCATACTCGTAAACCCACGTCTCGTCACCGGTAACAATTCATTTCATGAATGTTGGGTTTGAATTGGCTCGTTCTTGCAATATCCTCAACGACTCTTCTGCGATTGGGTTTTTGAAGAAAATTCAGGTCTTCTGGGACTGACCAAGCGATTACAATATGTTTCATACCCAAGTGACAATTTAAAATTGTGCTGATTGACTCGCAAGATACAGAAAGCTCGGCAATTATCACTCTCAAACGTGAATAAGAATTTTCAGGTACCATTTCGTTCACTATTGAGATGTTAACGTTGATAACCTACCAGAGCGAGGCAAATCTTTCAACACATCTTGAATGCTTTTGAATGTTTTGTATCACTCATAAGTACATGTTTAGATAAAGTCGAGTCACCGTAGGTTTTCTGTACCATTTTCATTGACTCCGAAATCGAAATTTCATTGGCGATGCAAAAGTTAAGACTCTTTTTTCGATGTCTTTCATTATAAAATTCGTTCATTATAAAATTCGCTGTATACACTAGCTATTATATAACTAAAACAGCACTATATTCAATTTAAATAACAGATGCAACACAAACTCCGCGCGAAAATGGAATACAGTTGTGTCAATCTAATAACAACAAAAAAAAATTGAACTTGCAACCATAGCCAAATTATTCATTCTCGATAATCGTTGACTGAATATACAAGTTTCGATTTATAATAGCATTTCGAACATCATGTCAGTCTACCGAGAAATATCACCCGCTCGTTGGATGATCTTCCCTTTGTCTTTAAAGGAGAACCCAAAACTGTTACCGCCCTTGAGATATATATTATAGTGCATGCCGGCAAAGCTGCGAGTGGAAAGATGATATAAAATAGGATAGGATAGGATAGGATATAGGATAAGAACGGAACATCTTAGACGAATGTTTCCAAGATCCTTACTTACGCCTGTCTATCAATTAGCTACAGCAAAATTCATGTGAGTTACAGATTTCGGGTAAAAGTTGGGGATGACCCAAGAGATTCTTCGAAGTCTACGGCTTATATGCAACCTTATAGCTAATTTTAATATATACCTTAAAAAAAAGAAGTACTGCGGTACGGTTTCTTTAGCCCTGCATGTGTCAATGTAATCTTCTGTCTATGTATATTTGCGTTAACATTGTTGCCAGTGGCGGTATTTACATCACAATAGCTTCCGAGAACACCAGATAGACTATGAATACATCAAAAGTAATTGAGGCACACACTGTGATCTTTCTCGAATTATTATATTATATAAACAAACAAGTCCCAAGTAAATTGTTTTAAAACTAATAAATTCAAGATTTACCGTGGGTTACTGATCTAATAAGTTTTGTTTGACCTTCCAAAAAGCTTCTTGTGATCAAACCAATAAAATTCATATTTCTCTTTGATCTAGGGAAATTTATATTCGACGTGGCTTAAAGTTTCGGCCGTTGAGCGATAGAGATTATTTTCTTCAGGCCTATTTAAGTTTGGAAGTTAATAGCAAATGATTTTATATGGGACCAAAACATTTGAAGGTAAATGAAATGTAAGTTATTCAATAATTTAGAAGCTAATAAATAGTTGTTTTTAAAAAAGAAATTGTTGAAATTGGAATTGAGTTATTTATTTTGAGTTAATCTGGATTTGAGTTATTGCTTTTATTGATTGATTACTCGTGATTTGACCATCTAGAAATGTATACAGCTTAAGTAATAAAATTTTGTAAAGCTGCGTTGTGAGTTCATTTGTATTAGTTATTTGTTCTATTCTACTATTCTATTATTCTATTCTACATCTCAACTATTCTATTCTATTTCAATAAAATTACCTGAACAAATGTACCCGATGTTTCAAAAATTGTGTAACATAAGAACAATATAATTCGACAAAATCAAATGATATAAATGATGATCTTTTCACGATGCTTTCTTATCATTTGTAAAAATATGACTAATTTTCATAGCATCTTACTAACTAGGTTTTTTTACAAGAAATTTATTTTCTAGTTGCATCTTTTCTAGTTGGAACTACTATAAAAGCGTATTTTTTAGTTTTTCAAATTACTATTTATTAAATTACGTCATCGAAACTCAAACCTAGAAACACCCTTATAAATTAATAAACATTGCAAACAAGCCTTTATGAATACATTTTCAATAAACTCCGGAGCGAAACTAACACAAGTCACAAACTGGCACGCTTAAAGCGATATTCAAACGTTCTACTTCACTTATAAGGTTTCAAATTAATTAACTGTGCAGCTTTCCATGTATCGGGTCAAAGCTTGCCGGAAATAGACGAGACGCTGATCCGGCACACATCCGACGCCAGTTTACGGTTGTTAGTTCTATTTGCTGTGAAAAGTTACCAGTCACTAAGATGAAGCTTGTTGGAGTTAAAATGGTGCTATTGGTTGTAAAACAAAAGCGACAATTTTTTTTCTCCTTTTATTTTGTTAGTTATCTTAATGCTGTTCCGGTATCATAAATGATATGATATGATTGTACGGGTACTGTATTGTTATTCTAAAGGCTGATATCATCACAGCAAATTTGTTTTATCTAACTAACTAGAAAAACATCTCCTGTGCCCTGCCTATTCCGGCTTACTCCCTAACACCCTTCAATGACACTACTTAAGTATTTCGTCACATCTCGTCTTTAACCTTGTCCATACTGATTAATTGAAGTACTGATTATTTATCGACAAACTGTTTACCTTTTTGCTCATCCCGGGAAACGGCATAAATCTCGGAAAGCATCTCGGTTTAACTATTTCGAAGAGTCAGACAAATTTGGAAGTAGTCATGGCCTAATAGACAAGACTCTTAGTGCATTCGTTATTTATTATTATTATTAGTAATGAAGGATTACTGGTGGCCCGGAGGCCCCTCCAGCTTCACCGGGACAGGCGGGCGAGCAAAGGCTTAGCCAGGAAGGAATGGGATTTGCTAACAGCTGTCCGAGCACCAAAGGAGATCTAACAACTCAAGGACAATTGCTTTGCGAGTGAATCTAGTGCATTCGTATCGAGTGATGCTGTAAGCCAACACCCTCACTCCGCTTATTTCTCCCGTGAAGCAGTAATGCATTTCGGTTCGAAGGGTGGGGCAACCGTTGTACTGTAAAAACTGAGACTCAGAACTCAGAGGTGGGCGGTTGTAATTACATTGTAGATGTCTGTGGGCTCCGGTATCCACTTAACGTGAGCTCCACCTTTGTTTCGGAAAACATTTAATTACTTTTTACTCCTATTACTAAGGTTTAAAATAACATGCTTTTATATTTCCAGCGATTACTCAGCCAGTGAAATTTCATAAAGCTACATGCATTTTGTAGGTAAAATGTAAAAAGCTCGAAATAAAGTTAACAGGAAAGCTTATACCGCTCCCGGGTGAAATGAACACGCGACATTTTTAAAAACAGTTTTAAAAATTACCATTGGAAATTTTTAATCGAACGTGAATGTTTCTGACGTTCATGTAAAGTACCATTTCGAGAATATCGTAGCAAATATGTTCAATGAATTGTCAAATTTGAAACAAATAAAACGTACCGTTTTTTATTTTTATTGAATTTGACGTTTTTAGAGTAATGCTTTTGTTGTTGAAAAAAACATTTCAGTCATATCAATCAATCATTTCAATCATATCATATTATTCAATCTTACTGGTGGTAGGACCTCTTGTGAGTCCGCGCGGGTAGGTACCATCGCCCTGCCTATTTCTGCCGTGAAGCAGTAATGCGTTTCGGTTTGAAGGGTGGGGCAGCCGTTGTAACTATACTGAGATCTTAGAACTTATATCTCAAGGTTTACGTTGTACATTTACGTTGTAGATGTGCATGGGCTCGAGTAACCACTTAACACCAGGTGGCTGGAGGCCAAGAGCTGTGAGCTCGTCCACCCATCTATATAGCAATAAAAAAATAATTACATATCAACATTCGTAAGTATTCACGACAAATAAGCACAAAACGTTACGGAATTTGTTATTCGTGCATGCTTAACAAAAATAATAAAAATAATAACGCGCTCTGAGGAATCCACAAAATTTGAGGAAGAAAGAATCAAAGCTGTAATAATGAATTCTTTTTTCATATCCGAAATACTACGTTCCTCACGTTCAACGTATGTATTTAATATTCAACGCACATTTTAGTTTTCTACGGACCTAATTATTTCATCTTGTCGGCCGCTCGGACTGTTTGTGTGTGTAATTAAAATATCTAATTATACAAGCAACTGTTGCTGTACGGATAACCTTTTGTATATTTCAATTATGTATCTGAGCATACAGCTCACTTGATCCTAACTTTTTTTATTTTTTTTTATTGCTTAGATGGGTGGACGAGCTCACAGCCCACCTGGTGTTAATTGGTTACTGGAGCCCATAGACATCTACAACGTAAATGCGCCACCCACCTTGAGATATAAGTTTTAAGGTCTCAAGTATAGTTACAACGGCTGCCCCACCCTTCAAACAGAAACGCATTACTGCTTCACGGTAGAAATAGGCAAGGTGGTGGTACCTACCGGTGTGGACTCACAAGACGTCCACCACCAGTATTTACGCAAATTATAATTTTGCGGGTTGGATTTTTATTACACGATGTTATTCCTTCACCGTGGAAGTCAATCGTGAACATTTGTTAAGTACGTATTTCATTACAAAAATTGGTATCTGGCTACGGGATTCGAGCACCGGTCCATCACAAGATACGAATGCATGCCTACCGTTAAGTATTGTACTCTCCACAAGCCACGTTGTTTATAAGGTTACAGCAAAGTCGAGGCAAATATTAAAATAATTTTTTACATTTAACAAATTAATATTGACACTCACTTCGTTACTTCTTATAAAAAACATCGCGGTATACCCGGAGGATCGATCTTAATTTAGAAAAGCTATTCTTATTTTCCTCCTACGAACATTAGTCCCTCAGTAAACAAAACAAAATACGTGCACAGATACGTTCTTCGATTGAATGAAGTATGGAGCACGAAGGTAATTCGAGCCCGCGTCAACCCTTTATCAGACTGACCGGTCGAAGCCTCTGTAGCAAGACGATATGGACTATTTCGGACAAAACAACTTAATTGGACTACCGACGCTGCGTGATTGTTCTCGGTTCTTGTTTATAACATAATATGTTTTGTTTTAGCATAATTAACATTATGTAACAAATTATGTAAACGGTATATATCTGTTTATTATATGTATATATTTTCTATAATAATGTATTGTATATGGTACACCGCAACATACCTGCTATATTTTTTATATTTTACAGAATTTCTGTAAATTAAACGGTTGTCTGGAAGAGATCGCTTTTAGCGATAAGACCGCCTATTGTACATATGTGCTTTTTGACTGTTTTTTTTTTTAAATGTAAATTGTGTTGGTGTACAATAAAGTGTATTCTCTCTTTCTCTCTCTTAACAAGATTTTTTGTAAAATATTAAAATAAAATATATGAGTGCATAGTCGAACTGTTGTCTACTGCTGAAAACTTTTTTAAAGCCTTAAGCACGACATGTCAGAGCACTATAATATATAGTTAAAGGCTAAGGTTGGCATGTGTTACATTTTGTGTACATACATATCTGTGCAAATTAATTTAGTTTAATTATGATGATCTTATATTTAGTTTTGATAAACAGTACTCACGAGGTTTGGGATGAAAATGAAATTATAATCAAAATGATTTATATCAATCTAGTTAGAGTCATTATTCAAGTTATGGTCTATATTAATTATTCTTAACCCAGTGAGGTTTAAAATAAGACTAAAAACATAAGCGATTTAAGGAAAATTTTGAAGTTTTGAAAAATATAGTTCGTGGTCATAGCCATGGCTATGAGTACATAGCTATGATCAATACTACAATTATATTTGACGATTCTTTGCCTATCAATTAACCTCATTACGGTAACTGGCCCGCTTGGCGGCGCATTTAAAATTAACATTATTATTTATTGTCATTATTGTTAGGGTGTCCAACATTCACCTAGCCATTAAGTACATGTATACCAAGTTTCAAGTCAATCGGATGCATGGTACAGTAGTTATAACGGAACATCCGTAAAAAACCACTGTAGATTTATATGTTAAGTATAGATTAACATAACAAAATATTATGAATATGACGGCGCCTTGATTTTTTTGACAGTGACAACATTCTGAGTGGTGACAGTTGACAGCTGCCAACAAACGTCGATGCCACTGGCACAACATGTGACATGTCTTAAATGTTAAGTTTATTATCTGTGGTCATAGATAACACACACATTGTTGTGTGTGAGGTCTTGAGAGTGATTCGAGGGCATCGCGCCTGTGCACTGAAGTTCGGTGCAGTGTTAGAGAGATATATTACCAAGAACGCTAGGCAGGGGCTTCGCTCTGCCCCTGGCATTGCTGAAGTCCATGGGCGATGGTAACCCCTCAACATCAGGTGGGTCGTATGCTCGTTTGCCAACAAGGTCAATAAAAAAAGTTCTGTCATAAAATAAATAGTTGATTGTTCGATTGAGTTATTTTGTATTAATTCCCTTTACCCGCCTACCCACGTTTAACTATAACTATTCTAAACGATGAACCCAGCAGACGATGATATAATAAATGAAGTGATGCCGAGAATTCAAACTTAAATATTTGTTCGTGGAAATAAAACTGCTAAAAATAGCGTATTATAAGGAACATATTTTGTAGACGATAAAGCTCGTTAATAAACGTTTTGTGAGAATTTTAATGCTTTAAAGCCAGCTTTCAACTATTTTATGAGCAGTTAAACGTAGTAATCATTTTTCAAAGATATCAAAACAACTTTATGGATGATAATTTATTTTTTAAAACATTGAATTATGATATTTGAAAGGACTCCCCGATCGATTAATTAATGCTATAAGAAGTGACGCTAACTTTAAAACACCATATACTTAGCACGAACAATATCCTAAAAGTAAATATTAGATCGTAAATTAAATGTATATTTTAAATTAAAAAATACATTTTTAACATTATTACCAAGGGAGCCTTAATTATTATTTATAATTTATTAATTATCATAACGACGTCAGTAGTAGCCAACTACGGTAGCTTATTCTGGTATTATTGCTCTCAATGGACACTATGTATGCCTGGAGTTCTTTGCTTATCAAGGTAATCATCGTATTCATAGTAACTCTTAGATATCAGCATTGCCAATAGCCAAATTACACTAAACGACTAATTAGATTGGATTTACTCCAAACCGAACATACTTTGCAAAAGACTTCCCGAATTGTCGACCATAATGAGCAATCGAATCAACCAGAATAATTACCGAAATTGAAGCAATTTGTAATCAAACGAATCTGTACGAAAACCGCGTATACCAATATGTTAAATTGACATCCGAATGTTTACAATACCGTAAACTCATTAATTTTACAGAGAGTGAATTCAAAGGTAATTTGAAATCGCGTCTCTGAAGATGTTGATACTCAGATGGTTTAATTTAATATTGGGAAGCTAAGAAGCACGTCCTTAAATTATAACGTTCATATTTGTCAATGAATACATAATGGTTTTATTTATGTATAAGATATATTAATACTGTTAATTTTATGAAATCTATCGGTACACTTCACGCAATATTTACAATTTCGGATATAATGCAAATCAGTAGAGTGTGAACTACACTATTTATTATATATTTAGCGATTAAGTTGGTTATATTGGTATGTTAACTATGTTAACGAAGTTTACTGGTGGTAGGACCTCTTGTAAGGCCGCGCGGGTGGGTACCACCACCTTGCATATTTCTGCCGTGAAGCAGTAATGCGTTTCGGTTTGAAGGGCGGGGCAGCCGTTGTAACTATACTTGAGACCTTAGAACTTATATCTCAAGGTGGGTGGCGCATTTACGTTGTGGATGTCTATGGGCTCCAGTAACCACTTAACACCAGGTGGGCTGTGAGCTCGTCCACCCATCTAAGCAATAAAAAAAATGCATTCTCACAATGCCCGAGTCTCGCATGAACAAATTTGGTGTGTTTATGTTTTTCTACTAGTTGTTGAGCATACTATGAATTCGCATGACGCAACCAGCTCATCAGCTCTCTTCAACTATTTCTGTATAGTCGTATATAGTCGTAATTGTATATAATTGAGACTTGTTTGACTAGCCGATACCTACGTGCGCATTGCTGTTAGCGTGGACCTATATTTTACTTATGACGACGCTTGTAGCCACGGAATAGATCTATTCCGTGCTTGTAGCTGAAAGGAAGTATTGTACTTTTTGACGAAGCATTTTGCTGATAACTCTATTTCTGTAATCTGACGAAGCATGTTGCGGATAATAACATGTACTTTTAGGTTAGGAATATTATTTTCTTTTTTTTATAATAAATACAGGTTTTTAACAATTGTTATTTATAATGGATTTTCTAAAAATAAACACAGCTAAGTGAAGAGGTAGCGAAAATCTATTTTTATTGAGACTTACACTTCGACTACAGTGATGGGCCGTGACGTTCAAATAGTGAATTTTATAGTTTCCGGAAATCTCCTTTGATTTGAAGTAGTCGTGGCTTAAAGAATGAGACGTCCGGTGCAATCGTATCTAGCGATGCAATGGTGTTCGGCTCCTGCAGGCGGGTACCAATTTTTCAAATGAAATACGTACTTAACGTGCGTACACAATTGATTTCCCCGGCGAAGGAATAACATCGTGTAATAAAAATCAAACCCGCACAATTATAATTTGCGTAATTACTGGTGGTACGACCTCTTGTGAGTCCGCACTGGCAGGTACCACCACCCCGCCTATTTCTGCCGTGAAGCAGTAATGCGTTTCTGTTTGTAGGGTGGGGCAGCCGTTGTAACTATACTGAGACCTTAGAACTCACATCTTATTTATTTTTTTTAGATTGAGGGATTACTGGTGGCCCGGAGGCCTTTCCAGTTTCACCAGGACAGGTGGGCGAGCAAAGGCTTAGCCATAAGGGGAGGGATTTGCTAACAGCTACTCGAGCGCCTCCGAAGGAGACCTAACAACTCAAGAGCAGCTGCTTCGCGAATGAATCTACTACCGGATCGGATTCGCGACCCGCTGAGAAGATCCGGCGAGAAACTCAGCGAGCTGATTCATGGGTTAGGTTGCACGGCGAACTCTTTGTCGAGTTCGACGAGTACGGTTACCGGGGTCTAATGCAATTATTGGATCTGATGGATCCGTAAGGACGTGTCTAGGGCGTCGACGGTGACTGGCTCCTGCGTGATCAGGATTCGGGGACGAACTCACATCTCAAGGTGGGTGGCGCTTTTACGTTGTAGATGTCTGTGGGTTCCAGCAACCACTTAACACCAAGTGGGCTGTGAGCTCATCCGAGCTCTGAGCAATAAAAAAAAACCTTACACGTCCAAGTGAGGAATTGGAATTTAACAAATGATTCATATATTGTAGCCGGTAGCTATTTTTGAACAAAAGATATTTGATAAATGCCTGAGGCTAACGACGTTTTCATGACGAGCTTACGTATATTTTACAAGTTCCGAACAATAACTTCGGACTGTCGGCGCTCGGTGAAAATCTTCCATTTGTGGTTTATACGTCACGTAATAATGATAAAGTTGAAGTAAAAAAACACTATTATTCAATGTACACGTATACGAATATTAAACATTATACATTCACGTGAATAAATAGTTCTTATCTTTAATGTATACGTATTTAAAATAAAAATAAAAACGTGTGGCACTCGGGAACTGCCGCGGTAAAGCTATTGCATAGCATTTTTTATCAACTTATGCAATTATAATTAGACAATGATAATTTAATATTAAAACAATAATAAAACAAGACCACGCTATATTAAACATTAATTGTCCCCTTCACACTCATAAGCTAGACCGCGCGAGAGAGAGATGGGCAGACTTTTTATGATGCGCATGCAGTGTGACGTTACGCCACGCGCTTATTCACAAATACTACACAAGCGCAACGTGTGAATGTGTTGAACGCGAGCTACATGGTAGGAAAAGTGTGGGGTGTAAGGTTTTTTCGTTACGGAATTTCATGATTCGGTCGCCGCGCTAGTAAATAAATAGCTTAAAAACTTTTGCCGTATTTCTTTTCATAAAACGACCTCAATCAAAATATTATTATAAAGTTCAAATTAAAATATATTAAAACATTACGAATCACTCTAATAACTCCATGTTTTCATTGTTTAGATCAATAATTACTTTGAGTATCTTAATTAAAATCAGGCAGATATTAAGTGACCTTAAGAGAAATCGACAATAACTTGACATTTCCTCTTTCGCAATCAATATAATTTCTCGGATCCAAATATTGAGCGCGTTATTAACACGTTATTAATTTCTTTACAAAATGTCAAGTGTCACTTAATGTCCCATCATTATTTATTATTTGAAACGTTTGCGATCTTTTAAAATACAATTAAATATAAATAATTGTCAAAATTACTTAATTTCAGAAAACACAATGATTTTTCATTAGTTAAACTTCCGAAAGCCGTTTCTCGTGCTTCAGAATTTGTAACAAAACATTTGCAGGGTGACTTTTGTTGCTTACAAACTAATCTGCAGTCAATCCACCAGACATCGGTATTCGGTAATACAATGAACACAGCCATGCTACACTTATCGTTAAGAACTTCTCAGTCTTCGTCTAGAGAAATATCCATACTAGTGTCGGCAGTTCAATGCAGACTATGATAGATGATATTAGTTTGTGTGCATGCGAACATTTTGGGCTGTATGGACGAACTTGGCTTCAGTGGGGTTTTGAAAATAATATCTGTATTTTTGTTTTCGAAGGCAAACGAGTGTGCAACTCGGTCAAGTGCAAGGTGCAAGTCACCATTTGTGGACATTAGAAATGCCACCGGCATAGCCAAGTCCGGTGGAAAACCTCAAAGCCCTGTTACAGAGGTTCTTAATGATCCATTGTACAAAAATCATAGATCCATTTATTTGGCGTCATTCTTCGGTGAAAGTATATTCGGGTTCAAGAGGCCACACAATCAAATTGATACTGGTTCTCGAAAGGGCGAGCACCGTAAGTATATTTTCGAAATAAATAAAGGATTGGCGAATGCTGTTAGAAGTATTGTCGGAATCAAATTGAATTGATGTGTAATTTGGTTTTATTAACTTTATTTTATTATATTCCTTCAATACGGCAGAAAACATGTTTTTACAATTATGTATTATAAGCGCTTGTGTATATGTCGGTATTTAGTGTATGTGTAGGTGTGTTAAATTTATTTGTCAATCCGACTACCAATACTTTTCCTGCATTACCTTTGGTTGACTGAGAGTGAATGAATTAGTTATTATATCAGCCAATTTAAACAATTAAATAAAGTGTAATAAATAAATATACCAGAGCGTATGTAACGCGATGTACTATATTCACCGTTGGTAAACTTTTCACGATGAAACGAAATGAAATTCATAAAGGTTTAATAAGAATAACAAAACAAGCTTAAGGTTCATTTTTATCTCGATTAAACTACCAAAAATGTTAGCAAGCTTTCTAGTTTCAATTCGTTAGTCAATGAATGCCGAAGTTAAAAATTTAATTTCCGGAAACAATAGCGCTTAACGCTTTGTATTCAAATAAGTAACATAAAACAATGCAAACAGATATTATCATCAATGACGTAAACGGAAAAAACCGTTCGTACTTTGAACACAAATTCAATAGCTAAGTAAATAACTGGGTCGGAGCCCAAACGAGCCTGTTTGTTCGGAAACATGACAAACTGTGCTGACTCTCATTAATGTCTTGTTATTGTACTATACAAAAATATTTGAAGGTAAATAAATTTGAATATACCGTTACGCCGGTAAGAGTAACGCCATCTATCGCCGAATAGTCGAATAAAATATCGAAGAATCTAGTAGCACCTAGAACGCTCGAGAAGTACAACGCCATCTATTGTCAAATAGCGGAAACACGCAATACTCGACTTCTGTGGAATATTCTGGACGATTCTAGGGATTTCATCTCGACTATAAAAGCGTTGCAGAGATGGCACGCAGTCAGTTAGTAATCGGAACTACTCGAAGCGAAATAGCGAACGGATCAACTAAATCGAAGCGGAAGCAGCGAATTGAGAATTTTAAAGTGTTTTAAGTGTTGAATACAGTTTTTATTTGTACTTTAGTGGAACATTTATTTATTCCGAACCTCAGTGCGTAACAATACAAATAATTTAATAGGTTTCAACAAAATCCACACATATGCGCTGAAGAAAATGAGTGAATTCCACGTACGCGCTTACGGTGCGCTATTGATATTAAACATACCAAAACAACAAACAAAATTAGGAAAAACGTTTGGTGCTACGAGTATACTATGTTATGTTATGAAAACGACCACAAACCTAATAAATTTTCATTTGATTATAAATTGAGCGATTTGTTAAAGGGAATTAATAGACTTTTTATTGGGGGTAGGGCATATTGTGAGCCCGGAAGGGAGGAATTTCCACCCAGCCTGTTTCTCATTGTCTTCAATGTGATGAAGGTGGGTGGTGGCATTAGGATTGTAATATCTATGGGATCTGGTAACCACTTAACGGCAGGCGGGCTGCACCCGTCTGAGCAATAAAAACTCGAGGTAAGAAATACATTTACATAAAGTACGCTTAAATAAATAAGTATCTTTTCCTGTTTGTCTTTGAGGAATGCTTGCAGATTTTAGATTGTATCTTACAATGGAAAGGTCACGTGACGAAAAACGAGAGAGTTGGATAATTTATCGTTCGCAAGTAATAAATGTCTTATTTTTGTTTTGTTTACTTTCATTTCAATTGTTAATTTTTTTGATTCCTTTTTTTATTCCTATTATATTAGACTTAACTAGTTTGGAAGCTAATGAGAATGAAAAGATCTACTACTTCCATCGAGCAGGTGATATTGCTCGGTAGACCGACTTTTCTGGCGACCGACTTGACGGCCCAAACCTTGTTTTTATTTTTTTATGCTGATAGCCCTGAGAGGCTATTTCAGCTTCGCCCTAACATGTAGGTGAGCTCACAGGGCTCAAGCCAGAGTGTTGCTAACACTGGCCCTAGCAAGAGCAGTGCTTCGCAGAATCTAGCACCAGACCGACCCACTGAGAAGATCCGGCGAGTAGCTCAGTGGGCTGTGCCTATAGGAATTGGTAATGATACTAAATGTTAAATGACGTTTTTGTGAAGTATAGAGACTTGCATGATTAGATTGGGCTGGATTTCATCAGGGAATGAATACGTTTTGCCCGGGCGGGTATTCCTGGTACTCGAAAATTAGAAAACTTTTTGTTTTGCCAGGCAAACAAAACACATCGAAAAACAAATATGGTAACTCGACAATCCATTAACTTCGGCCTTGTATTATTCGTCTCATAAAAATGAAAATGACGTCATGTGAACACGACAGCGTCAAAACACAGTCGAATGTAAACGATTTGTTGAACAAACAATTTATGCTTCCCTGTAAGCAAATATAACGAGCCTTTGTAAAAAAATAAGTTCCCCATTGTTTTTTGCTATAAATCTTAGTCCGCTCTAGAAACGTTATACCAGCTTATACTTCTAATATATAAAATTCTCGTGTCACAATGTTCGTTCCCATACTCCTCCGAAACCACTTGACCGATTCTCATGAAATTTTTTATGCATATTCAGTAAGCCTGAGAATCGGCTGCTATCTATTTTTCATACCCCTAAGTGATTAGGGTTGTCCCCCCTAACATAACTTTTTTTATTTGGACTTTTTTTTTGTTATAATGAGGTATTATGTGGTTGAATGAGGTTTTGTTATTTTTATTATACATATATTCCCTCATCTTTCACAGCACTACATACCTCTTTCACTCATTTACCACATCCTTACACACTTACAATAAGTTATTTTTTTTTTCTACACTAGAAATTCCCTAGAAATCTTATATATGGCAAAACAATGTTTGCCGGGTCAGCTAGTATATTTATAAAACAAATGTAATGGTACACATATAAAACTATGTTTTTGGCATATGAAAATTGAAATTTTAGTCTAAATGCTCATTATAAAATGTACATAAACTAAAAACATATGACGTTAAAATAAACTAAAAGACGAAATAGAAAAAAGTCCCATATAGCACGATGCACTACTACTACTACTATTGGCAGGCGGTCACTCATAAAACTCATGCCGAGCTCTTATGTAGAATGATGAGAGGATATACTGCGCTGACAGGAAGAAGAATTTAACAATAATTTATGGCATACAGAAATAAAACATAACCATCTAACAATACCAATTTAATAGGCTATCAGATCGTCGTGGCCTAATAGAGAAGACACCTGACGGATACGTACGAGTGATGGGAGTCTGCCAGTGTTCGAATCTCGCAGGCCGATACCAATTTTTTTTAAAAGAAATACGTTTTTAACAAATATTCATGAATGACTTCGACGATGAAGGAATAACTTTGTGTAATAAAAATCAAAACCGCAAAATTTTTAATTCGCTCATTACTGTTGGTAGGACGTCTCATGAGTCCGCATAGGTAGGTACAACCACCCTGCCTACTTGTGCCGTGAAGCAGTAATGCGTTTCGGTCTGAGGGTGGGGCAGTCGTTGTACTGTAAAAACCGAGACTAATGTCTTAAGGTGGGTGGCGGTATCTCCGTTGTTGATGCTGTGGACTCCGGTAACCTCTTAACACCAGGTGGGCCGTGAGCTCGTCAACCCATCTAATCCATAAAAAAAGGGTTTGTGTATTGTTCTTAAAATGTTGCTTGGTGCGTATGTTTGAAAATTGTTATTTCAAAATAAGAGTGAAGTTTTCTGTCATGTGTCATTAGGTAGGTGAAATATTCCGTTACACAAAGATAAAAATATTTTTTTCTCAATAAATGCTTCCAAATCATATTACATAAAGACCCGTAATCAAACAAGCTCACCAGCCTAATTCAACACAGAAATTGGTAGGGAAACATAATTATGATAAAAATATTCGATCTGACAAAAGTTGCTTAAAGAAATCTGGGCAGACATTTTATATAACGCTACTACAGATATCAAATTAATTTGTACATCAATCAAAAATTCATGGTACGAAAATGAGTATTTACATTGAGAATCGGGGGTATTACGAGCTTATTATTCCTCTGCGTCCCGTTAATTGTTTGTGGGCTGATTCCGGCAGAGGAAACGACCTTGCTGATGAGCCCCATCTTGTTGATTACAACTATTGCGTACAAGCAACCGCTATTCCGACGGGTTAATGACCTCTTTCTGTCCCCGGGGACAAATGAGTACTTGAGAGCCTCGTTTTAGTATACAGTTTTCGGTTATGACAAGACAGTAATGTCTCGAACCAGTACTAAACGAGTTATTACGATAATTAGTAAAAAAATAAACCTCAAGATAAAATTATATAAATTAACTTCTTTTTCTTCGTCGCTTTTTTCATTGCAAAAGGTCGTGTCCCTGAAACTTGACCGGGGCCTGTCTCGTGAACTATTTCCACCGCATCCGACCCTCAGCTTCTCAAATGGCGGTTGCGACTGGCAGCCCAGTGAGGGTGGTTATTTGATCACAGCAGCGGCTAGGTGTTCGGCTGCGGGGTCTCTTTCCTTCTACTTTGCCCGTCACAGTCACTTTGTCCAAGTTATCTGACTATCGGCGGGCAATGTGGCCGAAGTAGCGTAGGATCCTCTGGTAGCAGATTGTTGGGAGCCTGACTTTTTTTTATTGCCCGTTATAGGCAGACGAGCCATACGGCCCACCTGATGGTGAGTAGTTACCGTCGCCCATGGACTTCAGCAATGCCAGGAGCAGAGCCAAGCCGCTGCCTACTGAATGCTGCTGACTTAATTAGCTAGGCCGTAAAAATGATATACACAGAATGAGCGTTGTAAATTTTACGATTTATTTAGTCTCCTTAAAGTATTAGAAAAATGTGACTGGAAAATAATAAAACAGGTTGCATTTTCCCGGAATAAAGGGCTATTTCTATAGGCTCCGGTAACTACTTAGCACCAGGTGAACCGTGAGCTCACAAGCGATAGATAGCAAGAAAAAAACAATTTAACGAACAAAAAAGCTCAGAGCATTTAAATACAAAAAGGCTCGTACTCAAAAGTTAAATTTAACATTTGTAACTGAGACAGAAAAGAATCTCAACGATAATTATTGAGATCTCCCGCAGTACTCTAGCCACTTTGGTTTCGGTCTGAATACTTTAGGCTATTCGCAAAAACATTTGGCAAGACCTCTCGGAGTGCTCATTTACATATCTCACAGAGCCAATAGCTTGTAACTGACATTTCAATTGTTCTATATTTCTATAGAGCTCTATCTTTTTTGATACATTAAAATCAAATTTTTTGCGATAATAGTCTTACCAGATTAAAAAAGTAAAGCTAACCCCACTACTATGTGGAATAAATAGCTGGGAAGATAGATAGAGCAACCCTGGCATCTTTTTTTATAGGACTCGGTGAACAACGGTCCACCTGGTTCCGTAATGCACCTCTCAACGTAGAACGTATGAGAGCTTCGCGATATAAATCGGCAGAATGGGGCTACTTACCCATGCAAGTTTCGCTCCTATTTGAAGAGTAGAACACCCTTTACATTTCTATAATACAAGTGAGGCTTTATCCTAATATGATAAAGCGGGTTAGTGAGCTCAGTTAATTCAATAATAATAAAAAATTACTTTTGTATTTATAATACAATCTTAGTATGGAAGTGTAGTTGGTAGTTGTCTGCTCTATTATAATATGAAAGGTACCGTTACATACAAAAGTTAAATTTAACAAAAGCTATTATGAAAATTCAATAAAGCTCAATACATTAATGCTTGTACGATCGAAGTTTAAATCTTAATTTGAATTATCTAATCAAAATAAATCGATCCAATTTAAGTAAATCTTAATAATTCAAATTTCATTAATTTATTTTTTATGATATGTGACTTATTTGTTGTCATTACTACTAGTCTCAAATTTATTTATCACTGTCAACTGAATAAAAAATTGCCGATATTGTTTACCTGAACTTGAAAAATGACGGTTTTACATACGCACAATAAAATATCGGAAAATGGTAGGTGAAGTCACAAAAAATGTCGAAAGCGATCAATCAAACAGAATTTTGCATTTACGGTTGATTGAGTAATGGTCGAAAAGGCAAAAGTTTAACTGATCAATCATTTACATATTGTATTTTCAATTATTAACAGAAATCGAAGTTATAGAGCGAAAGCTCTTTTGTAGGGTTTACATTAAGTTCATAAAATATGTTTTTAATAAGCCAGGAGCGAAAGTTAAATTCGATATTTTCAACGATTTTATTAATCCGTGGAATATTTTAATATGGTTTGTTCACAATTATCAATGATTTTTTATACAACAGATATGTTATCTTCATAGTAACTGACTCTTCAAATCTGATCGCGCCATATATATCTACATACCTACCGATATAGTGCACACACAATGTTGACAAGTAGCATTAATGAAAAGTACAAAAGATGGGATAAGCGCGTGAGTAAAAAAGATAGCTATAATTGGAACGATTGTTATATTATTATTGTATTTGTTTAGACGCGACTAAAGACAAAACGTCCCAATTGGCCTGTTTTCGAGTGTTCACTTGACGTACGCTTGAAACATATCTGCTTCTTTTTACATATAAAATATCATTGACAATTATGGTATTTTTTACGCGCATGCGTGCGTATCTTTTTTCACGCGTTACTTAGCAACGTTTTATTTAAAATATAATAGTGTTTGGTGCATAAGTGCGTGTCGTTTCGGCACTAACACAGATAATACGAGCGCTAAACTTAGCAATGATTTAGTTTATGCTGTTGGTATGTTTTCTTTTCTTTGTATATGTTTTCATACACTGTTCGTGGTGTAAGATTACACTTTCTTTTACGATTTTTCCAGCGACAACAAATCTTTTGACATACTACCGACATCGTTTAGTCATTTTTTTCAAAATATTTACTAAGCGTATTCTTAAACTTCTTCCCATATCCATATTTCTTTTAACGAAAATTATAAAAAAGCGGCTGCGTGGTTTGAAGATTAAAGCGTAGAAACAGATTTTGGTATAGAGCTACTTTATTTTACATCATTAAAAAATAATCTGCTATTGGGAAATGTCCCTTTAAGTTGTTTAATAACTAAATTGCTTTAGTTATGCAAAATTCAATTAAAACTTTGTGAATTGTTCTAAAACTCTTATCTCTATCAAGCAAAAAGGCATGTTTTCCAACATACTATAGTAGAATGATAAAAGTATTATAATAGAATGTAGTTTGTAATTTCTGGCAAGGGAGCAGCCCTAAAAGGGCTTAGCCTGCACTTAATTAAGGGCTATGTAAGCCGGGTATTATAGTAAAAATATTTTTTACTCTGGAGCCTTCATTGTACATTTGATTATGAGTCAACATAATTTTCTCTGATATTGTAATAAAACTTAGATTTTTTTTTCTAGAATTAATCTTGAAATTCTCTAATTCTTCTAAGAATTCTTCTAAGAAAGTCTCAATTCAATAAAATTCTAAATTCAGTTTCCTTTTTGTGAAAGGAATTTTAAGTATTTTTGCTTGAAAATACAAAGTAATGCTCATTTTTAATTATGTAGATGATGTATTGATAATCGCACAAAACCTTTAAACCAAGATGCGAAAAATCTACGATAAGTGCAGCTGACAACTGAAATCAGTTTTATTACGAAATCTAATAATGGCTCTGAGCTGTGGAGTTCAAAGAGATAGTTTTAATTATAAAAAAACTACTATGATTGATACTATTGATGGATTTAGTAGTTTTATGCTTATACACAAACGGACGAAGTGAAAGGATCAAAGAAAAATTTAAACAAGATAATTACAAATGTTCACATGGAAGAATAGATTGATTAGAATTTATGAGATGAAATTGGTAATAGATATTAATGATAAATTGATAAAAATATAAGCCTAGGAGGGCCTAAAAATATGTACTTAGAAAAGTGTTTTATATGAATAATGGCTGATGTAGCAGCAGAAAAAAAATCAACTAAAATGTCTCTTGAAATTTCTTATTGATTTTTATTGAGAAAAGCAGTAAGTACATTGTTAAGTGATATTTAGTATATATTGTTATGTATATTGTGTTTTATTGTTATATTGTACCTTTTATTATAATTTTATTTAACATTTACAATAAAGTTTTTCGAACCGTACCATGTTTGATAATAACATAAGTAATCTAATTTATTCTGAACGCCACTTGATTAAAAAGGGTTTATCTGGACCGTATCTTTTACGAATATGAGATTTTTAAGGGTTACGATTTTATGAGATTTACCAAAGGGTTGAATTTATTTTACGATGCTTTCGTTCTGTGACGACATTTTTATCATTTGATTTTTTTTAGATGGGTATCGAGATAGCGTAATATCATATCATTTTAAGTACTTTTTCTAGTTTTTTCACTTGAATCCAAAATTTTAACGACTTCGCAGTAGTCAATGAAGTCGTCGTGGCCTAAAGGATAAGACGTCCGGTGCATTCGTATGTAGCGATGCACCGATGTTCGAATCCCGCAGGTGGGTACCAATTTTTCTAATGAAATACGTACTTAACAAATGTTCACGATTGACTTCCACGATGAAGGAGTAACATCTTGTAATAAAAATCAAACCCGCAAAATTATAATTTGCGTAATCACTGGTGGTAGGACCTCTTGTGAGTCCGCATGGGTAGGTACCACCACCCCGCCTATTTTTGCCGTGAAGCAGTAATGCGTTTCGGTTTGAAGGGTGGGGTAGCCGTTGTAACTATACTGAGACCTTAGAACTTATATCTCAAGGTGGGTGGCAGCATTAACGTTGAAATTGCCTATGGGCTCAAGTAACTACTTAAAACCGGGTGGGCTGTGAGCTCATCCACCCATCTAAGCAATAAAAAAATATATATAAAAAAAACGCGAGTACATCAATTCCTTTTTTAGACTAGCTTGGCACCGCGGCGTCACCCGCGGTACGACAATAACCGCGGGTAACGTTGCGGGACTCAGCTATCAATAATAAAATTTGTAGATGTCTATGGGCTCCAGTAACCACTTAACACCAGGTGGGCTGTGAGCTCGTCCACACATCTAAGCAATAAAAAACGCTTTACGATTACCGATTGTATTCCGTTGTACTGTGAAAACTGAAAGTTTGAACTCATGTCACTCTTATCGAGGCATCAACGTGCTTGATATCTAAAAGCTCTGGTGACCACTTGACATCAGGTTGACCGTGAGCTCGTCCACCCTTGTAATAAAAAAAAATGCTTTTACGATGAAGGAATAGCATCGCGTAATAAAAATTCAACATAAACCTCAATTTCATGGTCAGTGGCGGTCTTCACGTTATGATGTCTATGGGTTCCAGTAACCGCTTAACACCAGGTTAGCTGTGAACTCGTTCAACCATCTACGCATTAAAAAGAAAATGTACAGATATTGTTTACTACTCCTCCTAAAATAGGATAGGTCCAGATTTCTTATCTATATGAATATCATTACTGAACATCATAAAATACATTCAAATTGAGAATTCCTGTTGGATTAGCCGCCAGCCACTTTATGGCAGAAGTTTACTTAGCGAAACCCTCAAATACATACACAGCCAAATACACAAAGCTACTTAGCGCAGGTCTATAACTTACGAACTTACTAAGAATAATTTATTAAGAACTATTAATTATTAAGAACTTAATACGGAATCGGTCGCGTTTGGCCAATTTTTTTAATGTTTTGGGCATAACGTGTAACAGTAAGATTACGTGATGGTAAACTAAAGTCATATATACATAGTTCTTTTCCTATCGTGCCAATGATGTGCCGTGTTTGTATAGCTGCCGTTTAATTTCCTATACTGTGTTAATGTACCATTTCACATTAATATTTATTAAAAAAAACGTGTTGCACTCGCATTTAATATTAAAACAATTATTATACAAGACCACGCTATATTAATCATTAATAAAAGCAAAACATTAACTGTCCCCTTCACACTCATAAGCTAGACCGCGCGAGAGAGAGATGGGCAGACTTTTCATGAAGCGCATACAGTGTGACGTCACGCCACGCGCTTATTCACAAACACTACACAAGCGCAACGCGTGAATGTGTTGAACTCGTGCTACATGGTAGGCGGAGTGAGGGGTGTTAGGTTTTTTCGTTACGGAATTTCATGATTCGGTCGCCGCGCTCAAGGCTGCGGGCCTTGGCGCGGTGATATATAAAAGCTATGCATATAAAAGAGATATATAAAAGCTATGCAATAGCTTTAAAATATTGGTAGTTATATTTCGAGCTAGCTTGGGCGGCAATAGCTCTCCTCTCTGTTTCTGTCACGGACTAATGATGCGTTCCGATTTCAGTGGCATACCTGTTATATTATCACATTGTGACAATAACCTCACCAAAACCCAAAATGGAAAATTGTGATGCTTATTACACTCCGGTAATCATTTAACATTACACAGCCCGTAAGCTTGATCACACATCTACTGCACTAAATATATAGTTTTAAAAAGATAAGCTAACTTTAGTTAAATAAACACATTGTTGAATAAATCTAGAATAGCTACTTGTCGCCGTCAATGTGGCGTTACTAGAAAAAGATACGAATAATTTGTTAGTACTAAAGGTTCCGCAGTAGTCGAAATTCGACTATAATTAATTGGAATTATAAGTTTGTACACTATTATGATTTTATTTTCAACGCCAAGACTACACTATAGATAAAAATTAATAAAGACAAACAATATTTAATCTATTCTCAATTTGACCACAGACTTTATGCAATAAGAAAAGTTTGACAATAAATAAATAATATTATAATGCATACGTGTGTGTGTCAAATACATGGTAGTGTGTGTTATGTTTTCTTTATTGTTTTAATGTATCTTTTATGCATTATTTAAAAAAAAATTAGCGTTGTGCACTTCTTCTTTATATTCTCTATAAGTGTGGAAAATTTCATACTCCTCCGTCCGCGCAATTTTCGTAAAAAGGGATACAAAGTTTTTGCTTCACGTAATAATATATAGATTGTACTGTCTGTACATCAAAAATCCAAATTTAGACAGGATGTCAGCATACGCGTTGCAGATAGTATTATCAAAGCTTTTATCGATTGCATTGATCAATTATGGTGTGCTGTTACTGTCAGTGATAGATAAGCTCCTATCGAAACTCATTGATAGCTTGCCAAAGTTATTGTAACGATATGTTACAATGTGTTTCATCGATAATATATCTCCAGGCAAGGAATAATATTATCACTATAAAGAAAAACGTTAATAAGTTTTGAGTAGTCGTGTTTCGACGAGTATAAAAATATAATGATAAGATTTGTACAATTACATAAAAATGTCAACAGTTTGCTGGTATGATAATATAAGTATAACAAAACTTGAGATAAACCCTTGCTGCTTAAATTCATAGTCTATTTTTATTTATTTTTATTGCTTAGATGGGTGGACGAACTCAAAGCCTGGTGTTAAGTGGTTACTGGAGCCCATAGACATCTACATCGCAAATAAGCCACCCAACTTGAGATATAAGTTCTAAGGTCTCAGCATAGTTACAACGGCTGCCCCACCCTTCAAATCGAAACTTATTACTTCTTCACGGCAGAAATAGGCAGGGTGGTGGTGCCCACCCGCGCAGACTCCCAAGAGGTCCTACCACCAGTAATTATGCAAATTATAATTTTGCGAGTTTGAATTTTTAATACACGATGTTATTCCTTCACCGTGGAAGTCAATTGTAAACATTTGCTAACTACTTACTTCAGTAAAAGAATTGGTACCCGCCTGTGGGATTCGAACACCGGTACCTACATTGCAAGATACGAATGCACTAGACGTCTTATACATATACCGGATTACCGAACCACCAATAACCATCACAGCTAGTATACCGTCACTGTCTTTGAGATAAAAGTTCGAAGTCATGTTACATAATTGCACTATCACATTTTAAATCAGGAAACATTACTGCTATCATGAAATATACACAGTGAGCTCACAGTATCCTTTAACACTAGTAAAAATATATTTACAGAATTCAACTTCAATCTTCAACAGAACGCATCTGCTATAAATCCATCCAAGTAACGAATTCATAATTCATGAACATCTCTTTAATAAGCTGATTCGTTAATGAAAAAAGAAACTATTCCAAACGGTTTACATCACAGTACACTTTGATGGTTTGGGAGCGCCGGAAATATAAACTTTACGTAAATACACAAACAAAACCTATTTTAGAACAATTCAATAGAAAACATTGAACATGTGAAACGATCGTAAGCTTATTGTTTTCTTCTCACACATCGGAGCGACAGACGAGCATGCTTAGTGTTAAATAGTTGGCGTAACCGGTAGGCATCAGAAATTCAATCGCAATAAGCAATAGCTCGGCTGTGTGCCTGGCTTGCTGGTCCATAAGCGACCGTGACTACCCATGAGCAGGAGTTGTATGCTCGTCTGGCTAGATGACAGAAAAAAAAGATACCACCTTGAGACTTGAGGTCGAACTCTCAATTGCTTCCAAATTCAGGATCTTCGAAACAGAACGCTTAAATCCGGTAGATATTGTCAGAAAAATCAATTCGCTTGAAAATCTGGGCCTGTTGGAAGTGAATTCCAATAACATTAAAGTAAAACAGAATAAACAATGCAAAATGTCCATTAATTATTAAAAAAAAACTTAACAAATAATGCTTTATTTTAGAACAAATTTGGTTAGTATAAAAAACGTTATAGTGGCCCAACGTTTAAATATAGACATATGATGTCGTCGATTTTTTTTAGATCTTTTAAATGGGAAAAATACTGTCATACAGCTGTTATTTTAGCGAAACTTTAACTGTTTCTGCAGCGCACGCAGCGGAAGTTCTCGAAAGAGAAAAAAACCCTGATTTTGAAACATTATTTATTGATGCTCTTGTCTTAGCGTGATGTTATATAGCATATAGCCTTCCTTAATAAATGGGCTATCTAACACTGAAAGTTTTTTTTAAGTCGGACCAGTAGTTCCTGAGATTAGCGCGTTCAAACAAACAATCCCTGTCACTATGGGCAGCGTGGGTAGGGCTCCCAAAATATGGTTCAATGACCTTCTGAAGATTACGAGAATCCACTGGATGCGGGGAGCACACGATCGCTCATAAAATCGGCAAATCTTGGGGCAGGCTTATAGTTAGCATCGTCTGAAAACTGATGATGATAAAACTTATTTATCACAAATTTTCTTACAGCAACTTTACATATATAATTCTCAGAGATTTCAAAAGATTCGGAAAATCAGCGTCCATGTTAACAGTATCAAGAATGAATCAAAGTATCGGTTTTACAGAGAAACTACATTGAATGGCTCATTTTACGATTGCGTATTATCTAGTTTGAAGCGTCCTTTTCGAAAAAGTCCATTAGCGAATGTGATCATTAGTTTCTGTTAAGCTATTTTTGTAGCTAAAACGACGTACATTTGTTCATTAAATGTCAAATCAGGTATTTATCATTCTAAGTAGTCGTCCAGATCTTTTCGGATTTGGCCGTGTAAGCACTATCACTTATCAAACAACTAGCGACCCGCCCTCGCTTCGCTTCGGAAACATTAAAACACACATGAAACCAAAAAAAAAAGAAAAAAGAAAAAAAATAAAAAAAGTATCCTATGTTCATCAGCGACAATGTCGGCATCTAATGGAAAAAGAATTTTTCAAATCGGTCCAGTAGTTTCGGAGCCTATTCGAAACAAACAAACAAACAAATCTTTCCTCTTTATAATATTAGTATAGATAGTTTATTGATGTTGTTTCTGCTAAGAAAGAATCTTTAACTAGAATATATGACGGTCATATGGTATCGATATAAGGGATAATATGTGTACATGTATGCATTCTAGAGAGTGAAGAGACTGGAATCAAAAGAAATAACATAAGGATTATGAAAAAACGTGTGCATTATGTTCCATGGGGAATGCTCTGAGAAGGTTTCCAAGAATTTATTTTATATTTTTAATGCTTAGATGGATAGACGAGCTCACGACCCACCTGGGGTTAAGTACTTACAGGAATGCCGTCATCTTGAGTTTTAAGTCTCAGTTTCAATCACCCTTCAAAGGAAGAGGATGTTGCTAGTATTACCTATGAGTGACAGCTATATTGGCTTCAGTATGTCCTTATATTCCCTCTACTTTTATGGCAATTAAAAAAGCTATATACATTAACTACAATTCTTAAAAAGAAACAAATTGATAAAATTATTCCGTTTCATTACTATATTCGCATTTCGTATGGATTTGACTAGAAGTGACGTAAAGGTATTATTAATGCATATCTAAATTACTTTATTATTACTTTATTACTCGAATTACTAAGATTTAGTGATTCCGCAATATAATTTCTTATAGTCCGTAATTCTCGGACAATATTAATTTCGTTGCCCGCAGTCCTGTGCGATGTTTTATCGTTTAATAAAACCTAATACATTTAAACGACTGGGAAATCATACTATTTCGATGCAAAACCAACAATAATACATGCATAGCGTGCGTGTGCTCTAATCAAAAGAGTACTTTTAAATCAATTGGAGCGTTTGTTTCATCAAATCGTGGCCGGGTGTTAGTTAAATGAAACAAATATAATACGTTCAAACGGTCATGCTTTTATCTATTTTGTGGCTGCAGTCTAGTCGTCTGGTCCGCTCTATTTTAAATGCTTAACCGAATTTACATTGTAACATAGATCCACGCCAGGCGGATGTCTCCTCAATCGTTTGGTTACGAACATATAAAGGCATGATGCAACCTGCCTCTATACGTTCTTTTTTTTATTGTTTCGATGGGTGGACGAGCTCACAGCCCGCCTGGTGTTAAGTGGTTACTAGAGCCTATAGACATCTACAACGTAAATGCGCCAACCAAGCCAAGGTGGGTGGCGCATTTACGTCGTGAGCTCGTCCACGCATCTAAGCAATAAAAAAATAAAAAATAAACTTAAAAATTACTATAAAATGTAGTTTCAATAACATCGTACACGATTTAAACGAAGACCTTTCTCAAAATTAAATTGTTCTTTTTCCCACGAAAAAAGATTAGTCCTGAAGTTCATGGATTAATATTCTACAAAGCAGGTTAATTTGAACCGCTTACTCAAGACTCCTTGGCTAATATTAAACTCGGTGTTAATTTTGACCCAGTAGAATTATAAGATTAGCTTAACTCGACGACTAGGGCTTTGAACGACATGGGGTGACCAGCCTTTCATATAGCAGGTTCTTCTGTTTCTTGAATTTTAATTAAAATACAATTCTATTGCGAAAATAATGTTGAATTTCGTTATGTAATTAATATGACAGTGAATTTTGAGATAAAATTTTTAAATTGCGTATAACGTGTTACGTTCAAACGCGTTTTATTTAAAAAAAAAATTTTTTCGGTTTTTCAGAGCCGTAGACATAATTACATTTTTTGTAACTTAATCTGTATGAATGTAAATTGTGTTTTGGTGTGCAATAAAGTGTATCCTCTCTCTCTCTCTCTCTCTCTCTCTCTCTCTCTCTCTCTCTCTCTCTCTCTCTCTGCTTTGACGCGAAGCAGTCAAGCGCTCTTGTTTGAAGGATAGGACATCTTTTAAACAACACGGTTAAGAATCGAACTCATGTTATGATCGTGCTGGTTCACAGAACTTTATGAAAAGACACGTAGGTCTGATTGTTATATCTCAACAAAACTAGTTGCTTAAGAAACTGGTGCGTGTATCTTGAGATTTGGAGCATAGATTGAGCCTAAAGCTAGCTAGCCCTAAGCTAATTAGATCTTTTTTTGGTATCAAATACGATTCAATTTTCATTGGCAAATTAAACAAGAGTGCCTATAGCGAATGCAAATAAAAAAATTATACAAAATAATTTAGTATTTAGAAAAACATGAACAGCCATACTATAAGAAATACCT
This sequence comes from Bombyx mori, assembly GCF_030269925.1. Taxonomy (NCBI): domain Eukaryota; kingdom Metazoa; phylum Arthropoda; class Insecta; order Lepidoptera; family Bombycidae; genus Bombyx; species Bombyx mori. Next base: position 15,543,665 of record NC_085117.1, read on the forward strand.
TAAACAAAATACTTTCGAGAGAGAGTCGTATGAAAAATGCTTTTGTCCTAAGGATTAGTTCAAATATAGGGTTTAGGTAAAAGTAGAAGCATAGTATAGATTAAGAATTTCACCATCACCACCATCATTTTTGCCATTAAGAGAAAAAATACCATAAATTCTCGTCAACCATATGCACAATGGAACAATGAAAATAAAAATGTCAAATAACTTAATATTAGAGGTCCCGCAGTAGTCGAAATTCGACTATAATTAATTGGAATTGTAAGTATGTACACTGTTATTATTGTATTTTATACTTCTATAATCACAAATTTTGCCAAGACTACACTATAAAAAATATTAACAAAGACAAACAATATTTGATCTCAATTTGACAACAGACGTCAAGAATAAAAGCTTGACAATAAATAGTATGCATGCGTGTGCGTCAAATACATGGTATGTAGTGTGTGTAATGTTTTCTTTATTGATTTAATGTATCTTTAAACGGTTTTTTTATGCATTATTTCAAAAAAATATTAGCTTTGTGCACTTCTTCTCTATATTATCTATAAGTGTGGAAAATTTCTTACTCCTCCGTCCGCGCAATTTTCGTAAAAAGGGATACAAAGTTTTTGCTTCACGTATTAATATATAGATAATAAAAATAATTAAGGTACTAATGAAATTCACGTGTAGTTCATACTAAGGTATGTTTGACGCTTAAAAGGTTTGTCCCGGGGGGAATTGTTGTCACTCAACGGTGTCTACATGTTTTAGGCACTCAGGGCTTATGCCGTCAAAGCGAAAGATAAGAACGCTATATGGATCAAGTAAAATGATGTAACACGAGGTTGTTTTCGAAAGTCTGTAGGTAGAAAAGTTGTATTTATGAAACTCGTAATTAAACTGGTATCTCAATTTCAAATTCCCTTCACACAAACGAAGTACTTTTATGATAAATAACAACATAAGCATATTTTTGAAATGCGAATGAGTTTCATGAGTACAAGATAAGGTACAAGGTTAATATGCAAAAAGTCGTAAACTCCAATTCAGATTCAATCTATTTTAACACTATTAGGTACATTAGCTATTAAAATTTTCCTAAGATTCAGAGTTTGTTTTTATTTTTTTTTATTACTTAGATGAGTGGACGAGCTCACAGCCCACCTGGTGTTAAGTGGTTACTGGAGCCCATAGACATCTACGACGTAAATGCGCCACCCACCTTGAGATATAAGTTCTAAGGTCTCAAGTATAGTTACAACTGCCGCCCCACCCTTCAAACCGAATCGCATTACTGGTTCACGGCAGAAATAGGCAGGGTGGTGGTACCTACCCGCGCGGACCCACAAGAGGTCCTACCACCAGTAATAAAGAGTAGAAAGCGAGGCGTTAGTTAAAAGTTCTGTTATTAATAGGTGGTATACCGATACACTTAGGCCATTTGATTTCCGTGAGGAAAAATAACAACAAAATTCACAACAGATGATTCATGTGCTCGACATACTTTTTTTACTCTACAGATGCATCTACATACTATTGAGCCCAATTAGTTTCTCGCCGGTTCTTGTCAATGTGTTAAAGTCTCTCAATCTGAGTCCGTGAGAACACCTACCCGTCCAACGAAACTGGAATAGCTACATACCAACCGTGAGAACACCTACCCGTCCAACGAAACTGGAATAGCTACATACCAACGAATAGATAGGGTAATAAAATAAAACGGACTGTTTCCATGAAAGCTGTAAATTTTAAATAATATCTTAAATTATAATTCTAGATTTGAAACTTTGTCACGTCGATACTGAATTCTCTTTTTGAAACACCAAAAGCGTATTATACAACAAATTTCGTAAAACATCGCTACAAAAGTAACCACCAGATAATGGGTATTGGTAATAAATGCCAATAAACTGTTACACTTTACGGGAGGTCATTCCAATTTTATTGTTTAATCGGTACTTATTAAAGCGTTAAATAATGACGAAGTACAGACAGTGAGCTTGTAAAATGTCTGCTATTTCTTAGACGTAATAAAATTTACCAATTTGTAATTTTATGGAAATCACTATTGTATGTTTTATGTAAGGAATCTTCATTTTCGCAGCCGAAACGGGATTCTACGCAAACTTAGGTTTATGATTACATAATTTCTCATTAAATGAGCTCGCAATGAAAACAAAAACCACTAAACGCTCGTAATATTCCAGACTTCGAAACGGCACCAGCACCTAGCGCCAAATCGTATTCGGTATAGGTAGCAACTTCACAATTTTATAATAACAAAATCCATTCCACACACACAAAAAAAAACATTTTTAACGGTTGCGGTTTATTAATAGGTAGCTAGTGGTGTATTAATAGGTAGTTTACAGAGCGCCGATAAATGGGCATATATTTGAATGATGGTGGCGCGGTAACACAGCTTAAATGAAGTAAAAACTTATTACTCATCCGTGGTCTCTACTTCATACTATGTTCGATAATGATGGCGATCTAAAAATAAATTTTGAATAATTTAAATTTAAATTCGATTTGAAACGGGGCCTTCGTGGAGGCTTAAAAAAATTCCATAAAGGTACATATTCTACATTTAAGCTGTCTTGTATCAGAGAAAAAGTGAAAAGTTGCACGCGTCGACCGACTAATAAATCTCAATAAATATACAGGGCTTATAATTTATATCGAACAAATTAATCAGGCACAGCTTGTCCTAAATATATTTTGTTACTCCATACAACATATCTGAACATTCGCATTTCCACTGCATGTATTATTTTTTTATCCACCACTTTCGTAGCTCAACACTCTGATCCGTGTAGCACAAACAAATCCTCACAAATAAATATAACTCTGAGTTCGATACGTCGATCCCAATTTCACTGTTGACTTATGTGTCTTTCGCCTTTCTTTATTTCTATCATTTATTACAGTACTTCGGAAACATAATGGAGATGATACTATCTCAGTTTTCTAAAGAATTAGGTATCGTTTATAAGTCTATCTGAAAACAAATGTCTCAGACAGAGCGTGTTTGGAGCGGTCTATTGGAGAAATTGGAGCGGAGATTGTTTCATGAGAAAAATTCCTTTTAAATTTACGATTCTTAGTAACTTAAAATCTTTAGTGTCATTTAGTGCTATGCTAACCACGAAAACCGTAAAATAAAGGCAAGATTAACTAAACTGTAAAAGTAATTCTAATTGTGTCTACACCTCGTCGTCGTGGCCTAAAGGATAAGACGTCCGGCGCATTCGTATATAGCGATGCACCGGTGTTCGAATCCCGCAGGCGGGTACCAATTTTTCTAATGAAATACGTACTTAACAATTGTTCACGATTGACTTCCACGGTGAAGGAATAACATCGTGTAATAAAAATCAAACCCGCAAAATTATAATTTGCGTAATTACTGGTGGTAGGACCTCTTGTGAGTCCGCGCGGGTAGGTACCACCGCCCCACCTATTTCTGCCGTGAAGCAGTAATGCGTTTCAGTTTGAAGTGTGGGGCAGCCGTTGTAGCTATACTGAGACCTTCGAACTTATATCTCAAGGTGGGTGGCGCATTTACGTTGTAGATGTCTATGGGTTTCAATAACTACTTAACACAAGGTGGGCTATGAGCTCGTCCACAAATCTAGGCAATAAAAAAAAACGAATAGAAATACATTTCACACTGGTCCTTAAGCTCATTATAAATGATCTACTGCTTGCTCATCTTGCAAAATATGTTAAACAAAACGGACAAATTCAAATAATTCAGAACAGCCTTTGTATTCAATTTAACAACACACTTTGTAAATGTCGTCTTCGTTTTCAGGTATTAATTACTTAGAACCCACACAAAGAACAACGATTGTATGAACGGTTTATTTAATAGTATGGTAAAGCAACCACTTCGTCCCGTGAACAATTTAACCCGTATTAGGTTTAGTGAAAGAAACGATAACAATGCAAATTTCAGTGTCCCATTGTCCTTCGGGGGTTGGGTATAGAATTACGCAATTGAGTTGTACGAAGGATTGCGAGGCGCTTCGTTAATTTGCGACAACATTAATTCTATTTTAACGATCCTGGATGTTTTCGTATTGCTATTACAGTTTTATGTAACGTTTTTGGGTCTGGCTTAAATTGTGAAAGAGCGCGTGTAAACTGTATTTTTATTTTCTTGTCCAATTTTTTTTTTTGTTTTTCGTAAATTTTAGCTTTTTAAATGTACATAAACATATTTGTTTTAGTAGCTACCGGCCGATAGACTCCATAAATTGAATGCCGCTAAGTACTTTATTACTGACTTCGAAATCTCAATAGTATTGGAAAGAGATTTTCTAGGCCTTCAAATCAAAACAATCTCTCATAAGGTCTTGTGGTACAAAAAATAGTGATTTTAACTTGTTCTGGTATTACCAACGTAATAGGAGGAGTGAAGTACATAAGTGGAGACAATCAAGAAGGGTACCAATAGCTTAGCTGAGTTATTGATTCGATTTTTTTTTAATAGAATAGAATAGAATATTTTTAACAGAGAAATTAGAGAAGATTTAGAATAGAATATTTTAATAGAATATAAATAGAAAGAAAATGTTGCTTTATTCTTTTCAAATTGACAAACTTGGTCAAAATACTGGTGGTAGGACCTATTGTGAGTCCGCACGGGTAGGTACCACCGCCCTGCCTATTTCTGCCGTGAAGCAGTAATGCGTTTCGGTTTGAAGGGTGGGGTAGCCGTTGTAACTATACTGAGACCTTAGAACTTATATCTCAAGGTGGGTGGCGCATTTACGTTGTAGATGTCTATGGGCTCCAGTAACCACTTAACACCAGGTGGGCTGTGAGCTCGTCCACCCATCTAAGCAATAAAAAAAAAAAAATTATAATAATAATAATAATCCAGATTTCATAAATGGCGATTTCTGTGGTATATTTTCGTATAGCATTTTATCTTTTAGAAGTCATTACATTTATATAATCTTAAAATGGAAGGATATTACGATTGAAAATTCAAAAATAAAAAGTGTGTGTGTCCGCTCCGACGCACGACTGGAGTTTACTGGATATAAAAAATTAAACGAAACAATACGAGAAATAGTTCTATATTACGACAACACGATACACTACAGATTATTAACAAATTAACGAGACACTAAACAAACGACTAACAAATATATGAAAATACAATAATGAGAGAAACGCGCGATCAGTACGAGGCTTTGTGGCGGACTGCCGGCGCAGGCGCATAACGCATTTCGTGTGACATGCTAGTACGATTTTGGTCCCCATAATTTTCATACCCCGGGCCTATATATGTAAATCGATTCTAAAGGAGTAAACTCCAAAAACATAGGTATTTTAATTTATTCACTGGAAACTTTAGACTTTCTAACCTAATACCTTCAAAACAACAAAAGCGTTGTAGCGAAAACACCGAGACTAATTTAATATTTGTGAAACATAAACCTACAAACGTCCTATGAAATCTGAATTTCATTGGAAACTCAAAGCTTTTAACATGGTTTTGGCCCAGATTTTGTAGTCAATCCACGTGTTGCCAGTGTGTAATATGACGTCACACGCGTCTTCTCCGATAATGTATGTGCTTCAGGTTTAATAGCGATCGTTTCCGTTGCCATGGCAACCGTGTAGTGTCACATACACGCGCCTCTAAAATGATAATTATGAGAAGATAATGAATTAAAAACAATATTTTCTATATCATGACTTTAAAAAGATATCCTTTTTAATTAATATAGTTTAATGAAATAAGAAAATAATGTAAATTGGTGATTAGTTTTACGACTCATAAATAAATGCTAGTCTAATAAAGATGATATGATCAAAAAGACTAAGACCCATATGATTACTTTTATGTGTTTAGTTGGGCAGTAACGTATTTATGTACGTGATTGTATGTACCTAATTACTCGTAAATATAAATGCTTATTATAATAGTTAAAGAACCATGATGTGCTCTATACTAATAAGCATACACTCGGATGATTTTAGTAATCTATCAAAAGAAACAATTGCAAACGTTACAAACAAATTTATTATAAATACTTAAAATGAATTTAAAATATTTTTGTTTGTTCACAGATGAGCTGGTACAGCGAAATACATCAATTTCTAATAAGATGAACATGAAAATTTGGATTTGATATGTTCGGAAATGATACTCTTCAGGATGTTATGGCCTCAACGATAGCCGCGAAGTATGAACCAGCCATGTCTCTGAACGGGACCACATATGTGGGCGGGGGGGTCCTTATCCTCACTCGGACTTTGACGGGTGAATCAGTTGAGATGATCGACGAACCGAAAACAAACAAAACGATAGACATAATAGACGTGAAATTAGTTCAGGTCGCTTTTTGCATTCTCTACACAGTAATCTTTGTTCTGGGCGTGTTCGGAAATGTCCTTGTTTGCTATGTGGTTTTCCGCAACAAAGCTATGCAAACAGTCACGAACCTTTTCATAACGAACCTGGCTTTATCAGATATATTGCTGTGTGTCTTCGCCGTACCTTTGACGCCAATGTATACGTTTTTGGGACGATGGGTGTTCGGGAGATTGCTCTGTCATCTGATGCCGTATGCACAAGGAACAAGTGTGTACATATCCACGCTGACGTTGACTTCAATAGCCATAGATAGATTTTTCGTGATAATATACCCGTTTCACCCTAGAATGAAACTGAACACTTGTATTTTTATTGTCATTTTCATATGGGTGTTCTCTTTGGTTGTAACATGTCCTTACGGACTATTCATGGGAATACAGACCACCAACAATGAGACGTATTATTGCGAAGAAAGTTGGCCCTCAGACAGATCTAGAAAAATATTTGGCGTATTTACGACAGTTCTTCAGTTTTTAATACCCTTTTTAGTAATAGCTGTATGCTACACGTGTGTGAGTATAAGATTGAATGATCGGGCTCGGTCAAAACCAGGTGCTAAAAATAGCAAAAGGGAAGAAGCGGACAGAGATAGGAAAAGGTGTACTAACAGAATGTTAATTTCAATGGTCGCGATATTTGGAATCTCGTGGCTTCCTTTGAACTTGATAAATATATTCAACGATTTTTATGCTCAGATGACTGAGTGGAACTATTACTTCGTGTCATTCTTCTTGGCCCACTCTATGGCCATGGCTTCGACTTGCTATAATCCATTTCTTTACGCCTGGTTGAATGAAAACTTCAGAAAGGAATTCAAGCAGGTGTTGCCCTTTTTCGAGTCGAATGGAGGCGTAAGGAATAGTTACCATCCAGGACGTGTGCCACCCCACAAAACTAACAAGAACGTTTGTAATGGCAACGAAACTATACAGGAAACTTTACTGGCGTCCTCGTTCAATAGGGGACCTTCAATCAAACAGAGATTCGAAGGGAACGGGAAGAAAGATAATGGAATCGAAGTTGAAAACATTTTGTTGGAGGACAAAACAATCTCAGCTACTTTTCATACAAAGACCGAAAACGTCAATTTACAACTGATCGATGAGGAGTCACATTTCAGCGATCACAGAGACACAAAGTCACCGATATAAAGGTGAGTTTTATATTATTACTAGCTTTTACCCGCGACTTCGTCCGCATAAGTTTTTTTGTTTTCTCCCGGCTATAAGTCCCCCTGCAACAATGTCCCACTATCGTGTTCCAGTCCTCAACTTCACATCAATATTTGTTCAAAAGAAACCTAAGCTACATAATGGATAGCTCCGAATGTTTCCTTAGTAAATATAAAAAGTAAATAATGTAAATCGGTTTAAAATACTACTAACTACCTACCTGCCAACCCCCGATGTTAGACAGTGTGACATCCGTAACATCGTCTGCGTAGGAAGTACTAACTTAATGTAAGTAGTATAATAATGTAGGAAGCTAAAAATAAGAGGCCTTATTACTGTAGTACATTTTTGTAAACTATGTTCTTTGTTTTTCCCTCTCTGGCCAACACATGGAGATTCTGTGGACTTGAAACACGTGAGCAAGCCACGTATAATTGTCCGTGAGAAAAACAACTCTTTTCTAAATTAATGCCGGCTACTTTTAATGTTTGCCCCTGAGCTTTATTTATCGTCATAGCGAATGCGATTTTCAGCGGAAACTGTAATCTCTTAAACTGGAATGGCAAATCTGTCGGAATTATGGGTATTCGGGGGATTAAAACGTTCTCTCCTTTTGCCATTCCAGTCATAATGATTGCTTTTACAATATTGCGACCGAGGTGTGTCACTTGCAACCGTGTGCCATTACACAGTCTTGGTGCATCTAAATTCCGCATTAAAAGGACAGGAACGCCTACCTTCAGCCTCAGTTTGTGTGAAGGTACTCCCGACAGTTCTAAAGAATTAAGAAATTCTACAGGGTATGATGTTACTTGTTCAGTATCCATTACAGTGTCTACAGAGAGAAACTCAACAATATCACCTTCCACGCGTGACATAATTTGCTCGTTTATCTGTCCCACCATTTCATTCGTCGGCGCTAAAATTGCTCTTTCACATAACCAGTCTCTATTCCTCATATTAGTTAGCAGTTCGCTATAGACGAAGTTATTTAGATCATCTGGATTATGCACAACATTGCAGAATTCACGATCCAATGTAATCATGCCATTACCATCCTTTGCCATACGATCTTCTCCAATTTTAAGAAGAGCAGCAGCATATTGTCCAGATTGTACATCATTGTGTAGTTGCACTCTCATATTTGTAGACAGACTAAACGTTTTTACGTGCACCCATAACGTTGACGCTTTTAAACACGCATTTATTTCATCTGCAGGGGTGCCTTTAGTGATAACCGGCAAAGTCTGTCTAAAATCGCCCGCTAAAAGAAAACATCAAAATCATTTCAGTAGCTATGGCGTCATTCGCTTCTTGACACGATCACGCTAGATTTCCGCGGGAATGATGTATTTTCCCGCCGTAAAAAGTAGCCTGTGTCCGTGCCTAGGATCCTATCTTTATATTAACCAAGTCTTATAAAAATCCGTTCAGACGTTAAGGCGTGAATGAGGTAAACTTTTAAACCAAACTATTAAAATTCACTAACTTAATTAGTTTTCTGCCTACTGCCTACGCCTTAAGTACGATAGCATGAATATTAATAGCCCATATCCTTTTCTAGGTTACTATCTATCACCTAACTAAATTTCATCAAAATCCGTTCAGCCGTTTAGGCATGATAGAGCAAAACTCCCACCAAAAACCATAAAAAAATCACTAACTCAATTCAGTTTTCTGCCTACTTCCTACCCCCTAAGTACTATGACGTGATCATTTTGATCTTATATCCGTTTTTAGGTAACCATCTATTACCTTACTAAATTTCATCATGATCTGTTCAGCCTTTTATACGTGAAAGAGCAAAAGTCCCAACAAAAACGACTAAAAATCACTAACTCAATTTAGTTATCTGCCTACTGCCTACCCCCTAAGAACGATGGCGTGATTATTTATAGCCTATGACCATTTCTAGGTTATCATCTATCACCATACCAAATTTCATCAAAATCCGTTCAGCCGTTTAGGCGTGAAAGAGGAACAGACAGACAGACAGAGTTACTTTCGCATTTATAATATTAGTATGGATTTTTTGTTAAATTCCTTCTTCATAATAGAATAAAAATAACATTAGTACTTCAGATGTAAACTCCATAAAAGTATTAAAACAAATCTACGCCATTTGTTTCTACGAATTTATAAATATAATTTACCTATTGATTTTCATGTCGAATCAATGTCAAAAGAAAAATCGAAAGTTTGCTCATTTCGCTGGGGTTTCAAATGGGATAGTAATTGAACAGGGAATACTAAGGTGCATTATGGAGCATAAAGTATGCCATTAGAAAGGTCTAGAGAAATACATAATAATAAATTTGAATTTTGCTTCTATGGATAGACAAAAAAATATTGTATATAATTCCAAAATAAAATCTAAATCTTTCGTGACCTATCTTATTAAGTCCACCAGTTGATAAAAACCTTTTATTTTACTTCCTTCCCCTATCTGCGTAATTATTGAAGTTCCTTCGCAAACACTTTCACTGAGTTTCAGTGGCTGCCAATTACAAACTTGACTTTTCGCAGTCCTTGTTTCTAAAACTTTGGTTATAAAAACAAGAGGTTGTCACCGAGACTATCTTAATTTGACTTTAAATCACTGAATTACGAAATTACAAAAGAGAACATCACATCATATTTTTTAACATTAATTTTTGTATTAAATTATTAAGATGCCCATCACAGTGAAAAATTACTTTGTGACGTGATAAGCACGGAAAAGTGTCACGTTCCGCCTGAGTCTAAGCGTGCAAGCGAAAGCGCGGCACAAGCGATAGAGAGGCACGATCGGCCAAAGCGTTAATTTATCGAAAAAAATTTAATTTTCAATTAACTTCTTTTTTTTATTATATAAAATAACGATAATTCAATGATTATAATTCAATTCAAGTCATATAAGTATGCAATTTTTCGTCAATGCTTCTTTATGAAGTTATCACGTAAAATCGAATGAGAGATAAGTTCATAAAATACTTTGACATTGATTTAAAATACCAAAAATTGACTTATTCCTTTATCAGTATTCATAAGCCGAATGAATCAATAGAATTAGGTTTGAATGCTAACTTAATCGCAATTTAGATTCGCTATTTGATTATCAGTAACATCCAAATCGAACATCAATTAATGCGTAGAGAGATAATAACATAGTAATTTGTATGCAGATTGGTATTTTCGGTAATGAATATCAATTGGTACAGCAAAATTATTGTTCGCCATGATTGAATTTTAATTAAATAATATGTTGTAGTTTATTCGTATCGTAACAATTAACTGTTACAATTTCCTGAGACATTGAGATGAAAGAGCTCTTTTTATTTGATTTTTGATTTTTGCTGTCTATAATTCGGCTCTAGAAAAATTTCTTTCCCGAGCACTTTATTTAGTATGTCCATTCTTGGACAGAGCCCTTAGTGGTAAACGGCGACTTGACTACCCGTGGCATTGTTGATGTTCGTTAGCTTCAGTAATAACTAACCATTGGTAAGATCCTTCGACGCTAATGTAAGGTTCGAAGGGTGGGGTAGCCGTTGTAACTATACTGAGACCTTAGAACTTATGTCTCGAGGTGGGTGGTGCATTTACGTTGTAGATGTCTATGGGCTCCAGTAACCACTTAACACCAGGTGGGCTGTGAGCTCGTCCAACCATCTAAGTAATAAATAAATAAAAAGTTATTTTATTTATTGAAAATATTTGATATTCATATTTATAATTTTCACAGGTACCGCCGAAACGCCACAAAAACTATTCATAGCGGCTCTTCAAAATTTATGTGCGTTTTGTAAAATCATCCTAATTTATCGTATATGTATTTACAACTAGCTTATCGATTTTAAGTCTTAGAATATACGTCATAAGAACTTAAATTACTTTGCCACATTGAAAATGTACTTTGTAGTAATGTGATTTATTCTAGGAATGTATTGATTGATTGAATAAATGAAATAATCTTAGAATACGTTTCATAAATGTCGTTAATTAATTTAGGTAATTAATTAAAATTAAGTAAAAACTAATTAATAAAAATGTACTTAGTGCTACTAAATAAAGTAATGTTGGAACTAAATTAAGATATATTTAGAAATGAATGGGATTTACTGACTGTGATGGAAGGTGATCGTTTGTATTGTATTTGTATCATAATGTATAAATGTTGTTTTTTTTTTCGATTAAATCAATTTTAAGAATAAGTAATTTTAGCAAGTATCCAAAAGGCCTATTTAATATTATTTTTAAGCTATAACGAATTGCTTTTCATTATTATATAACGCGATTAGTGTCCCTTAATTAAACTAATGAGCCCGGTTTCAAATTACGTGTAAATAAATTTATGTTTTTTGATTAATACTAAATGGTAAATTTTAATTAATATTATTAAATAATTTAAATAAATAATTAAATAATTTAAAAAATATTACGTATTTGAAATCTTCGTTTATTATGAGACACTAATCAACTACATAAATTAGTGTTATAATTATTATATCTACGTAACTAATAATATTATGATCTCTTACACAGTAGAATGTATTAAATATAGAAAAAACGTAATAATCTTGTTAAACTAATGTAGAAATTGTATCGTGTGATAAATATATATATTATTATATATTTAACTATTTATATTTCATTAAGTTGTTATTCGCTTCGTAGTATTTATTGTATGTAGTAGATACGTTGTAACGTGAAGAAATAAAGAATTGTTGTTTTGTAAGACGTTTTTATTTATTTATTTTCAAGGCACAACCAACTAAATTTAATTACTATGTAGTGCCCGCTAAGCTTAATCATTCTTGCCTAAAAATAAGATTTAAATACTATATGAAGTTGAGATATTACATTTAGGTCGGGACAACTTTAAGAGAAGAGAATTGTTAACAGAATTAGTCATTTGGTTGATGACAAATTAGATTTAATTATCATAGTTTGACTACTGAAGCACGAAGTCTGGATTCGATTCCCGGTACGAGTCAATTTTATTCAAGATGTTATCTAAGATCTGGTTGCGAATACTTGTCTCGTATGTGTTTTCAGTATCCATAAAACACAAGGAAACAATTCAGATCGATAAATCAGCATCTCCATCTGCTATAAATAATGAAATTAAAAACACGTGTGGCACTCGGGGACTGCCGCCTTAAAGCCATTGTATGGCATTTTTTTTTAACTTATGCAATTATAATTAGACAATAATAATTTAATATTAAAACAATAATAAAACAAGACCACGCTATGTTTATAAACATTAACAAAAGCAAAAATTAACTGTCCCCTTCACACTCATAAGCTAGATCGCACGAGAGAGAGATGGGCAGACTTTTCATGATGCGCATGCAGTGCAACGTTACGCCGCGCACGTACTCAGAAACACTACACAAGCGCATCGTTTGAATATGTTGAATATGAGCTACATGGTAGGTGGAGTGGAGGGTGTTAGGTTTTATTTTCGTTACCGAATTTCTTGATTCGGTCACCGCGATCAAAGGCCGCAATAAAAGCTATGCAATAGCTTAATACTTTTATGATGCCATTGGAACGTTTAATTTAGTTTACTTTTTTATAGGAAATATTTAATTTTACTCATAAAGAAAAAGCTAAGACTTACTAAAACATACTTACCAAAATAATAGTGGGCATATTACGCAGAGACATTATAAAGAGGTTTCAAAAGAACACAACTGTCTCAAACACGTGACGTTCTATACATAATTCCAAAGTACCCTATTATTGATCGAAGAAAGTACCGTACATAATAACCAAGTAACTTGGTTAGACTTGTTTGTTTCCAACTTAAAGCGTATTCATTCCCTAGTGACATTATTGTGACATTAAATCACACTAAGAAGGCGTAAAGAAGCTAGATGGTTATGATGAATAGTGTTCTGAAACTCTAATTAGATTTGTATTTATATTTTTGTTTGCGTATTTTTTTACTTCAGTCAGAAGGGATCCCATTATTCTTCAGTGATAGGACTCAATATTTATTTCGATTAAAAAGCATCTTGACTACGCTAGATAATTATCTCCCACAGTGAACTTGAGTCGAATAGGAGTTAATTACGACTTATAAATTATTATTTCTAAGATTCGCATCACGAGATATTTGAATAACAATATGATGCCCGACAGTCGAGTTAGTCAGGGCCCGAGAATAGTAAAAGGCGGAGCGTCATAATTGTGAAATCATTTGTGACTTTGCACCGATTGTGTTTATTGACGTGACAACGTCTTATAATTCGATGGAGCCGGCTTCACGCACGAAAAAACATGACTCTTGCGGCGTTACCTCGCTCTGAGGCGTTCCATTTAAGGCTTGAAGTGCAAGCGAGAGCGCGCAACGAGCGACAAAGAGGCACAATCGGCCTCCGCGTTCGGCAGCGTTCGACATCTATCTCTCTCCTACTTGAGTGAGCGATGCATCTGCGTGGACAGCTGCTATACAATAATACATTTACATGTTTTCGTCAAGTATGAAGTTCAGTGAAAAGTGAATATTATGGTGTCAATTGTCCATACAAAATATCTATCAAACAAATAAAATTAAAATTTTCTTTTGAAAAATGAAACCATTGCATCAGTATTTTGTTTATGACGTTGTCACGTTTAACTATCGTCAGTAAACCGACTTTACAGACAACCGACTTTTTTTTATTGCTTAGATGGGTGGACGAGCTCACAGCCCACCTGATGCTAAGTGGTTACCCGAACCCATATCATTAGCCTGTATCTCTGCACTGCTGGATGTAGGCCTCTCCCATACGATCCTCCACTTTTCACATCCAATCTTTCCCAGCATATCGCCGCGAGTCATCGGTCCACTGGGCAGGGGGACGCCCAACGCTGCGCCTACCGGTACATGGTCTCCAGTCCAGAACGCGTCTGCTCCATCGGCCATCGGTTCTGCGACACGTATGTCCACCGGAGCCCATGGACATCTACAACGTAAATACGCCACCCACCTTAAGATATAAATTCTAAGGTCTCAGTATAGTTACAACGGCTGTCCCACCCTTCGAACCGAAACGCATTACTGCTATTATATATTACTAGCTGACCCGGCAAACGTTGTGTTGCCTTAAATAAGATTTCTAGGGAAATTCTACTGTAGAAAAAAAAAACTCATTTAACCACATAATTCAGTATAAACAAAAAAAAAAACCAAAAAATTAAAATAAGAAATAAATGTTTGGGGTGGACAACCCTTTTCACTTAGGGGTATGAAAAATAGATAGTAGCCGATTCTCAGACCTACTGAACATACTATTGATACACAAATAAAACCAAAAAAACACGGCTGAAAAATGTATAGTATTGTATAGCTCTCAAATATATTAAGTGTATAATCTATGATGTATAGTGAGTAAGTAAGACAGGAGACTGGCTTCGTCCTCATCCCTACAACGTGATGTTTGCTGGATGAGTGGTGACACCTGGCGGGGATAGCTGATCGATTGATAGTTGATCAGTAGTCGACTGGCGAGGGCGCGAGAGCAAATTCAATTTTAAAAAAATCATAATTAAAGGAACTTGAAATTATAAACTCTGAATAAGAATTTATCGTACTACAATTATAATATTTGATTGCAACCTTATTGCGGATCTGTGCATAGAATAAAAAAAATATTAATCGGATGGAAAAATAGGTGTTGATCGTATAAGAGTGAAAATTGAGAGTAATATGTTTGTTTTAATTTTAAGTCATGACAAAACAAAATAAAAACCTTGCCAAAAAAATTAAAGTTTATAATTAACAAATAAAAAATAGGGGTTGATCATAGAGGGATGAAAAATTGAGAGTAACATCAGATTTTTTATTTTAATTCATGACAAAATAAAAATAAAAATGAAAATCTTGCCAAAAAAATTAAAGTTTATAATTAACAAATAAAAAATAGGGGTTGATCGTAGAGGGGTGAAAATTTCAGAGTAATATGAATTTTTTTATTTTGCGTCATGACAAAATAAAAACAAAATTCTCGCAAAAAAATTTTAAGTTTTTAATTAGCAAATAAAAAATAAGGGTTGATCGTAGAAGGGTGAAAATTGAGGATTGTATGTATATTTGTATGTTGTATCATAAAAAAATAGAAATTAAACATTTTGTCTAAAAAATAAATAAAAAAATTTAGGGGTGGACTACCCCTAACATTTAGGGGGATGAAAAATAGATGTTGGCCGATTCTCATAGATACTGGATAAGCACAAAAAATTTCATCAAAATCGGTCAAGCCGTTTCGAAGGAGTATGGCAACGAAAACTGTGACACGAGAATTTTATATATTAGATATATTTGCATTATATATGTATATATCCTCAATCTCTCTCAATTCAGGTAAGTTAATCTTCTCGAAGAAATAAACTTGGTTAGACGTTGGAATGAAAGCTCGACTCATAAAGTTTTATGACCGGCCCACGTCGTGCATATGCCGAAGTTACGATTATTGAGTAATTTTCTAACGTTCATGATGAATCCCGGCAGGTTTCGTACCATTGTTGATAGGTGATTTATCGAGTTCTAATATAAATCTAAATCGAAAAATCATTAACTAGAATATAATTTGAATTGTCCTAAAATCTAAAAAAAAAATATTTTTAAATAAGCCGGGTGAAGTAAAGTTTCGGTAAAATGGTGCTAATTTACTGAGACTCCAGTGGATTTTGGGAAAAGCCGAGAAGCCGTTGCTTCCAGCGGATTTGTTGTTACATGTTTAAACTTTATGATAGGCAACATTTACATTTGCAAAATAAAATAATTCACCCAACTACGCTCCTCGAGTTCCCGCCAAAAAGTTCGGCAGACTTGTTTTTAACTTTTGGAAGTAGGTATGTAATCTCTGACTTATATCTACAAGCAGAGGTAAAGGGAAAGTAGGTTATACAGCCAAGTCTGAGCAACATAGGCCAAAAACATGTATTTTAGTCCACCAAACTGTTGGTCAGATCAGATAACTGCGCTCACTGGACTCTCTGTTGCGACCGCCCTGAGAGAAGGCGAAAACCGAAGGAAATGGAATCTGATGGTACAAAGAGCCACAAAGGGCTTTCAGGGACACGACCTTCAGCAATGAAGTATGCGACTAAGAAGAAGCCCAAAAATTAAATGAAACGATCTCTCATAAAATTTCGATATTTACTGGGATAACTTTTCGAGAGATGAACTCGGATTCTCAATTATATGTCATAAAACTTAGAATTATGAAATTCTATCTTTCCTTCACATTTCTCAAATTACAGTCAAAGTTGTGAGGCTAAATATTATCGATTCTGAAAAAATCGCCTACTCTTTTTCACCCAAGAAATAGTAGAACGAAGACAGAGAGAGAGTGAGGGAGACTTAATATTATCGATTAGTTTTTAACATCAACAGCAAACAAAAACTTATTAATAATTTAGGTACTCTAATAGCTTAAAAGCTTTGCCATACATTCAGCGTAAATTCTTAATGAGGAAAGAATTCAACAGCATTCGGTACAATACTAGTGAACAAAGGACCCTAAAAGAGATAGATCCTGAGGTAAATCCTTAGAGAATCAATTCTGTTTCGTGTTACAATCTTAATTTTTCGCTCTATTTTTTCAGTATAGTAATTCAGTTCTCAATGTTATTTGTAACTGGTAAATAAAACTAATCTTGCTATTTATGTGTCTTGAATAAAAATCGACGCTTTGATTTGAGAATTTTCATTTTGATTTGAAGAAAACCTTTTAATCAGCTTCAATAATGGTGATAATTTCGTAATTAGTGTGCAAACACATTTTAAATGGGTACTATAACATTTTTCGGAAAAAGTATTTATCGAATATCTTGGCAGCTTTTAAAAAGGTTACAATTTTTGAAAATAAGGCTTCTGAAACCCTCGAAGCTGTCATTTCTCTTATTCTAGATGAACAGATGGTCTTGTGGCTCTCTTGTTGATGGAGTGACGTCAACATTGAAAAACTACAGCAAACTAAAGACTATTATGGAACCTTATCTGAAGTAAATAAAATATGCTGTATCGCCGCCTCTCAAGTTTTTTTTATCCTAGTAATAAATGGGTGAACGTGATTGCTCGTCAAGACATGCAGTATCTCCTCTTGTGTAAACAGTCCTTGAAATCTAACAATAATAGGTGTAGACGCAGGAACGGAGGATATCCAAAAGGAGAATTCCAAATTCGTTTTACTGTATAATTTCGTATATTTTCGATTTTTTACAATAAAGGTGTATTATTAAGTATACCCTCGATTTTACAAAAAGAGGCTGTTAGTTCGTTACGTTCGAAAGTTATGAAGAATAAATGAATGAAGTCAATGAAGAGAAGTAAATGACAGAATGACGTTTTGCTGTCAATGTGGTTTGACGTATGACGTTTATTGAATTTGTAGATGGCGCTTTCGTCGATGGCAACCATCATTAGCCAAAGGTGTTTTATCCAGAACCACAATATGTATTGTTTCTGAATATACCGCCGGCCTTGGAAGAACCAGCTTCTTCCAAAGTGTGGTCTTCGCTTTACTCGCCCTCTGTATCCTCCGGTTGCAGTGGAAGCGGACAAATCTTCGCAAACGAACGTCTTAAGATGCCAGTAGCAGTCCGAACATCAGCAACCCGACACACGCCATCGTTGCCTGGGAACACCTTAATCACACGGCCGAGCTTCCATTTGAGTGGAGGTAGATTGTCGTCCTTTATCAAGACAAGCGTATCCAGAGCAATATCGCTTTGATTGGTCTTCCACTTCGTTCTCGTCTGCAATTCTACCACGTATTCCTTAGACCAGCGCTTCCAGAAATGTTGTCGCAGCTGTTCGATTCTGTGATAGCGTGTTAGCTGGGAATCCGTAGCCGCCGTCAAGTCTTCGCATGCAGGAGCTGCCAGAGACCGACCGATCAGGAAGTGAGCTGGGGTCAGTGGAGAAAAGTCGTGTGGATCTGTGGACATAGGGGATAGAGGACGGGAATTCAGGACGGCCTCGATTTGTGTTAAAACCGTGCTGAACTCCTCGTAAGTCAAACGAGCATTACCAACTATGCGTCGAAGATGGTATTTACATGAGCGCACCCCCCTCTCCCATAAGCCGCCACAATGAGGAGAATAGGGAGGAATGAATTTTAATTTAATTCCATCGTTTGAAAAAGACTCGACAATAACATTCGAATTTTCAGAAAAAAATGAGAGAAGTTCCTTTTCGGCACCTACGAAATTCTTCCCATTATCGGAAAGAATAATATCAGGCTTGCCTCGTCTACTCATAAAACGTTTTAAAGCCAGTAAAT
Source organism: Bombyx mori (assembly GCF_030269925.1). Taxonomy (NCBI): domain Eukaryota; kingdom Metazoa; phylum Arthropoda; class Insecta; order Lepidoptera; family Bombycidae; genus Bombyx; species Bombyx mori. The sequence goes on from NC_085117.1 coordinate 15,562,486, forward strand.
AATCTTTAGTAGTGAGACTAGTTACAATTTCTAAATGAATTGCACGTGTAAGTAAACAAACGAATAAAGCAATGTAACATTTACTAAGTCCAGCACCTCGTCCTCTCCGATTTAGTACATAAACTGGGCCTATATAGTCAACTCCCGTCCGGATAAAAGGGAAACCGGGATCCAAACGCTCATTCGGTAAGTTACCCATTATAGGAGACAAAGTGTTATCTTTATAACGAGTACACGTTACGCATTCGCGAACTACCTTTTTTGCCAAGTTTCTTGCACCTAATGGCCACCAACACTCACGTATGTTAGCCAGGAGAAGCAAAAGGCTAGCATGAAGTAGTCTCATATGTTCGAATCTAAACAATAGCAAAGTAAATCGATGTTTACCGCATAATAAAATGGGATGTTTTTTCTCGTATTGAAAACTAGACGAATTACCAAGCCTACCACTGACTCTAATTATATTATGTTCATCTAAAAACACATTTAAGCCTAATACACGTTTAGTGTTTTTATTTTTAAACGGTAACTTGTTTTGTAAACAATAATGCACGTCCGAAAAAGAATGCATCTGAGCGAGTTTAACTAATAAACGCTGCGACTCGTTCAGCTCGTCGACAGATAGCAAACCGGTTTTGCATTGTGAGCGCTCTCGCTTCATACGCATATTGTAAACAAAACGAAGTACATAGGCACAAACTCGTTTTATTTTAAGAAATGATGAATATCTTTCGAAGTCGAATAAACAGTCGATTAATGTCGTACGGTAAATTATTGTTATTTAAATTAATATGATCGCAATTAATATTTTTATTTACAAAATTATGATCATGTAAATAAGAGGGTCCTGTCCACCATAATTGACAGTGAATTAGTGAATCAAGGTTTAAACCTCGAGATAGCAGGTCAGCAGGATTATTCTTGCTATTTACATGTAACCATACTGAGTCGCCTGTCAATTCGTTTAATTCAGTTACACGATTTTGAACAAAGGTTTTTAATAAATGAGGTGACATGCGTATCCAGCCCATTACGATAGTCGAATCCGTCCAAAAACAAGTGTTAGTAAATGATAACTTTAGCGAATTAATTATTTTCTTATAAAGCCTAGCTCCCAGTAGGGCACCACATAATTCAAGTCGTGGAATGTCGTTTTGAAGAGCAGGACCTGGCAATTGAATGTCGTTTAATGATTTTTGTGACGTAGTCTTCGCACTGCCGTCAAAAATCACGCGAAGTTTAGTAGTAGTACTACTCTCTTTATAGACTCCATGATGAGGTAAGAAAAAATTTGGAGTATCATATTTTTCTACGCGAGTCATATGACCGAGAACTTCGTATTCTTTCATAAATTTATTATACATATCTCTAAAAAATGGCAAACGTTCAAGTTTCCTTTCAAGTACAAAAAAAAACGTTTATTAGCTACTGAATAGGAGTCCCCTAGAAAATCAGCTGATTCCCGTAGCGGTATGCGAACTGAAAATCTACCTTCTTTTTCGCGTTTTGTCGTATTAATAAATAATTCTTCGCATTTATTTTCGTCTTGTGTCAAAATATTCTTTGACACAGATAAATCTTCTATTTCCCAGAACTTACGAAGTTGTAAATCTAACGAATGACTAAAATTACATTGAACTTCGTTTATATTCGAATGGTTAGAGAAGATAGGACCAGAAACCACCCAACCTAACTTCGTATTTAATAAAAATGGACCTGAAGGTAAACGGATCCTACCCTGTTCCAAAAGATCCCAAAATATATCAGCACCGAGTAATAAATCTATGTCTGATGATACATCGAAAGTGGGATCTGCTAGTTGTATATTATCGGGGATATTTAAATGTTCGAGTGAAATGTTTGTCATAGGCAAACTTGAGGTTATTTGAGGTAAAACTAAACAAGATATTCGTTTATTAAAATTGCTTGTTTTAGAACGCATAGAAATAACACATTATTTATTCGTATGTGTGAGATGTTGACCCACACCTGCTATTCGAACAGTGGACTGTGTAAAATTCGTATTTAATCGTTTAGCTAATTTTTCCGATATTAAGCTATGCTGGCTGCCGTTGTCTAACAGAGCACGGGCGACATGATATCGATTATTTTGATCCGCTAGTTCAACCAAAGCAGTTGAAAGTAACACTTGGTTAAAATATGAGCTCCTACCGTCCGTATTATTATTTATCGCATCGGCACGGTAAGCCGCTGAATGCATAGCCGAGAATGTAGGAGCGCATGCCGTAGTGCACACATTCGTATTGCTGCTACTTTCGCTATGTTCGTCTAAATGTAATAAACTATTATGTTTTCGTTTGCACTGCTGGCAAGGGCCGAATATACAATCTTGAATTGAATGCCCTGGGCGCAAGCAATTGACACATAACTTATAATCGTTTACTAATTTTATTCTATCCGTAATTGATAAATTTAAAAACTTAATGCATGTAAACAACTTATGATTATTGTTACACATAACACAGTTGCGCTTTGTTTTATCTAGGTTTTTATTTTTATTAGAGAAATATTTAGTATTGTTAGAGGTAGATACATAGCTATAAACTTGGTTATGTTTAGTTTCATTTATATTCGATTGATTGGACCTAAACTGTGGCTTAGAATGAGTGACATTAATCATTTCTAACATATCTGCCCTATTTCTCAGAAAGGTAAGAAGATCTTCTAGCTTCAATCTATTTGGCTGAGACATAAGGGAACCTTTGTGGTTCTCCCACTCACGATCAGTTACAGAATCTAACTTCGTTACGACTAAATATATGATTAATGTGTCCCATGACTCGGTAGGTTCGTCTAATGATTTTAGAGCACGCAAATTCCTCAAAATTGTATCAATTAACTTTCTTAATTGTAATGGCGATTCTTGTTTTATACATGGAATATTGAATAACGATTTAATATGATTATGTACTAATAATCTGTGATTATGAAACCTATTCTCCAAGAGCTCCCATGCATGAGTGTAATTAGAGGCAGTGAACTCTAATGCACTTATAACCTGTAAGGCTGTGCCACTAAGTGAAGATCTCAAATAATGAAACTTATGAATAGCGTCAAGATCAGACCGTTTATGAATCATAGTTTCATAGGAATTTTTAAACTCCAACCAGTGATCATATGATCCATCGAAAATAGGAAGTTTGATTTCAGGTAGTTTAACATTTAAAGTTTTTGTATTTTCGTTTAAAATATGACTACACTTTTCATTGTTTAAACTATCACTAGTCTCAAAACTTTCGATTAAACATGATGCTGATGCCGTTGTACTAAAATATAATGATTCTATTGATTCAAAGTATTCCAAATGACTAACAATATCTACTTCAGGGCAATTTATTTCTATTTCACTAGCAATATTATTTAATTTCGTAAAATATTCGTTGGCGGTTTGTAATCGCAATTTCATTTCAGCTACTTGTAATTTAGATAAAATGGCATCTTGAAAAGAGTCAACGTATTTTTTAAATTGAGTTAACCGACCTTTTAAATGACCTCTTTGTCTTTTTAATTCTGAAAGGTATTCATCTTTCGACTTTTTTCTAGGAGAAACAGGTAATAGTTTAGAAGTCTCCTCAGTCATTGTGGCGTTTTATGAGAAAACGAAATGCACTTACTTGTAAAAACACCACCAACCGACACAAAGAGTAGGCCGCGCCGACCGATCACGCAACTGTAAGCACAAAACACAATTTTAACACAATTCGCGTAAAGGATGGTTAAAAGATAGGATATCCTGACCGTCGAGTGTCGTAGGTCTCGTAGTCTCGCTGTAGGTCTCGTAATCTTGTCGTCAAAAATCCAAGTCCCGTATATATGCAGATCGCAGACGAATATTCTGCCGTATAATCCGCTTCGCTGGTTGACAATTCTTCTAATCAATCCGTCTCGTAGGAACAAATGTAGACGCAGGAACGGAGGATATCCAAAAGGAGAATTCCAAATTCGTTTTACTGTATAATTTCGTATATTTTCGATTTTTTACAATAAAGGTGTATTATTAAGTATACCCTCGATTTTACAAAAAGAGGCTGTTAGTTCGTTACGTTCGAAAGTTATGAAGAATAAATGAATGAAGTCAATGAAGAGAAGTAAATGACAGAATGACGTTTTGCTGTCAATGTGGTTTGACGTATGACGTTTATTGAATTTGTAGATGGCGCTTTCGTCGATGGCAACCATCATTAGCCAAAGGTGTTTTATCCAGAACCACAATATGTATTGTTTCTGAATAATAGGGATTAGCTAATCTCTATACTTTAACATTATTGCGCCTGTTTCACGAATACATACATATGTACACACAAAATATTTGAGAACTATATATTTTAAAACAGTGTTTACCTTTTATGTATTTTAAATGTAATTTTACGATCCCTTTACCTATATTTTTCGAGACATTACAAACAAACCATGGAAGTCGTCGTGGGATAAGTCGTCCGGTGCATTCGTATCTAGCGATGCAACAGTGTTCGAATCCCGCAGGCGGGTACCAATTTTTCTAATGAAATACGTACTTAACAAATGTTCACGATTGACTTCCACGGTAAAGGAATAACATCGTGTAATAAAAATCAAACCCGCAAAATTATAATTTGCGTAATCACTGGTGGTAGGACCTCTTGTGAGTCCGCACGGGTAGGTACCACCACCCTGTCTATTTCTGCCGTGAAGCAGTAATGCGTTTCGGTTTGAAGGGTGGGGCAGCCGTTGCAAGGTGGGTGGCGCATTTACGTTGTAAATGTCTATAGGCTCCAGTAACCACTTAACACCAGGTGGGCTGTGAGCTCGTCCACCAATCTAAGCAATAAAAAAAATAATAAAAAAAAGTGTGTGTGTCCGCTCCGACGCACGACTGGAGTTTACTGGATATAAAAAATTAAACGAAACAATACGAGAAATAGTTCTATATTACGACAACACGATACACTACAGATTATTAACAAATTAACGAGACACAAAACAAACGACTAACAAATATATGAAAATACAATAATGAGAGAAACGCGCGATCAGTACGAGGCTTTGTGGCGGACTGCCGGCGCAGCAGCCCGGCGTCACCTGCAATAACGCGGCCGCGCGTTGGCTCCTGATTGGCGCGCGCACGCATCACGCAATCAGGAGCCAATCAGGCGCATAACGCATTTCGTGTGACATGCTAGTACGATTTTGATTGGCGCGCGCACGCATCACGCAATCAGGAGCCAATCAGGCGCATAACGCATTTCGTGTGACATGCTAGTACGATTTTGGTCCCCATAATTTTCATACCCCGGGCCTATATATGTAAATCGATTCTAAAGGAGTAAACTCCAATAAAAAATTAAACGAAACAATACGAGAAATAGTTCTATATTACGACAACACGATACACTACAGATTATTAACAAATTAACGAGACACAAAACAAACGACTAACAAATATATGAAAATACAATAATGAGAGAAACGCGCGATCAGTACGAGGCTTTGTGGCGGACTGCCGGCGCAGCAGCCCGGCGTCACCTGCAATAACGCGGCCGCGCGTTGGCTCCTGATTGGCGCGCGCACGCATCACGCAATCAGGAGCCAATCAGGCGCATAACGCATTTCGTGTGACATGCTAGTACGATTTTGATTGGCGCGCGCACGCATCACGCAATCAGGAGCCAATCAGGCGCATAACGCATTTCGTGTGACATGCTAGTACGATTTTGGTCCCCATAATTTTCATACCCTGGGCCTATATATGTAAATCGATTCTAAAGGAGTAAACTCCAAAAACCATGGAGAGTAAACAAACGTTCGTGTCTTAAGTACCGTATTTCTAGGTGTTTACCCCCAAAAAAATAACTAAATTTAACCAATACATCCCAAAAAAAAAATACGTCTACAAAATGTGTAGAAAAATAACAAATATACATTATTGAGTTCACTCTTACTGCTAACGTATTCGCAATAACAACCATAAGTGGCATGAATAACGACTGTTTCCCATTAGGAAATATTATCAAATAGCCTCGGTACGCTGAGTTGGATTAAAGTCACAAATGGAATGTTTTGATGGAAACTAGAATATTTAATTCTGTCCACAAAAGCTGTTTCAATCATAGCATTAGATAATTATTGGTGTCCGCGCTGGCTCTTATTTTAATTAAACCACTATTCTGAAATGGACATCATATACTATATTTATAACTATGGATAATTATTTTAATAATGAATAGATGGGTGGACGAGCTCACTGCCCACCTGGTGTTAAGTGGTTAGAGGAGTCCATAGGCATAAATAACGTCAATTCCGCCACTCGACTTGGGACATGAGTTCTGTCAGTTTTTACGATATATGCCTCCGTTACGTATAACGGGCCCCGTGGGGGGCTCGTGGGCCCCTTAGGCCAACTTGCGGTGTAAGACGACAACGGCCAAAAAGCAGAGCTGCTGACCGATACATTGCAAGCCCAGTGTATCCCCAGCACTCAATCCGCGGACCTTTAAAATTGAGTTGCGCTTGAGGCGTTAGGAGGAGGAGGTGCTCGGGCAGCTGTTAGCAAATCCCATTCCTCCTGGCAGAGCCCGTGCTCGTCTGTACTGGTGAAACGGAAAAGGCCTCCAGACCACCAGTAATCCTTCCTTCCTAAAAAAAAACCTGTAGTTATTATCTGTAGAAATACACAGTGACATTCAACATTACAGAGCGTGTACCGAGATTTTTGAAGGTTTAAGCAATTTACAGAATTGAATCTGGTTAGGCTGAATAAAGCAAAAGTTGAATATAAATCAAATCCGGCCCGCTTAGCTGGCTTACTCTGATCTGATTGACACGAAACTCGCAGAATCACCCGTTAGGTCAATCTGATAATTTTCTAAAAATCTCATTGAAATTGATTAAGCCGTTTCAAAGTTTCACAGGGAACATATGTACATATATTGACTTTTACAAACATAGATTTTAATTTTAAATCCTATCTATGATCTTTCGGCATAATAATTTAAGGGTCGGTTGCCTATGACTTTTTTTATTTTTAATTCCTATCGTGATTTTTACCCATACATTTTACGAGCAGAACTGAGCAATTGATACTAAACATATTTTGAAACTTAGATCATTGACGGGATGTGTATTGTCTATGTATTGTTGTTAAACACAGCTTAACGAGAAACGTTACTAAAGTTTTAATGAAATGAACACTTTGCCTAAACTCAATTACAAAGGTTCCGGGAATACCTTCGTAAGAATTGCCCGATTATTACCGATGCTCACACCTGATGAACTCAGGTCTAACTACTTAATGTAATCACAATAGAAGACTGAACATAATATTATTATGTTATACTACATGAGTTTATTATCTCAAACAGGTATTTACAAGCTCCAGGTTTGTCTTCAATTGTAATCAAAACTACAGAGCCGCAAGATGTTGCGGCACTAGGGACTTAAGCGGAACAAATTTTAACTTGAAGCTCTGGGTTAGAATGTGTGGTGTAGGCGTATTTGGAAGATGAAATGAGTAAGCGACAGAGCTGTTTCACGTAGGAGATAAATCTCAAAATCAATTCCTACAAATTTTATGATATTATTACTTATGAATATAGCTTTTGATATCGAACTAAAATGTATAGCTTACGTGCGTTTTCTTACCTGCATTAGCACTCATAGCTTCTTGTTATAGTTTAACTTGTTGTTCAACTACACTTCCGTTATGAACAAAGCAATAATGTAACAATTAGATCATGTCATAAATAAAAACTCTTAAAGTTTAGGCGTGGTACAGTTTGAAACAACACATCCATTGCCCAACTTGGCGGACTCGCATCATGTTATGCGAACTTTACTTATATATAAGATCAAACTGTGGAGCACGTTTTAATTCTTAAAATTAATTAATAAAATTTACGTAATTACTCATGGTAGGATCTCTTGTGAGTCCGCACAGGTAGGTACCACCACCCTGCCAATTTATACCGTGAAGCAGAGTGGTTACCGTCGCCCATGGACTTCAGCAATGCCAGGGGCAGAGCCAAGCCGCTGCCTACCGTAAGATTAAGGTTTGAAGGGTGGCCGCTGTGACTATGCGTTGGCTATTTCCCTACCTAAGCTGAGAGCCTTGAGAGGCTATATCAGCGTAGCCTTAACTAGTGTGACTATACTGAGACCTTAGAACTTATATCTCAAGGTGGGTGGCGCATTTACGTCGTAGATGTCTGTGGGCTCAGGTAACCACTTAACACCAAGCGGGCTGTGAGTTCACCCACCCAGCTAAACAATAAAAAATTTATTATATAATAATAATAATAATCAATGTTGATTTAAAAAGGTGTTGAAGTAAAAAAATATGGTCAAATACGGCCACGGAATTTGTCTCCGACTATGGACATTATATTAGCGAAGCAGAACATTATAGGCAACATTAATAAATTTAGAATATTTCTTATAATAAGAACACTCACTATTAATTTTATCAATAAGACCGCAAGCTATAACAATGTTAATTATTTTAATCTAAATCATTTGGACAGTATGTATTCGGTGATACGTGTAAACAAACGGAAAAAAACGCATTTAATTATTTTCAGGCGACTCTAGGAATGAACACCGGGCTTTTACGCGGGAAGTAAAAGGCTTTTTATAGCACATAAAATTATTTTCGTATGTTACGCCGACGCAGCCTAAATCACAAGAAATAGCGTTTATGAATCTTATTTGTATTAACGAAAGTGGACACATGGGGTCATTGCTTCCGGTTGCACTTTGCAACGTTAAATGAGCGTCCGTGATCGCGCCGCCTATGATCTACTATTGGAGTAAAGTTTTACTTAGCAATAAGGTGACACTTTACAAAACTCGCATACGGCCTATAATATGCACATATGCAAGTGCGGGGTTCACACACACGGCCCGACCCACATTGACACCCTTCAGTCTCTTCAACTCAGTTTTTGCAGGATAGCTGTGAGAGCGCCGTGGTTTGTGAGAAACGTCCATCTCCACGACGATCTAGATCACAAATCCGTCAGGAAGCTATTAGGCTTCTTCGAATAGACAAGACGGTGGTACCAAATAGACGTGGTATTTGGTACCACCCCTATCTCCTCTTTTTTTTTTATGATTGAAGGATTACTGGTGGCCCGGAGGCCTTTCCAGTTTCACCAGGACAGATGGGCGAGCAAAGGCTCAGCCAGGAAACCCTATCTCCTCCTATCCTCATCCTGCTTCAGCTCTCCAGCTCGCCCATTTATTCAAGTGAAGCTGTAATGACCTACTGGCCAACAGTGATCCCTTTCACTAAAACAAAGCGCGTACTTGAGATAGGAATTAGTTGAAAAGTTTTGTAGCGAAAGTTGTAAATACTTGAAAATGGTAATTATAGTTGAAGTAAACAACACCTTCCGATTTACAGTCAAACAAACTTACAACAAATAAGATCTTCTCGCTTTGCTACTTATTTTATTACCATATTTATAAGTTCCGAGAACGCGTACAGTATAAAACAACACGTAGTAGAAGATCCGACTGATATCTTGATCAGAATCTATTGTCTTGGAACACAACGCAATGTGGAACAATATTGAATTATTTTTGTTGAATGCGTAAATAAATAAACGTATGTCGTGTTTGTGTGTCTCTTACTTATTTATTTATTTAGAATGTAGTTTACTATACACGGCGATGTCAAAAAATCTTTGAAAAGGCAGAAATGGTTTGAATAACGGCTATACAGATCCCTTCAAATCCGAACGCAAACTGCTTCGCCGTAGAAGTGATTAATATTGTGGTACCTTTTTTGTGTGTGTTTTTAGCGAATCTAAAACGGGGCTATTTATTTACCACCACCTCGCCTATTTCTGCCGGGAAGCAGCAATGGGTTTCGGTTTGAAGGATGGGGCAGCCGTTGTAACTATACTGAGGCCTTAGAACTGATATCTCAAGGTGGGTGGCGCATTTACGTTGTAGATGTCTATGGGCTTCAGTAACCACTTAACAAAAGGTGGGCTGTGAGATCGTCCACCCATATAAGCAATAAAAAAAAAAAGGAAATTGTCGGCCTTCATTGTGAAAACCTGTAAACAAATCATTTATCACAATCTGATGTTATTTTACTGAAATATTGAAGAAAATAAATTACATCTGTCGGATTTTGGCAACGTCGACTTATGTAGGCTGTACGAAATTAGGGTCGACGTAAAATCTGTTTTTTGAACAGTAACATTAAGTGGTTCATAATGTTAAGCAGGAGAATTTTGTTTACTATTTATATCTTATTAACGACCCGCCCTCGCTTCGCTTCGGAAACTGTAATTTATTATTGATTTCTCCACTATTTAATGGATGTTGTTATTCATATAAACCTTCCTCTTCAATCACTCTATATATTAAAAAAAAACGAATCAAAATCCGTTGCGTAGTTTTAAAGATTTATGCATACATAGGGACAGACAGATATAGGGACAGAGAAAGCGACTTTGTTTTATACTATGTAGTGATTTATCTACTCGTAATAGTCACCCCATCACCCCATCCACGTGGACTTATATACACATATATACACTATATGTATATACTATAAACCGTAACATAAATAATAATACTGCGATTCATGAAACGGAAAACGCCTTATGTTAGTATTACTCTAAGGGCGTTAATAGTTTTTAATATTAATAACTAAATCGTGATATTTTAGAAAAGCGTTGAACAAAAAAAAATACCCGAAATCCGCAGACCTCTTTCTACTATTTTAATTAGACAAAATAAAAGAAAGCACATGAAATCTTAACGCACTTTAGTAACAACTAGCGGCTCGCTCCGGCCTCGCTCGGGTCATTAACGAAAATTGCAAAATAAAAAATTATAATACACACACAGTAACCCTTATATTCGGGTCGGGTTTCTAAAAATAGAATATTATAATGGTAGTTTGAATAATAATTACTATTTTAATGAGCTTTTATTTTCATTTAAATAATATTTGTTTTTATCATTTTATTATTATTTTTATATTATTATTTTTCTAATTTTCGTAACATTATTGGAGTTTTAGTAAGAATCCCTAATTTAAAAAAAAATTAATATAGCCTATGTCACTCAGGGATAGTATAGCTTCCAAACAGTGAAAGATTTTTTTAAATCGGTTTAAGTTTTTTTTTTTTTTTATGGTTGAAGTATTACTGGTGGCCCGGAGGCCTTTCCAGTTTCACCAGGACAGGTGGGCGAGCAAAGGCTCAGCCAGGAGAGGTGGGATTTGCTAGCAGCTACCCGAGCGCCTCCGAAGGAGACCTAACAGCTCAAGAGTAGCTGCTTCGCGAATGAATCTACTACCGGATCGGAATCGCGACCCGCTGAGAAGATCCGGCGAGAAACTCAGCGAGCTGATTCATGGGTTAGGTTGCACGGCGAACTCTTTGTCGAGTTCGACGAGTACGGTTACCGAGGTCCCTAAGCCTGCTCCTAGTGTTAGAGCTGAAGGCGTCTAATGCAAAGGTTATTGGATCTGATGGATCCGTAAGGACGTGGGTTTAATAGTTTCGGAGCCTATTCAATACAAACAAACAAACATCTTTCTTCTTTATAATATTAGTATAGATAATCTTTTTTTTCTAGTCTAGTCATATACATATATGCAGAGTGTATGCAGTCTTCCTCAAAAGTGATGATTCTTGAAAATCTAAAAAACTAAAACTGCTTTTACCAACATCTTAAATTTAATTTGTCTCAAATTCTAACTATCATCTAGCCTTATTTAGGCTAATTTTGTAAATTTTAAGGTAATCTACTAAATTGAGAATCACTAAGAATGTGTCCACTGACATTTTTCTTTATAACCATTAAGACGAAAACACAACGTTCATGTGTTCTTTAAATCTAAAATGAATAATTAAATCTACTTTTAAGTTTTAGTGTTTATATTTTTAATTTTTTCTTTTAAAATTATATATTTTACATCTTACTAGGTACTGGATAACTAATGTAGGATTCGTCGAAATTTGAATATCGTACTGTCTACTGTCAATATGTTTTCGAATTAACAATTGAAATGTAGGCTTCTTAGGAAACAAAAAGAACTAAGAGGGGTTTCATCTTCACGAAAGCATAGATACTAAAATTAGATTTAAAGCAGTTTAATTTAAATTAGATTTAGTAAAATTAGATAGTAAAAAAACTGTAAAAGATGTTTAAATTATAATTAGACATATTAAAAAAATAACAGTCTATAAAAAATCATTTCATTTAGTTTTAATAATGAAGTCTGTGTTCACAAAACAAAGAATCAAAGTGAGTGCTTCATAATTTTAAATGAGCGAAATGTTTTACAAGACAGAATTTCCCATGGTAATTCAGTCGCAGGAGTAGAGGCGAACATAATAATATTCTTAGCAAAAATTAACATTTTAATTTGCAAACTGAACAAACTTGGGCTGAGCAAGGTACCGTCTAGCTCTGTAATGCAAAGAAATACATTTTGAATGCAAATGTGTTTTATTCCGCAATAACTATTGATGAAAAATGGCTGAACGAATTATAAATACTTAGAATTCGTATCTCTTTAGTTTTAATTTAGTTTCTCAAAGAATCATCGATGTAATTGTCTGACGACAGAATTAGGAAAAATGATCCAAACAACAATCGTATACCCGACCGTTGGTCTTAACATTTGTACTGGTAACTCAAAATTAAGCCAAGCGCTCATCTGCCTGCCATGCTAATAATTGGCCAAGCCTGTGTTCTATGGTTTTAAGAGAACATAGACACTAGAACATAAATAAGATATGCATGATTATTTCGCAGTAAAAAAAAGGACGAAGCTACCGACTCGATTCAAACACCTTCCATCACCAATCATCAATTAAGTTACACAACGTACCTACTCTATTTAATTAAGAAACATGTTTCGTAAGAATGATTTTATTTTGCTAATAAAGAATTCGTCGAATCTCTAAAAATAGTGAAGAAATTATTAATAAAATTCCAAGTTATTTCGCTTAATTATTTTCTTGACAACATTGATGTAATCCGATATCGTCGGACGGCCGCAAGGGGTTATTTTAGATGAGGTCGAATTACGTAGGCACAGGCCTTTGGGATGTGTCAATTATAACAACATTGCTTATTTCAAACAATGAAAGTCTGGCGCAATAATGAGCGTTAGAAATGAAGATAGCCTTTTCAGAATGATTTTAATTATTTAGCTAAATTGAGATAATTATCAAATATCGGAACAAAAGCAAAAAGTATTGTACTTTAAGTACGTGAAAAGTAGTTTGGATTTATAGAAAGTCAGTTAAGACAAATGGAATAAGACCAAGTTCCTCGTTGAGTTTCCTTGTAGTTAGCATTCAAGAGTTTGGTTGATGATCAGACCAGCTCATTGATTTGAAACTAATTGTATTTTATTCTCTTAAGAAGTGCAAAAAATTGTCAAGCTAACATAATGACATAACAATTAGAGGTGTGTAAGAATATTGGAACGAAGCTCCTTACGGCAGGCTTGGAGGGGATAGGGATTTTGCTGCGCGACCGAACTGAAAAAAATGTGATAGTAAAACCGTAAGAAAAAATCCGTGGAAAAAAGTGCGTGGAATAAAACCGTTAAATGAGACGTGCGCAGGCGCGACAGTCGTATACACAAGGGAGTAGTGTATAATACCTTTCTCTTTCTCCCTCTTTCTTTTCGTTCTCTCATCCCTTCTCTCTCTATTTTGTAATTATTTCTATTTCTATGTACTTTTATGTTGTCAAACAAAAATAAAGAGACATATTTTGTTATTTTATTGATAATTTGAATTACGATTTTATTTTATTTTACGTAATTTATTATTTCCTAAAATACTGAATTTCCTAAATACTTTCCTGTACTTAAATTAAAACTAATCAGCAAAATTTAAGAGAAAAATCAAGAAAACCAACATAAAATTGAGGACGATTTTTTTTTTGCAAATTGTGTCGATTCTACATTAACCGAAGGAACTTCGTTCCTACCTGGTGTCCCACGACACCACATAATTATTTCCTAAAATATTGAATTTCTTAAATACTTACTGTACTTAAATAAAAACTAATCAGCAAAATTTAAGAGAAAATCAAGAAGACCTACATAAAATTGAGCACGATTTTTTTTTTACAAATTGTGTCGATTCTACATTAGCCGAAGGAACTTCGTTCCTACCTGGTGTCTCACGACCCCACATTTTTTTTTACTTATAATTCAATACTTAAAATGTTTTATCACATTCAATCACTGCATTATAGAAACTTAGGTGCAGAAACGCACCTAAGTTATTTTGTAAAAATTGTGTGCGCATATAAACGTAGAAGGCCTGCTTACGACAGCATTACACTTATTTGGGTTAGATAGAAGAAAAACACTGAAAATCTTAATTGACTGTTTCGTAGCTTTCTTTATCCAGTATTACTTAATTCTAGCGAATCAGTCTTGCGTATCCTGCATTATACAATTTAATTAGGTTGAGCAAATTTGTTTGATGAAATGAAATTGCGATATAATTAATAGAACATTATATTTCTGTAATTGGTGTTGGAACTGCGTATATAATTAATTGTTATGAGTAGAAATTTAATTACGTGAGTAATAGACGTATTATGTATGGGTTGATTGAACTTAAGTAATAAAGCCAATATGCAACTTCTGTGATTGGGTGCACGAAACAATATTTTCAAATTTACGAACACGGTTTTTCTTCGTTCTTTTCGTGTAGATAACACAGTTAAAACTACTTATGCATCTCAATTATTCGTTTTATATTTTTCTTTTATATACTTAGTTGTAGTGTTGTGGTGATCGATAATTAAGTAAAAATTTTACAATCGCACCGTCCGCCATCGGAGTAGCGTTCGTCTTTACCATTTAGAACCACTGCGTTTACGACAATGCGTTTTCAGAGATTTTCCCAGCCACGTACCATCCGGCTTTATAATGAACTTGCATCCACGGTGCTTCCCGAGCGCTTTGACATGTCGCTCTGCGCTTTACTATGCGAGATGTTACCGTATCCAATTCGCAATTACAATGGTGGCGCTCTGCCGTCGGTTCGACTCCAATCCGTTGCAGGAACTCACCGAAGCAACCATGCCCAGTAAGCACCTGCGTGAGCCGGAGAATCATAGCGCTTAAACAAAATTTTCAAGTATAAAAGATGTACATACTTTGCTATAGTGCAGGTGTTACGATATTAGAAAGAGATGGCGATATTTCAAACAATTCCACACAGCACTGCCCTTTCCTTGCAATTATACAAACCTGAGATAGTCCTCTCATCCGAAGTCGGGACCGTACAATGCAACTGTGCCAGTGTACAAATCACGCATGCAGGTATCATTTTTCAAATAAAATACGTACTTGAATGTTCTACACAAACCACCTCCACGATGAAGGATCGGGTAATAAAAATTAAATCCGCAAAGCAATCTGCAATTGAGAGGTAAACTTCAAGTCTCAAAGTGGGTGCACAGTGACATGCACATTTTGATGTTAATCCATATATTTTCTCAGTTATCTGATAAGTAGCTTATAAAGTTACATTAGTTTAATCTTTGAAGAGTCGAAACGTTCTGAACAAACAGTTGAAATAGAAAATACATTTTTGGTAACAAAATTTCACAGCTAAGCTGAGTTTGAGTTCCCGTCTTAGTCAGCACAGTTTTAAATCGACATCCAATGGATCCTGTCGGATATCCTTACAAAAGGTAACAAGCAAACTTTAAGACATCAAAGCAATTGAGCACGATGCGACACTGAAACTGCGATAAGAGATATATACTTTGAATGTTTGTGCTAAAGTTTCCCAATTTATAACGATTATTTAGTTTAGAATCATGTGACGACATTTAACAGATACTAAAAGATTTACGATACGAACGAAAATGGATTTAAAGTCAAATACATTAAGACGCAGTGTTCGGAAATCAAAGATCGGTTGCTGTTCTTTATTGAACCTGAAATGTCTCGCAGAAATGAAGAAAGGTTGTGACCCATATTTTACCTGCTTTAAAAAGACAAATGATTCGATTATCACTCATATTCACAATACGCACTACCGTCGCTACTGTTACGGAATCTGTATACAACAAGACAAATGGTGATTTAAACAAGTTTAGTCGAAACAAAAATTAAGTTAATATTTAAAACTACAGTCATTCTGGCAGCTAATTAGGTCAGAGTAATAAATTTATTGTATCATTATCAATGGTACCCAGTGTCCATAATTTCAAGTTAATCGTGAGGACGTCTTAAAGTTGGTGAAAATGATGTCAAAAACTCTGTCACAAGTATTAAAAGAACTTAACTCGCAAAAAACATATTATAGTTCCCAAAATTTCTGGGAATCTAAATTTGTCATATGGTATATTTAGATGCATACTTTGATATAATCGCCAAAAAAACTTATATGTTATGAATAAAATGATCACCAGAAATGGAAATCCTTATTCTGAATAATCTTTTAATTGTTGCTGTTCCCGGAAATTGCAAGCACATTATTTCCTCTTATTTTAATGAGGTTAATGAAATTGTCCTTTAATGAATTACACATTAACCTGAATTACCTACGTCGTAGGATTTCGAAGCTTAAGTACTTTGTCGAGCCCCAATAAATTCTCAGATGTAACGAAAATTTGAAACTAATTAAAATTTTGGAACATTAAGCATTGTTTTAAATTCACAACGCACGATTAACATCTGCTTTTATTTCAGGAGATTGAATATAACGTTTAACATATTCATAAACTAACATAATCATTTATTATATTATAATATGTTAGTGTAATAACGGTGATTCCGGGTTTTACTACTATAAGTAGTGATGTTCCAGCGGAACTGATTATAGTTAATCTTCTTCAATTACCATTCATCATCATCATGCCTTCCTTTTACCCACTGCTGGGGTGTAGGGCTCGAATAAAATTTTCCCATTTACATCGGTCTTGGGCAGTCTGTTGTAGCTCATCCCACGTCATGCCAAAGACCCCTAGCTCCTGCTCCACCGAGCGACGCCAAGTTGTTCTGTTCAATTACCATTAATCGCAACAATATTATTTTCTATTTCATAAACACACTCTTTGATGTACTTAGCTAAGAACTGAAAGCTCTTAGCTGTGACTAAAACTATTACGATTTATTACCGATCGTTTTCATTTTACAATTTTCGAAGGCCGATTCTCAAATAATAAACAGGTGATTAAATACGTTTTCTGGTTTAATTTGTTAATGAACTGTAAATCTGCAAAACATACTTTTAAGAAATAAGAATATTTAAAATAAATAAATCAACATTAAAAAAAATAGTCTGACAAAATTCAAATTTCAGTAATAACTCACCCTGAAAATATCTATTTAGCTGTAATCGAAATGAAATTTTGTTCGAGCCTAATTCTCGATTGAAACTGTTCAATCCCTTACTCAAGTTTCCGTAAAATTGAAATGAAAAATTAATTAAATTCCTCGAGTTATTGGCTTACCGGCGGCCGTGCTTTGAGGGGTGAAACTTGGAGTTATTTCTGGATTAACTCATTTCAGAGATTCGCATACTGTCTAGTCTTCTTTGAAAACGTATGTATACTAATGCATTTAAGTATATTATAGTAGAATATTCGTTACTAAAAAATGTAAATTTTCCATTTGTGTTTAATATTTAGCATAATTATAAACCTTTCAAAGTCTCAACTTAAAAAATCAGACTTTCAAGATATCCTAAAGGCTTTAATGTGTATATCCAAGTACCCTTAAGTGGTACATTTATCATAAATGGCATAAATCTCAATCCACTTGTCAAATATGAACTTGTCACTTGTCGTGAAGAAATATGAACTTGTCACTTGTCACTTGTCGTGAAGCAGTAATGCGTTTCGGTTTGAAGGGTGGGGCAGCCGTTGTAACTATACTGAGACCTTAGAACTTATATCTCAAGGTGTGTGGCGCATTTACGTTGTAGATGTCTATGGGTTCCAGTAACCACTTAACACCAGGTGGGCTGTGAGCTCGTCCACACATCTAGGCAATAAAAAAAAAAAATTAATGTCGATGTTATTTTGAAACTCCTTACAAACAAACGCGATGTGTTAATAACTTAAAGTTTACTAGAGTAATATTATATTATTATTATACACATATCCTATTAAACTACTACCCAAGCGTTATCTTTATAATAAATAGTTACTGAAAACTTTAATAGTAATGGATATAAATAAAAAATACTTTTTATTTATTTACTTTTTCTCTACGTGTATATACATATGAATGTGCATGCAAAACACCAAAATGCTATATCAAATATAAAATTTGGTAATGGTAAAAAAATGACTACACTATTTAAAAACTCAAACTTCAATTATAACAATAAATTGATTAAGAGAGAAAGTATAAAACCCCTTATTAGGAAAGGCCTTCATCGTTAGGTATTATCTGACTAACTTTATCGGAAGTCGAATGAGGAACAAGTGATTTTTCATTCGATGACAAACCATTGACAATAGCTTCGTTATGTTCATGGCATTGTGATTTCCGTTGAACGCGATCATAGGCTGTCTGCCGTCATCAAAGTCAATCAAAGAGTTATTAAAAAAAAAAAATACATGTGTGCAATTCACACGTGGTTGAAGTGAAACCTTCCAAAATTAAAATACAATTATCCTAAACGTCTTAAGTATATGTAAAATTTTGTCATTAGTAAATAATTGTAAGGTAGCGCCCTCTGTGAATTGATATTTTAATTTCACGTATAATCCTAAATTAAAATTCACTACAAGAGCTTTCATACACGCGTTAGTATTAAAAAATCTCACAGATGGCGCTGTATTAAATAGTATGTATATTTCTGTCTCATTCTTTGCTGGCTTCATCCTACACATTTTTGTATTTGTGTCTCTTACCTGTCGTTTTTTCCGTTGCATCCGGTTTGAAATCACAACGATTCTAAAGAAGTTTTCACTTCAAAAATAACGTGCGACGAAATCAATTTAATTTTATTATTCCATCAGATCCTCTAAGACTAATGTTAATTAAGTACTAATATTAAGTTAAGTACTTAAATAAAGATTTCGTATGTGGTTATATGGAGTTTGACAAGGACTTGACTTTGTTTTGGGTATTAAATTAACGATTAAATAAAAGTGAAAACATATTTTAATGAAACATAATTTAAAAGACCGCCGTGTTTGTTAGTACTTAAGTTTCAAATATTATTTATGGTGAGGTCGTAAGGTTCAGTTTGGCTTGTGCCGGCGGATCAGTTAGAGAAACACGTCTTTCCTTCGTAAATGTATATTGACAACTACCGCTTAATCGTAAAGTTAATTGAGACTACGTTTTTAAGTTCAAAATCGCAAAACAGAATCACCAATTTACTTTAATTATAATTGCATGTATGTAACATTCCTATAATTACAGTACTCAAGGTGGATGAACGCATTACATAGATTACTAAATATTAATGCAATGGCTATTTTGGTTTTCTGAAACAATTGAATCTGATTAAAATTCGTAATATTTTTTTATTCAGTTTAATGAACTAATTCATTATAAATCAAACAGAAAACTTTCTAAATCATCAAATAATATATGAAAAGAATAAAGTCAATAGCAGCTGTTCTGAATAATGTTTTTTCTTCACTGAGGCACGATAGTTTTTAAGTTAGTGATTCGTGTCTAACTAGTCTGGCCATAAATACTGTTGCATAAAAACATTTCTTTTTTTTGACATTTTAATTATTTTGAATTTGGAACGCGTATGTTATTTTAAAAACTTCATACGTGACTTATATTTTGAGTTTTTTCAATATAACGTTCAGCTTTTTTTAATTTTAGTTACCTTACTAAAAATCATCGAGTGTCAAATGTGAGCTATTTATAAAGCTGTTCAAAGCACGTTTTCCGCCTTAAAGGCACAATAGAGGCAAAAAATAATTGATAGCAGTTAATAAGCCTAAGGTACAGGATATTTAGAAGCATTCATTATGAATCGTTATGATAGTCGTAAGATAATGTAATTAACCATATTATTATCTCGATGCGTCAGTTTTTGACCCAAAAAATACGATCGCGTTTTTTTTAAGTTACCATGATAGAAATTACCAGCATTATCACTTTTGGGAGTAGTTCTCTAGTATACCTATTCAAATTTCCATACAATTTTTTTTATTACCTTTGTAGGCTGTCGGACATACGGCCCACCTGATGGTGAGTGGTTACCGTCGCCCATGGACTTCAGCAATGCCAGGGGCAGAGCCAAGCCGCTGCCTACCGCTTAATACTCTCCATAAATACTTAATTAAGATATTTAATCACATTGTCGTAATTAAATACCTTAATCGTATTTACACAAACTTGAATCCGCATGCATTTGACACAAACGGCCCATTGTTGGCTTGTAACATGAATTGTTTAGCGTTTTCACGTCAATTGGACATGACAGCCTCTGTTACGAGTAGGATGAAATGTAGGCACTTTACGTGCTAAATAACGCATTGTTTCGATCGTGATTAGCGTTCCTGGTATTAAGTTTTGAAATATATTTGTATCCAGTTAAACAATATTATGATTTGACTACACGAATAAGGTCAGATATCAAACAATTTGTTTAAAGTTTTCGATATTATGGTTCTGAACTGTTAAATACTCGAAAATTTGGAAATAATATAAGAACAATAAAAAGGGTAGATTAAGTCGTAAAACTAGTTCTAATAGTGTCTTTGAAGACCGAAAAAAAAATTAAGATGATTTTGTCATTTTTCAAATTGTATTTTTTTAATGTATAAGAGATACTTATCGAAATAATATGTTTTTATCAGTTGCTTAATCTGAAAGAGATACAGGAAGAAAAACCAATAACAACAAATGTGGCAAAAGCGGTTTCTTTATACTTTTCATTTCACATTGGAAAATATCCCTACAATTGATGAAAAGGAAAGAAAAAAAATTTAAAGAAAATATATGGGTTTTTAAAATCTAATAAATAAGATTTTGAATAAAAAAAATACATTCATGGTAGCGGTGATTAAAGTGGGAGCTCAATAAACAATATCAGTACATAGTACATAAGATGAACATTGTTAAAAGTTTAATCTGGTCGGTCCAACAGCTCTGTATATTAGGTGAAAACTAATTTAAAAACATAATCGAAAACAACACCTGGTGTTTTTGTGTTTCGGAATTCGTTTAAAAAGTGTTAAAGCCTACTTTTTGGAAGCTAGCCCAACGATGAACATTCGGGATTAAGCTCAGACTTTGACTCTAGAAGACAGTACCTATCCAAAATAATTTGTTCTTTTATATTGTCTAAGACTTAATGGACTTGAAATTGGGTTGAATTGGGGCAATTAATGTAATTAATGTGCAATTGAATTGCAATATTGTGCAATATTGCAAGGCATTTAAGTTTAAAATGAAGATCCTGGATCGTGTTGTGCGAGCGATCAAGTCAAATTGACGTACACTCACTACTTTCCGAAAATGGGCCAGATAAAAAAAAAAAAACTCTTATCCAGCAATATAATAATTGCTTTGAAATGACATCATTTCGAGCAACAAAAGCTGTTGAAGAAAATGTTATGTCAACTTTCAAATTGGCAAATTGAGAAACAATGAACTTTAACCAATCCGTGTCTTCTGTAAAATACACTAGTAGGTTTCAGTTGAAATAGTGTATCAATTCAAAGAGCGTAAAGTACGCTTGTAGCTCTATGAATTGCCAGAAGCAGTTATAACAGCCTGGCCACGGGACATTCGCCGATACGAATATTCGCGCGGTGCGAACGGCGAAGCGTCTAGCGACTAAAACAAGCGCATAGAAATGTACCTAACAAGCCACGCGCACCGGCGACCGGCGAAGCGACCGGCGAAATGTACCGAGCGAATCGCGCGATGCGGCGGGCGAGCAAAACAAATGCATGAATACGGACGGCGCGAGCCACGGAGTCGAGCGGTAGTCGCGGCGAATAGTACAGTGATTAAATGAGTTTAGTTGTTTTCGCCGCGAAAAATGAACGCCGAAATTTTTATATTTTTTATTTATTTTTTATTTTATATTTTTAAAGTCGTCGTGGCCTAACGGACGTCCGGTGCAATCGTGTTGAGCGATGCACCGGTGTTCGAATATCAGGCGGGTACCAATTTTTGTAATGAAATACGTACTCAACAAATGTTCACGATTGATTTCCACGGTGAAGGAATAACATCGTGTAATAAAAATGAAATCCTCAAAATTATAATTTGCGTAATTACTGGTGGTAGGACCTCTTGTGAGTCCACACGGGTGGGTACTACCACCCTGCCTATTTCTGCCGTGAAGTAGTAATGCGTTTCGGTTTGAAGGGTGAGGCAGCCATTATAACTATACTTGAGACCTTAGAACTTATATCTCAAGGTGGGTGGCGCATTTACGTTGTGGATGTCTATGGGCTCCAGTAACCACTTAACACAAGGTGGGCTGTGAGCTCGTCCACCCATCTAAGCAATAAAAAAAAAATTGCTGAAATACTAGCTAGACCAGCTATTTGGAAGTCTAGCCACCCAAAGTATTTCTCGTACTTCTTGTGGTATTCTCCATCTTTAGGTATACTCCGATTCTTATTCAAATCATGTACTTCACAATATTTTCCAAATAATAGGTCCTGAACCAAAAAGCTATTAATTTGTAAGCAATATCGAGATAATTTCGATATAGACATTTCGCTGTCGGACTTCCTTATTAGTCGCGGCGGCGAACGTGAGTACCCGTGGCCTGCAAACGGTGCTGCGCGAATGGTCGCCTCGTCCACCGCTTCGCTGTTCGCACCGCCGATCCCCGTGGCCAGGCCGTAAGTGAGATATTAAAAAATGTGATATGAATGTCAGTGCTAATAAGGTATTTTGAGAGCCACGTGGTAGAGCCTCATGGTGGTACTACAAATAATTCGCTATACAATATCTTTGTATATCATTTTCTATGGTTCGGATTTGTATCAAAAGAAATTCAATAATTATAGTCGCCCAAGCGAAGCGAGGGCAGGTCGCTAGTTCTTTATATTTGTCCCTAGTTTTATATTTTTGTACGTGATTAGATTACATTGAAATTACTTTAAAAAGTGAACTAAGTCAGAATTGTGTATTTCACATTTTAGAAACATCGATGGGGATCGATGTCGGTCATCGAACCTTTTTATGCATAAAAGCATGTCTTTCACTCAGATCTTTTCAGGTACAAAAAGCCAACATAACCTTTCTATACAAAATCTTTCATCAATTGAATTCCCGTAGAAAAAACACTGCGTAGGACAGCCTACGCAGTGTTTTTGAGCATGGCAACTATCGACATTAAACGCAATATCCCCTCAGACTCGTCGATCTACTCTTAATCCGCTTTTATTAAACGTCTTTGTGTACGAGAATCCTGTTAACAAAGCATTTAGAAGAAAATCCCGTCTTTATGCTAAACAGAGCGAAATGATACTCAAAAGCAGAATAGAACAGTTATTAGGTTTACGATTTTATGAAAATCAACTTAACTTTGAAATGTTACATGTTAACAACGATTGTTCTCTTTTGCACTTTATTAAGAGTTCGAAAGAGTTACTTGCCCAAATTAACGCAACACTGGGAGTAAATAATTAAAAAAACACTGTACTGTAATACCGGTAAATATTAAAAACATTAAAGTTGCATACTTGTGAAGCTCAAAATCAAAACAAAGTTTTCTAACGTCTGTTTCCAGCGATTTCTAGAGTATTTCACCAGAAATACGGAGACAATTTTGAAAAAATGGTGGTTACTGGAAAATTATTAACAACAATTTTGAACAATATACATAAACGTATGTATTAGAGGTTAAATAATGAAATTGCTGACTTGTACTGAAAATTTTAAATTGTGATTTTTATTTCTTTTTTTGATTTTACATATTTATTTAATCAAAATATCTACGAATATTATCTATACATTGCTGCCATCTAATAGAAAGGTAATTTAGGCCTTTACGATAGAACTCTGGTGATCTGGATTCTACAAACTGTGTTGTAGCATTATCTACTCCCTCCTGGGAAGAAAACTTTTATCACGTAAAAAACTGTCCAAATCACCAAAAAAATGGTAGTCGGTTGGAGCAAGGTCTGGCGAATACGGAGAGTCACGAATAGTTTCTAATTGCAATTCCTGTAGAGTTAAAACGGTTTCTTGTGCTGTATGAGGTCTCGCGTTATCATGGAGCAATAATGGTGGAGATCGATTCATGAGTCGGAGCTGTATCACTGCAAGCTTTGCTATCATTGTCCTGAGTTCGACACAGTAGACATCTGCCGTTATTGCTTGGCCAGATCGGAGAGACCTATAGTGAATAACACCATGCTGAGATCACCAAACAGTTACCATTACCTTTTTATTGATAAGCTTTGCTTTAGGACACTGTTGCGGCGTTTGACCTCGGGTCAGCCATTGTATTTTTCGCTTACGGTTATCGTCAAGGATCCACTTTTCATCACATGTCACAATTCGATCCAATGTTCCTTCATTTCTATATCGATTCAACAAGGCAACACAAGTTTCAACACGCGTTTCTTTCTGCAGATCATTTAAATCGCGAGGCATCATTTTATTTTATTAATTTGACACAAATGAGTCAATATTGTCGGTAAGGTAACGTTAAACCATGCCGCAAACTCCTGGGTAGTTTAGCTCGGATCGGCTTCAACCGTCTCTTTCAATTCATTGTTATTCACATTTGTGGGCGGTCTTCCACGTGGTTCGTTCTTCAAATCAAAATTTCTATCACGAAAGCGCTTAAACCAAAACGGTGCATTCATTAGCAGCACGGTGCATTCATTAGTAGTCCCCTCTCCAAACGCAACATTAATATTGCTAGCTGTTTCTGCAGCGTTAGTTCCATGTCGAAACTCGTATTCAAAAATCACTCGAATTTTGAATTCACCATCTTTATAAGCTAAATAAATAAAAACAACTGAAAGCCGATAATCGAATGTTGTACATTTTTTAAAAGAATAACCTCGTAGGTACCATTTGAAAAAAGTTTCACTCAAAAATCTCAAACTATGAAGCTTCTATGTCAATTCGAAGTACCTATTACAATAGAACGGCAATTTCATACTTTAACCCCTATTATAATAGTCTGGGTACGTCTAAGTCATTACGAATTCAAAATCAAAAGGCTGCAGCGACTGTACAAATAAAAAGTGCTAGTTTGAAATTACTCTCAAATTAGATGGCGATATCAATCTTTAATCTCATTCAATCAGTAGGGATGAGGGTAAAAAAATAAAAGTGTGACTGGTACGAAAAATACGGTAACCAACTCGGAGAATCCTTATCTTCCTACTACTGGAAGGCTATTTCAAAACTCCAAAACTAGGATTTTGAAACAATGCAAAACCTATTTTTCTATTCAGTTTATTCGTAGCTTCCTAAAACTTTGTCATTTAGACAAAAGGTTTAAAAGCTTGCTGCTCATCAACAAGTTCGACGGGATAATCTGGGACTTGCCAACTTTGGAGGGAGATCCTGAAAGGGTTGGCGGCCGCCATTTTATACTTTTAAATATGTCACAAACAGTTTTTCCGGGAAAGGTAAGGGTTAAAATAAAAGGAACAATGATATACATATTTGCAAGACTTTATTATTAACTACCGCAAATGATCCAAGGATTACGATTACGATATATTTTAGAGACCAATATACTCGTAATACAACGAAAATTTAATACCAATACACAATTACATACAGACCACATTGTAGTAACAGTAATTAGTACGATTATACCAGGTATTTTACGAGTCAGTAAACATGCAACCGCAGTCTGCACAAGTTGATCAAAAGGCTAATTTAACAAGTAATTTCACGCCCATTCTCCCCATGTACTGTTATGTAATCTTAATCGAATTGAAATTATTTTTCACAAATTTGCTATAAATATACAACAGCGATTAAATTTGCTTTTTTTTAATTATTGCTTAGATGATGATGACGAGCTCACAAACCACCTGGTGTTAAGTGGTTACTGGAGCCCATAGACATCTACAACGTAAATGCGCCACGCACCTTGAGATATAAGTTCTATGGTCTCAGTATAGTTACAACGGCTGCCCCACCCTTCAAACCGAAACGCATTACTGCTTCACGGCTGAAATAGGCAGGGTGGTGGTACCTACCCGTGCGGACTCACAAGAGGTCCTACCACCAGTGAAGGTTTTAGTATAATGAGTGCTTAAATACTTAGATATATATGTAATAGAAGTTCAGCTTTTACAGCAATAGTACATACTCGTAATAAAAAAAAATATACATACATAAATATTACTTAATATGACGTAAATGGTTGTATTTCGTGGAATCGTTTACGGTATTGATTGACAGAATCATACATAAATTATTAAGCATCATGTAAACTACCAGCAACGAAATGTTCGTACTTTTCTAAATGTCAAGGAAACATGCTTCCTTATAATCATTGGTCAAAAGATCTTGGTGCGATATTATTTTGTAGCTGAAGGCAAAATTAATGAGTTGGATTTGAAAGCAAGAGGACGTTCCATCCGGCTATGGAATGAGCTCCCCTCCACGGTGTTTCCCGAGCGCTATGACATGTCCTTCTTCAAACGAGGCTTGTGGAGAGTATTAAGCGGTAGGCAGCGGCTTGGCTCTGCCCCTGGCATTGCTGAAGTCCATGGGCGACGGTAACCACTCACCATCAGGTGGGCCGTATGCTCGTCTGCCTACAAGGGCAATAAAAAAAAAAAAAAAAAAAAAAAAAAAAAAACGTCGTCGTTTAACCGGGTAAACACAGTATTTATTGTTAAATATAAACGTGGCGTACCCAGGGACAAGAAGAATTTATTACTTAATGACCAAATCGAACAGTCAACTGTTTTAGTATTGGAAATAAAGCACTCGATTACACTAGAGGCTTTTTTTTCTCCACAGGAGAATATCGCCGGAGCGCCATCCGCGCGGCAGGTGGGGTATGTTGGTGTTGAACCTCACTAAAAACTCCTGCCGCTCACAGCCGGCACCTTACCTCAGGCCGGGCCGGAGCCCAGTCAGGGCTATTGAGACGGCGGGACAGGGTTCACGCAGAGCATATTACATCCATCCCACCGTCCCACAGACGCCGGACCGGTGGCGGCCGGCGACACGACCACCGGTTCCCTCGGTCGGCGGGCACATTTATTCATTTATATACATATTATTATTATACAATTTTAAATAGTAAATCCGAATGTCCCACGCAAGTTTATCTCCTTTTTCATGGCATGAGGGCTTAATAATTCTGATCAACCTAAGGGAAAATAATGAGTAGAGAAAACGAGCAAAGGGGAATGAGAAAGGTAGAATAATGAGCTGTTTCTTTTATCTGATAGAATGAGCGCCTTATAGCGTCTGAGACGGCACGATATAGAATGTGAGTATTGCTCCGTTGTTTTAAAGTGAACTCTCGAATCCTCATGGCTCTACCGTTTACATTACTATCGTTTCCCGATAGTCGTGTGACTCAGCGAGAAAGCAATCGGTGAGGCATTAGGTTGAAAGTAGCGCAGTATCAGTCAGAACGGGTGTATATGCGTCTAGTGACTGTGAACGTTAGATTCCGCTTTTATAGTCAGGATCCCAGCTAGTGAAGTATCACGGGGTGTAAATGGATTCCCTGTACGCATTGGAACAATATTTGAATTGAACCGTACAGTACTTGTTTTAAGTATTTTTCAATAGATATAATATTACTTCCTTGGGACCGTTGCTTTTATAATTATCATCATCATTCCTTCCTATTACCCTCTGCTGGGGTGTAGGGCTCGAATCAAATTTTTCCATTTACATCGGTCTTGGGCAGTCTGTTCTAGCTCCTCCCACGTCATGCCCAAGACCTCTAGCTCCTGCTCCACCGAGCGACGCCAAGTTGTTCTGGGGCGGCCTCTCTTCCTCTTCTTGCCAGACACTTTCCAGGACAGCGCTCTCTTTGATAGGTAGGTATCGGGCTTTCTCAAAATGTGACCAATCCAATGCCACTTCCGCGTAAGGATCTCCTTCTCCATTGGTGTCTGCTTAGTGATCCTCCACAGCTCTTTGTTGCTGATCTTCTCAGGCCAAAATATTTTCAAAATCTGACGCAGGCACCTATTCAGAAACAAATTTATAATGATTTAATTAAATTTAAAATTAAAGCTAATTAGCTAATTTTTTTTTTTTTTTATTGCCTTTTTAGGCAGACGGGCATACGGCCCACCTGATGGTGAGTGGTTACCGTCGCCCATGGACTTCAGCAATGCAAGGGGCAGAGCCAAGTCGCTGCCTACAGCTAATTAGCTAATTTTTTACTTTATTATTCAGCCTGTTTGGACCGAATAACTTACCAATATAACTTATGAATTCTGAATCAGTTCACATTGCGAAGTCAAATAACAGCTTCGTAAATTATTCAGCGTTTGATCAGAGTGAAAATCGATTTAATGCAGCGGTTTATTTATTCGGTTCTCCGACGAAACTAATAGTGTGGCTTGAAAACGTTTAATGGGGAAAATTTATGCGGTGCGATCGAAATTTGAAAATGCAACTAGCATTTTGGTGGCACAATCTATTTTAATTTAGAGTACCGTATTTTATATTTGTACAAAATTTAATAGGTACCAATCACTCGGTAACATGGAATTGTTTCCTAATACTACAGAACTTTGACGGAGCTTATGAATCATAGTAAAAAATTTTTTTTCAATATGTAACGTTTCATTTATCTTCAAATTTTCACCTGTGTTATCTAGCAAGGAAACATCTTTAAGTTTGTTAACAGGGTGGCTAAGACTTTTTTTACGTGCACGTTTTATTATTTATGGCGTATGTATAGCATTATCAATAAGTCCATTGATACAAATACATTTCCTGCTCAGTGGCGATGTTCTGTGGTTAGCCCTATTCCGAAAGTCACGCGCCCTCAAGCTTTTAAAGATCTTAGGCCTATTAGTGTGTTGCCTTTTCTGTCCAAGATCTTGGAGAAGGTAGTTTACTCACAGGTAGCGGCATATATCGAATCAAATAACATTCTTCCAGAGTTTCAATCGGGTTTCAGAAGAAGCCGAGGAACGGCCGCTGCTCTTACTGACATTGTGGGTAATATTCTCGAGGCTCGGGACAGGAGCCAGGGTACGATACTGACGCTGCTGGATTTCTCACGGGCTTTTGATACAATTAACACTGCCTTACTCTTAGCAAATACTCTTAGCAATTAACACTGCCTTACTCTTAGCAATCTACTTATATAATATATTGTAATATTTACAGGACTTTTATATGTACATTGTTTGATTTTTTATTCTTACAGTGATTTTTACATCCTATTTTTAACGATTTGTTCTTAAACTCTACATCTTTATTTATCTAATTCCCTTCTCTATGCTACTCTATAATATATATCACTATATTATGATAGCATAATTACTTGCTACGCTGTTTTGTTTCTGTTTATAACATTTTGAGCGATTTCGATACAGAATTTTAAAAACGTGTCTCTTTCTTTACTGTTTAAGATGTTTGGTACATTTTCCCTTACAATGTTTTGATTTATTTTATGTCCTAATTCAAACCTTTGCATTGCAGGTATTGGGCAGTCGAAAAGGATGTGTGGGACGGATTCCTCTGTTCCTGGCTCGCATGCGCACGATGGGCTCTCTTTGCACTTAAAGCGATTCAAGTACTCCGAGAACCCACCGTGCCCTGTCATAATTTGCGTAATTATACCATCGATTTTTATTTTGCGGATCATCCGGTACGTCGTCACAGCATCCGGGAAGAATATCTTTGTGACCGACGCGGTTTCTCCAGTTCGATATCTGCGATTCCATTCGTCAAGCGTCGCAAGTCGAATGCTTCGCTTGGCGAATGAGACCGGGTACAGATCGTAATCAGGTCTTCTTTTGGAACCCAAAGCGGAACTTTTGGCAAGCTGGTCAGCTCTTTCGTTACCCTCCATCCCTGCATGAGCCTTAATCCAGAATAAGGTAACAACCTTACCCTGGAGAGATGCTGTTGTTAATTTATCTCTGCTCTCTACTGCAAGGGGATGGAGGCAACTATGATTTATGACCGTTTGTAGAGCTGCCATTGAATCACTGTAGACTCCAAAAGAAGACGCTGGGTGTCCGAGAATCACATGTGTGGCCTTGCATATAGCCAGAAGTTCAGCCTGGTAGACGGTGCAATACCCTGGGAGAGCAAGCTTGAAGGCTTTTATTTCGGTCTCGCCGTTCCACACAGACAAGGCAGCTCCGACTTTGCCCTCAATCCTGCTCCCGTCAGTAAATATACGAATTTCAAAGTCACTGTTTTGGTTGAGCTGTTCCCGATCTACCAGGCTCACGAGCCTCAGGCTGATACGCTCAGCGGGGTGTGGCGCCTCAATGGCCGGGGCCACCCGCTCGATCTCCCTGTCCCCCAGCTCCAGCCGGGGCACTCCCCTCTTGGCCTCGTACAGGGAGGCCGCCTCACGCACTCTGAGATCAAGGGGAAGTATCCCAGCCAGTAGCAGCGCCGAGTTCAGGGAGACCGTTCGATAGCCCTTACAGATCTTCTGCGCTATCCCACGCTGGACCACTTGAAGCTGTTTGATCGTCATCAGCTTCTTTGCCGCCGGTGCCCACACGCTAGCAGCGTACAGGATGATCGGCTCTATAGTAGCCGTATAAATAATTCTAACTATATCAGGGTTGAGACCCCAGCTCACTCTCGCCGCTCTGGAGAGTAGCTTATATATTCCTGTAGCCCTCCTGCAGACATTCGCCACGTGAGTGTTGAAAGTCAGCCTGTCGTCCATGGTGACACCAAGGAGTTTTATTTCCCTGGACATGGCAATGTCTATCCCTCCCATCCTCAAGCGTGGGGTGTCGTGTTTAAGTTTTCTGGTAATAACCATCGCATTTGTTTTTTGGGGCGCAAATTTAAGCTTATTCTTGACACCCCACGTCCGAACATGTTCGAGAGCGACATTGGCGCGTCCTTGCACCTCTAGTGCGGTGTCACCATCGAAGACAAGCACGACGTCGTCCGCGAAGGCCTGACCATACTCACCCCAATTCTCTAGGCTTTTTAAGAGAGGGTCCAGGAGGAGGTTCCACAAGATTGGTCCTCCGATGGAACCCTGGACGCACCCCTTGGTAGTGATTTTGGTGCACTCCTCTCCCGCATACCTAACCACTATCTCTCTGTTCCTCGGGTAGCTATCAAATACCTTCCTGAGGTTCAGTGGGCACTTTTCCTCAGCCAGTCGGACTCGTATAGCTGGCCACCAGGCGCTATCGAAGGCTCCCTCTATGTCCAAAGAAACCAGAACAATTATTTTCTTTTCATCTAATTTCCTGTGAATGTGTTGCATTAGATTATAGAGGGAGTCCTCGGTGCTTCTCTGGGGCATGAATCCGTACTGGCGAGTACTCATTTTAGGCAGTTCTCTTAGCAAAATTAACTCACTACGGGTTCTCTGATAATGCTGTGGAATGGTTTAGCAGTTATATGTCGAGTAGAACGCAATTTGTACAAATACGGAAAGAAGATGGAACTAAACTAACCTCTACTTCTAAGCCGATTACTAGAGGCGTTCCCCAAGGTTCTGTCCTGGGACCATTGTTGTTTATTTTGTACAGTGCAGATATCATTCAGTGTTTCAAGAATTGTAAATATCATGTTTATGCTGACGATGTACAATTATACCATTCTTTTGATGTTGGAGATACCC
This sequence comes from Bombyx mori, assembly GCF_030269925.1. Classification (NCBI taxonomy): domain Eukaryota; kingdom Metazoa; phylum Arthropoda; class Insecta; order Lepidoptera; family Bombycidae; genus Bombyx; species Bombyx mori. The sequence continues at coordinate 15,594,189 of NC_085117.1, forward strand.
CTTCTGCTGTCAGTTTTATCAATGAGGATCTGCAGAGGATTGTCTCTTGGTCTGAACAGAATTCCTTAGTACTGAACCCCTCTAAGTCTAAATACATGATACTAGGCAGTAAATCTCAGATAGCAAAGATTTTATCACTCGATCCTAAGGTGCCTGTTTCTGGTAAGGAAATTGATCGGGTGGAGTTAGCATGCAGTTTGGGTTTGACAATTGATCCCGAATTGCGATTCGAGGCCCATATTACAAAGAACTTAAGAGCTTGTTTTTACAGACTGAAGATTCTGTACTCGTTTAGACAGTACGTCAGTGTACCCATTAGGAAGTTGCTTATCGATAGTCTAGTTTTGTCGAAATTAAATTACTGTGATACTGTTTATGGTCCCTGTTTACTCTCGAGAACTGAAAAATTAATACAACGCATTCAAAATGCCTGTGCCAGGTATTGCTTTGACATTCCCGTGAGAGGACACATAACGCCCTATTTAAATGATCACAATATATTGAAAATGGCAGCTAGAAGAAGGTTGCACTTAGCAGTCTTACTATTTGGAGTGATTTCGACACATGAACCTAGGTACTTGTATGAGAAGTTGGATTGGAGAAGTACTCAGTACAGGTATGGCTCACGAGCTACTGTTAAGCCATTGTTGACGCCCAAACACAGAACAGCTGCTTTTCGGGGAGCGTTTAAATACGCAGCTACGCATTGCTGGAATGATCTCCCTCCACCTATTCGTCACATTGTAACAAAGCATGGCTTTATTAATCGTTTAAAATCATTTCTTTTGGACTCACAAAAACTAATCTAATTTATAGTATTTATAGTAACTAATTTAATCCTAGCTTGTGAAAACTTCCTTTTATTAAATTTTTATTTATTTTTATATTTTTTTTAAGCTGCCCACAGGTTGTTATTACTGTGTGCTTATTATGTTTTGTATTCGGGTTCACCATTTAATTTGATTTTTGTTTTGTTTTTTTCTTAAATTTTTGGTTTTGTTTTCGGGTTCACCATTTAATTTGATTTTTATTTTGTTTTTGCTTAAATTTTTATAATTTACTAATTTTACTAATTTATATCATATTCTGAGTATGTACACACGTACGGAGTCTTCATTCCCGCAAAGAACCAAAGGGAAACGGGGGTGACTGAAAATCAGCGCTGTTCAATTTATCAACCTTGAACAGCAATAGCTGAGCCACCTCCTTTTGCCTTTTTCTCTTTTTTTTGCTTTTCTTTTTTTTGTATTTCATTTTATGATGTGAAAGGCAATAAATGATCTTTATTATTATTATTATTATTATTATGTATATTCTTCAACCCGTCTCCACCCAATGCTGAGTGTAGGTATCTTCTAATGCACCCCATTCTTTTCGGTCTCTTGCATTTCGCATCCAGTCCCTACCAACCACTTTGACCAGGTCATCGGTCCATCTCGTTGGTTGTCTGCCCACGTTAAGACGTCCTTTTTTTTTTTTTTTTTTTTTTTTTCCTACCTAAGCTGATAGCCCTAGCGGCTATTTCAGCGTAGCCTTAACTTTAGTAGGTGAGCTCACGGGGCTCAAACCTGACGATGTTGCTAACACGAACCCTAGCAAGAGTCGTGCTTCGCAGAATCTACCACCGGATCGGAAACGCGACCCACTGAGAAGATCCGGCGAGAAACTCAGTGGGCTGTGTCTGAGAGTTAATTTACTCGTCGAGCCCTTCGTCGCAAGCGACGGGTTCGACGAGAACGGTGACCGGTGCTTGAAGTACCTAAAAGCACCGTTAGTGGATCAGGAGGATCCGAGATGACGTGTTTAGGGCGACGTCGACTGCTTTCCATTCTGTCCGCAGGATCGGGAATGTAGTTACCGGCGGCCACGATGAGAGGGTTCTCGTGTCGTGCCGCTTTATCGAAGTGGCGCATGGACGCCGACTGAAGATACTTACTGATGGACTCTAAGTCCAGGTCGTCATGGAGGTCGACGTTCCTGACGAACCACGGGGCTCCGACGGCTATCCTGCAAAAACGGGATTGAATAATTTGAATGGATTTTAAGTGTATGCGGGCCGCGTGAGCGAACACTACACTTGCATAGGTCATGACGGGGCGTATGCAAGTTTTGTAGAGTGTCACCTTATTTCTAAGGGACATTTTACTTCGCCTACATATCATCGGGTAGAGACGTCCTAGAATGAAGGCGGCACGGTCGCGTACCGTCTTGATGTGGGGGCGGAATGTCATCCTACTGTCGAGGGTGACGCCTAAATATTTGACCTTCGGGGCCCACGGTATGGGCTGGTCGAACATCGTGATTGGGCGAACGGCGGGGGCGGGGTTATTGACGCGCCTAGTCGGGAGAGGGATGCTCAGCGTGGTGTTCGGAGGGCGACCCCTTTTGAAGAGCACCGCTGTGCTTTTCGTGGGGTTAATGTCGATGCGCCACTTCCGGAACCACTGTCCCATGGTGGTAGCTGCGGTCTGAAGTCGTCGATGAAGCAACGCCTTCTTCCTACACGAGTAGTAGATGGCGGTGTCATCGGCGAAGAGCGCCAGATGGGTCTCCGGAGACCGGGGTATATCGTTGATATACAAACTGAATAGTAACGGGGAGAGGGCGGAGCCTTGCGGGACTCCGGCTGTGACGTGACGGGGCCGGGAACGCGTTCCCTCGACTCGATATCGGAACGAACGGTTCGACAAGTAGTCTCGTATGATGAGCACGAGCCTGTCTGGCACTCCCATGTTATACAGTTTGTATATCAAACCGTTGTGCCAGACTTTATCGAACGCCTTCGCTATATCGAAGAAGAGGGCTCCTGTCGGAATGGTAAGACGTCCAGTACGAGGTCTCCACTCCAGTATTTTTGTGCCCCACCGATTGTCAGTGCGACGGCATATGGCCGGTTCACTTCCACTTTTTCCGAGCAATCATTTTGGGTATGTCAGTCAAACCAGTTCTTCTGCGGATTTCATTATTATGCACTCTATTCCGTAGAGAAATGCTTAACATAATTAACTTAATTTTTACTGGTGGTAGGACCACTTGTGAGTCCGCGCGGATAGGTACCACCGCCCTGCTTATTTCTGCCGTGAAGCAGTAATACATTTCGGTTTGAAGGGTGGGGCAGCCGTTGTAACTATACTGAGACTTTAGAACTTGTATCTCAAGGTGGGTGGCGCGTCTACATTGTAGATGTATATGGGCTCCAGTAACCACTTAACATCAGGTGGGCTGTGAGCTCGTCCACCCAACTAAGCAATAAAAAAAAAAAAAAACATAACCCGTTCCATGGCCTTTTGCGTGACTTGCATTTTGGTCATAATTTCCTTTGCTTTTATGTCTCGACCCCATATACTATCACAGGGAGGAGAACAGATCCCTCAAATGTCCGACGTTTCAATTTCATAGGTATATTCCCCTTAGTAGGAAGATCTCCGCTACTTGCTTCGATGACCTATCTAATGTCGAGGTGATGGATAACGTTACGATGTCTATGGCTTTAGCGGTATCCTGAGGAGACGGAGTAGAGTACGGCTGAACAGGAGTGATGGTGGATCAGATTCAGCCAGTCTGATGCCCAGCGTGTGAGCATCCAAACGTACATACTGTCACTATACACCAGGTAGACCACGAGCTCGTTTACTCATCTAAACAAAAGTATAAACTACATATAACCTTCCTTCTACTCTCACATACGAAGGACAAACAACTGACTCTGGGGACGTTATCTGTAATCTTTTTTGTGAATACTTCCAATCAAATTTCCTTAATACTGCTACGGCTGATCACAGTACTGCTGACCAGCTCCTGGGTGTTAATACAAACATTGCACACTTTTTTTTTTTTTTTTTTTTTTTTTTTTATGATTGAAAGTTTACTGGTGGCCCGAAGGCCTTTCCAGTTTCACCAGGACAGGTGGGCGAGCAAAGGCTCAGCCAAGAGGGGTGGGATTTGCTAACAACTGCCCGAGCGCCTCCGAAGGAGACCTAACAACTCAAGAGCAATTGTTTCGCGAATGAATCTACTACCGGATCGGAATCGCGACCCGCTGAGAAGATCCGGCGAGAAACTCAGCGGGCTGATGCATGGGTTAGGTTGCACGTCGACCTCTTTGTCGAGTTCGACGAGTACGGTTACCGGGGTCCCTAAGCCTGCCCCTGGTATTAGAGCTGAAGGCATCTAATGCAAAGGTTATTGGATCTGATGGATCCGTAAGGACGTGTCTAGGGCGTCGACGGTGACTGGCTCCTGCATGATCAGGATTCGGGGAGTAGTCAGCGGCGGTAACGATAAGGCGATTATCATGACGCATAGCCTTATCGAAGTATCGTTCCGACGCTGACTTCATGTATTTCCGAATTGATTCGAGGCCCAGGTCGTCGTGTAGGTCAACGTTCCTCACGAACCACGGAGCCCCGACAGCTAACCTGCAAAAGCGGGATTGTAGGGATTGGAGGGTGTCTATGTGTGTGCGGGCCGCGTGAGCGAACACCACACTCGCGTAAGTCATGACGGGCCTTATGCAAGTTTTGTAAAGTGTCACCTTGTTCCGAAGGGACATTTTACTCCGCTTACAGATCATGGGGTAGAGTCTACCGAGAATAAACGCGGCACGGTCACGGACTGATTTTATATGCGGGCGGAATGTCATCGATGCATCCAGGGTAACGCCCAGGTACTTGACCTTCCTGGCCCAGGGTATGGGTTGTCTAAAGAGAGTAATCGGGGGTGTGAGATTCCTCCTCCTAATCCGGGAGGAAATCCGTGTGGAGCTTACCCTCTGAAATAGCACCGCAGTACTTTTCGCTGGGTTGATGTCTATGCGCCATTTTCGGAACCACTGTCCTAGGGCTAGGGCTGCGCTCTGAAGCTTCTTCGCGATTAGGGACTTATTTCTACTAGAATAGTAAACAGTCGTGTCGTCGGCGAATAAAGCTAAATGGGTCGGCGGCGACCGGGGAATATCGTTGACGAATAAGCTAAATAGGAGGGGTGAGAGGACAGAGCCTTGCGGGACTCCAGCTGTGAGAGGTCGTGGGGAGGAGCGGGTTCCCTCGACTCGATATCGAAAAGAGCGGTTCGACAAGAAGTCCCGTATGATGAGCACGAGACTATCCGGCACGCCCATGTTGAATAGTTTGAAAATCAAACCATTGTGCCAGACTTTGTCGAACGCTTTTGCGACGTCGAAGAAGAGAGCTCCCGTGTATAACGGTTTTGGTCGATTAAGCCCTACAAGAATGTGCTCCGTGAGGCGGTGCACCTGTTGAACGCATGAGTGATTTATACGGAATCCGAATTGTTCATCGATAAGAATGCCCTTGGATGAGACGAAGTCTCTGAGGCGTTTGTAGAGCAGACGCTCATACAGTTTGCCTAGAGACATGAGGAGGCTAATCGGGCGGTAGCTCGTCGGATCATTTTTTGGTTTACCGGGTTTATGTATGCCGATAACGTCCGCTTCTTTCCACACCGCGGGAAAGATACAGTTCGCCATAGCGGCATTGAAAATAGATGCCAACATCACGATGAGTTGGACGGGTAGAAGTTTAATAACGCGGTTGGATATACCGTCGGAACCGGGAGCCTTGCGAGGACGTAGGTCTTTGATCAAGTCTTTAACTTCCATCGGGGTGACGGGTGGTAACGCATCCGAGGGTGGCAAGGAGACTCTGCGTTCTACCTCACTGTCTACTAATTCTACATGAACAGGGTCCACGGATTGAGTGCTGGGCGTGCACTGGGTTTGCAATGTATCGGCCAGCAGCTCTGCTTTTTCGTCATCATCGAACGCCGCGAGTCGGCCTGAGGGGCCTACGAGGGGGGGCATAGTTACTACCGTATCCGATTTGAGAGTACGAGCTAAGCGGTAGTAAGACCTTTGGGAGGGCGCGAGTCCTTCTAAGAAATCAGACCATCTGGCATCTCGGACTTCGGCGATGCGAGACTTTACGTCGCGTTGTAAGGCACGCATTCGAATACGATTTTCCGCGGTAGGATACCTGTCGTAGGCGCGTATCGAGGCGTTCTTAGCTCTAAGGAGCACCCTAATATCGTCGGGCAACCCGAAGCGGTAAAGGAAGTCCTCCGCTACAACTTGTTTCGATGACCTATCTAATGTCGAGGTGATATGTGACGTTAAGATGTCTATGGCTTCAGCGGTATCCTGAGGAGACGGGATAGAGTCCGGGTTAAACGGGAGCGATGGTGGATCAGATTCAGCCAGGCTGATGCCCAGCGTGTGCCAATCCACCACAGTCCTCGTGACGGGAACGGAATCGGGAGCGCGACCGAGCTTCATAACGACGGGACGGTGGTCTGAATCTAACTCTGAAACTACTTCGATCGAGTGTAAGCGCAGAGTTACGTTTTTTAATAACGCTATGTCGAGGATATCCGGGCGATGCGCGATATTTAGCGGGTAGTGAGTCGGGGTTAGCGGAGCGACGATATCGAAGGCGAGATCATCGACTAACGCGTCAAGCCGCCTGCCATTCGGGGTTGTGGTGTGTGAGTTCCACCTGATGTGTTTACAATTTAGGTCGCCCGCCAGAATGACAGAGCTCCCCATACCGAGCAGCGCCTCGATATCACTGCTTAGAACGATCTTATCCGGTGGAAGATAAACGGACGCGATAACGATCGGCGCGTGTCCCGTCAGTGAGATTCGGCACACTGATGCTTCGATATTAGCGAGCGCGGGAGGATCGAGCGGGACGCAATGCAGGGCTCTTCTATAGTAAATGACGGTACCACCACCACGGGCAGAGAGCCTGTCGTTCCTGACCATGTTATAGTTCGCGATTTTAGGGTCACGGCGCGCGGGCTTAAGTAGGGTCTCCTGCACTAAAAAGATATCAATTTGGTGGTCACGCAAAAAGTCAGAAACCTGATCACGTTGATTTGCGAGACCGTAAGCGTTAAAAAATCCTATCGTTACGGATAGGGGCTTTATTCTACTTATATACGCCATTGATTACCGGCGGAGTGAGGGGAGGACGTACGTATTTAATGACGCGTATACGTCGGCGTATTCCTGCACAACGGCGATAAAGTGTTGTGCAGTGGAGGCAGCGCGAATGGCGTCGCCCAAAGCGTTAACGCGCTCAAAGTTGATCGACTGAAAGAAGTCGATCGCTAAAGCGAGATTGTCGGACGCGGTCGGAGGGCAAGTCGCGGGAGAGGGACGAGTCGCGGGGGCGGGACGAATCGCGGAGGAGGGAGTTGTAGCCGTGTTCGTGTACGGCAGCGGTTTTGCCCAGGCCGAGACACTGGGCACCGCCGCCGGAACGAACGCTGGCTTAGCCTGCGACGCAGAGGGTGCCGAGGCTTTGATGTCTGGGCCGGAAGCTCGGAGGCGGTTTTGGCGGGCGACGCGGCGATTTATTTTAGGGGCTCGGGGGCAACCACGGTAATTCGCGGGGTGACCCTGTGTTCGACACAGGACGCAGCTAGGCGGTTCCGTCGCGGTTTTTTGGTCGCGAGCGCAGAGGGCCGTGGCGTGATCGCCCAAACACTTAACACATCGAGGGCGCGCGTGACAGTTACGGGAAGAGTGCCCGTACAATTGACAGTTATGGCACTGGCTAGGAGTGCCTTTTTTATGGGGGGCTTCGACAGCGATACCAGAGAGCCTACAGACGGTCTGTGTGTTAAAGATTTTCTTACCCTCGGGGGTAGGCTGGAGAGCGACTAGAACCATATTATATGGCTCCCTACCGCGACCGGTGTGCATACGGTGCACAGAATTCACTGGTAGGCCTTGTTCTAACAGGTCGGCTTTTACGAGCTCTACATCTAACTCTTTAGGGATTCCGCGTATTACAACGCGGAGTTCGCGCTCCTCCTGGAGCGTATACGTATGGAAACTTATACGCTCCTTACGGAGGTAAGAAGAGAGGGCCCTATGGTCGTCGGGTGTTTGAACCTTAATTTGAATGCCGTTCGCGAGGTTACGGGCATTCGTGAAATTTATATTTTTGGCCTTAAGGGCCAGGCAAACTCGATCCCAAGCTGCCTTCTCCTGAAGGATAACCGGGGGAGGGGTCTGGGTTTTATTTTGTGCCACCGGACGCGGCGACGGAGTGGCACGGGCTGGGGGCGCAACGGGAGTCTGAGGGCGGGGGCGCGACGCGTTCACGGCTTTGCTAATTTTAGCGGCCGCGGGAGCTCGAGACTCCGCGGCACGCTTCTTACCCTTCTGTACCAGGGTGAATCCATCCGTCGATGAGGCGGGGGCGAGGTCGACCTCCATGTCCGAGTCAGAGTCGGAGCACGAGGAGGCGGGTGCAGGCGACCTACGAGCAAGTGTAGGTGTTTTAGAGGGCGCGACGGAGGCCGCGGATGATCGCTCAGCTGAAACGATGGTCACGGCGGACGACGCAGCAGCTTTTCTCGCCAGTATAGGCGACACGGGAGCGGCAGGCACGACAGAGGCTGCGGTGCTCAATGCAGAAGCTCTGCACGCAGGTACAGGCGACGCAGGAGCAGCGAGCGCGGCGGAGTCCTCGAGAGGGCTCGCAGTGTGATTGGCCTTGAAGGCCAAAAACTCCGAGGCGAGCTGTGGGTGGCGAAGTCGGAGGAATTCCGCGAATACAGCGTCCATGATCGATCGCTGAGTACCCAGGTGGGGCGGCCCCGGGTCTTGAAAACACTCGCCTTGCGGCGAGGCCCCAACTTCTCGGACCTGAGCGGTTCTATTGAACACAGGTGGCAATGCGGCGCGATTACTACAGGACAAAGAAAAAGCACAACAAAACAGAAATTACGAAAAGAAACAAAACAAATAAATACTTGCAGGAAACCACTTTGTCGGCAGATGTACCACGAACACAGAAACAACAAAAGGAAACAAAGCAAATAAAAACTTCCAGAAAGAGCACTTAGTCGGCAGATGTACCACAAACACAGGCCGCGCGAACAATGGCCGGGCTAACAAAAGCCGGGCGAACAAAGACCGGGCGATCGAGTGGACGATGAGCACGTCCGCACGTGACGGGTGCCTCTATCGGAATGACATTGCACACTCTGACTGCATATCCAGTATTGAAATTGATCCGGCTGAGATTTTGAAACTGCTAAAGGCTTTAGATCTGTCAAAAGCAGCAGGTCCTGATAAGATTCCACCCCTATTCATAGTTAAGTGTTCTGAGAACTTGCTTGCACCATTGGTCATACTTTACCGTAGGTCAATTCATGAAGGAATCGTACCTGTGATCTGGAAATCTGCGTTCTAACACCTGTTCACAAAAAAGGCAATAAAGAAAATATAAAAAATTATAGGCCTATATCCAAATTGTGCTTATTTGCTAAACTGTTTGAACGAGTTGTGTATTCACAGTTGTACGCTTTTTTAAAACCTACCTTCATAGCGCAACAACATGGTTTCTTGAAGAATAGATCGACTACCACTAACTTAGTTACCTTCACGGAATATCTCACACGTAATATGGATTCTGGTGGTCAAGTTGATGCTGTCTTTACTGATTTCAGTAAGGCATTCGACCGCATCGATCACACGATTCTGCTACAAAAGCTCTTTAATGCTGGAATTCATGGTAGTCTCTTCAGGTGGTTTTCTTCTTATGTTGAAAATAGATCACAAAAGGTTGTGGTCAACGGACATGCTTCTTCCTGGGGAGGGATCCCTTCTGGTGTTCCTCAAGGGTCTCTGCTCGGCCCGTTGATGTTTAATATCTTTATAAATGATATAGGTACATGTTTTCGGTCTTCGGACTTCCTCTTGTATGCGGATGACATGAAAGTTTATAGAAAAGTTAACTCTGCCAATGATTGTCAGATGATACAGGAGGATCTTTTAAGACTCGAGGAATATTGTCACCTTAATAAATTAGACCTCAACGTTTCGAAGTGTTTTGCCATGACCTTCACACATAAGACTACACCTGTTAAGTTCACATATCAGCTTATAGGAACCAATCTGGCAAATGTAGATGAATTTTGCGATTTGGGGGTAACACATGATAGGAAACTGTCTTATGAGAAGCATATAGACAATATAGTGAAAAGAGCCTATATATCATTAGGTTTTATCAAGCGGCTTGGTGCGCAATTTACTAGTGCTAAAATTTTTAAGGTGCTGTACTGTGCATATGTGCGCAGTATCCTAGAGTATTGTTCGCAGGTATGGAATCCGCGATATAAAATTTATATAAATAGATTGAAGACAATACAGACCAAATTCATGAGGTTTCTTCAATTTAAAACTAAAGTGTATGATCCCGACTACGAGACGAGATGTAGAAGGCATCACATACTTCCACTGGAGGAAAGACGTAGGATAGCTGATATTGTTCTTTATAGCAAAATAGCTCAGTCTGAGGTGGACTCGTCTTATCTTCTATCGTTGTTATGTTTAAGGGTGCCCCCGAGAACCATAATGCGCGAGAGCCGTCAATCATCTCGTCTCGGAGTACCTCGTGGTGGTACAAATTACAGACGTAATGCATTCTTTATAAGAGCTGCTAACAGTTTCAATGCTCTAGCTGACTTCCCTGAACTGGACATTTTCAACACTTCTACTAAGAGTATTAGGAGAACATTAGTCAGTCGATGGTTGAATGCAAATATTTAATTAATTATTTTCTATTTACTACGTTTTTCTGGTTTTTTTTTTCTCAAACTGTTTTATTTTAGTTTTACGTTTTACTTTAATTATTTAATTCTAGGCGATGCGACGCCACAATCCTTTATACTTTATAGTTATTTAAATGCGGAGACATTTAAATGGTGTTTAGTTGTAAGTTTAGAGTTTATATAGTTTAAGTTCACTGTTTGTCTTCCTAATAAAATAAAATAAAATAAAATAAAATACTTGTTAACATATACATATAGGTACATATGTGCTAAGTACTAATATAAAAAAGTTGCTAACTCGAAACCTGAATTTTCAATACACCATTTGTAAAATTAGCATTCGAATAATTATTTCAATGTCTATCTGTGATGAAATTGCGAATTTCAATATCACTGTATTGTAGTATCAAAACTTGTTCTATAGTGGATTTTTTTCCGCAACCTACATATGAAATTAGCTGCGACGTGGAGTTTAAGTTCACTTGACCGCCCACGAAGAGTCCTACACATTGTTAGCCGTTCTTGAGTCTAGTAGGGTATTTTGTTCGATGTGAGTACCACGAATACACCACTGATACGTATTATAAATAATTTAAAAAATATAGATTATAATTTTTTTATAGTAAACGCGTTATTTATGTGTTATACGTTATTTAGGTAATTTTAGTTATTCCAGTCTGTGTTTTTTTAATTGTTCTTGTATGCAGATGAGTATACCGGATAGTAAATAGTTATCGACACTCATGGACGTCAGCAATGCCAGAGACAAGCCTCGTTCGAAGAGTGCTCACAATATGCCGTACCTACAGAAAAATAATGTTACGCGCTGGGGTTCGGGATAAATAAAATTTCACCAAAGTTCAACTTAAAATTGTATTCAACACTTAAGCACTTAACAAACACTTTAAAACACTCAACAAACACTTTAAAACTCTCAAATCGCTTGTTCCGTTTCGCTTCAGGTGATCCGTTCGCTGTTTCGCTTCGAGTAGTTCCGATTACTGACTGACTGCATGCCATCCCTGCAACGCTTTTATAGTCGATACCACATCCCTGGAGTTATCGGGAATATTCCACACATCTCTAGTATCGTGTTTCCGCTATCTGACAATAGATGGCATTTCACTTCTCGAGCGTTCTAGGTGCTACTAGATCCTTCGATATTCGTTCGACTATTCGGCGATAGATGGCGTTACTCTTACCGGCGTAACAATAAAAGAAATAAAATATTTATTTTCACCAAAAAATATATTAAAATAGCACTTTCAAAAACGATTCACGCTAGATTCCAAATTCACACGCTAGATTACATTCCAAAAATATATCGTATTACAATAAATCAAATTTAAAAATATCTCGATGGATTAATTGATCCAAAAGACATTAATTCGATACCTGACGTTGGGGTGAGTAAAAATCTCCCCGAATCTGAACCGCGAGTGATTTTTTATGACTTTGGTTTTATTATTGCGATTTAATGGCTTAATGTTTTACGTGGTCTGAAATGTAATTATTATTCGACACGCCACTACAGAGCTATGATGCCATTTTATGTAATTGGATTAAAAAATATATATTGCATGATGTTTCGAAGAAATAAAATGTGAATTTAATTATTATTAATTTTATTTTCAATTAATTTCAATAATTCAAATCAATTGAAAATAAAAATGTCACTTTACATTGTTTTAATGACTAGCGATATATTTGCCGGACTAAATCGTGAAGCTTACCCGCGTCCAGTTCATTAGTAAAATCCAACTGTTCAAAGAGGTGCTGCACCATTAACGGGAATTACGTGTTTGCTATTGTTTGTATTGTTGTATAGTACATTGTGCACCAAGCGTCTCCCGCGTCCCTCGTCCCTCGTCCTCCCGCGTGTAAAATTGCCACGTGTGGCAAACACGCGTGATGAGATGTCCTACTTTTTTCCCGCGGTGCACATACGAAGCATACTCATAAAAAACAATTTAAATATTTTTAAATAAACTACTACTAATTGAATAAGAACTGTATGATGAACCCATCTTTGTTTAATACTTCACTATTAAATTTTATTGCCTTTTGTTTAATTCACTTTTACACTAAACACAATATTGCAAATTACCCGAGCACAACTATGGCGGAGAATTTTAGGTGTGTGAGAGCAGACGTAGACACTAACGCGCATGCGCACTTGTCAGTATCCAGCGAGAAAAGTTAGACTTTCTTCCCTGTACAGCGGGACGAAAACCGAACTTTCGACGTCGGTAGGAGAAAAATTATATTGCTTGGGCGGATCACGTGGACAAAGAAAGTAAGATATATTACTAATTAAATATTTAATTACAATTAAATAATTATTTAATAACAATTAATATAATACAATATTATTTAATTACAATTATTAATATAATACAATACAATAATTATTTAATTACAATTAAATAATTATTTTTGATGCAACACTGAAAGCAGCGGCTGATTGCTGCGAAAAAACGCTTTAACAGTTTTGCACCAGTCACTGGATTGATGTTGATAGGATGTCGAAACTTTACGAAATCACGTAAAGATAAGGCACCTGGTGTAGTCGTTTCAAGCGATATAGATATCTATTTTGGTATTCAAGTCCTGCATAACCGAACTTTCACTTCTTCTTCTTCTTCCTAGCGTTTTCCCGGTCTAGTGTCAGTGTCCGCTTTCCCTCTTGAAATCTTCCACCTTACCCGATCTTTAGCATCCTCGTGGGTGAGGTTATTCTCCTCCATATCCGCCTTTACCACATCCAACCAGCGTTTCTTATTCTAAAGGAATACGTATCAAAAACTTTTTATTTCTATGGGCAGATAATCTGTAGGAATTCCACCACCCACTTTGAAACTTTGTCGAAATTTCGAAGTTGCGACACTGCAACAACGGCTCTTTCGTTTTTCAGACCGAAAGGCATTGCTGCTTATCCATGCGAACTTGCAATACATCCGGTCGATGATGGTTAAACGTGGTTATAATGTTCAGAAAATACTCATTCTACAGTGAATCCCTAAATCTCATTTTACGACATCAGTGACAAGAGTGGTATTATTCTACCACACACCTAGTGTAAGACATGCGATATGATTAAATTCTATATTAATCGATGTGAAACAAACGACAATTTTTTATGTAATTCTCTCAAAAGATGGCTTAAAATTTAAACATCAGTGATTCAAATCAAAGTCATTCAACTAAAGGAGCTTGGTGATAAAAATGACCTACCGCACGGACATCAACTTTGCCACATGGATTCCAAAAATATCCTCCTTAAACATTAAAACAAATTAGTCATTTCAGAATTTCTTAGCAAGAAAATTTTTGAGGATACTAACTAACAGACTGAAAGTGACCCATACATCAAGATCTTACAAAACACAATGCACCTCGTAAAAAACAGAAACTAGCTATTAATGCAAGTCATTGCTGTTCTGTAAACAAATTAGTTTCAATGGTTTGCGTGCTTCGTACTATTAGCACGCGTTCATTGTTAATTTATCGGCCGTAAACCAATCGTAGTAGATTTGTGTTCGCTTTTAAATTTCTTTTTATGTCTTGTATCTAGATTATCGTGATCACTGAAGGTTGTATTATCATTTTGTTCGATCATTGAATTCTAAATTATACTTGTTAGACGTTGGTGCAAGTTAAAAAACAAAGACATATAAAAGGGTTTTAGTTATTAGTCTATGTAGCTGAGCAAATAGCTATGTTAATAAGTTTACAGCAAAATGAATTATGCCTTGTTAGTAAAACGATTTTGGAAGTCCACATGTAATGGTCACACGATATATTAGCCTTTTTCGGATACAACTGAGTATTTAAGCTAGTTTCTCAAGCTAGGTTCGGCATTTTAGTTGTGGTTTCTCTAGACTCCTGTAACCGGTAAATACCAGATGGAACGTGAGCTCGTGTGCCATCTACACTGCTTATGTTGATATCATTGTTTCTGAACAGCTGGCCACATTTTCGTTAATCTCCCACTTTCGGGGTAGGTGTAGTTACTCGTATAATATTTATAGTTTTTAGTTTATAGTAAACGAAAAGTCTAACAATGACTATTGTCTGAAGTGTGTTCATTCTAAGGCTTATGTAAGATTTAATTGTACTTAATTTGTTTGTAAATTTAATCAATTACAATTACATTTAGACAGGTTTCTTGCAAACTTGCATTCAGATTTGGAATAATAAAAAAATATATATCTCTTTCAAGCTACACGAAGATATTAGCTAAGCGCCCATATTAAAATTTTGTTTCCTATTAAAGACAGATAAGTAGAAAGTCAATAACATGTTATATTTCACAAACAAAGTTAACCGTTCAGCGATTTCCGAAATCAAATTTACGCATGTTCGTAGTAAAAAACAGAGTTTTTTATCGGTAGCTTTCGTTGAATATTGAACCTTAAAATGTAACCACTAAGCTATTCAATCCATTAGTGTATCGTACACCTGTGGTAGAGTGAGGTTTCTTACGATTATTACATATCGGAAATTAGGTCGACAGGCACGAAGTTTACCTACGCCAAAAAGTATTTTTATTTATTTTTCATTCTAGCGGTCACAAAACTTTACATCAACACACAAAGAAACGGATTTGAACCACTGGGTTGTTCTGGTTGGTTGTAAGTTTTTTTTCGTTTATTGGATACGTTTAGCAATAAATTTCGAATTTTTGTTATAAAGTTCATATTATAAAGACTATATATATATTTAAAAGGAGGTGTTGATAACAACGTTTTTTTTTAAATTTCATTTATGATAATATGTATGTACTTGTATGTAGATTCTTCACTTCTTAGCATCAGCTTTGACTGTAACTACATATATAGTTCCTGACAAATCGTCTAATTAATTATGAGACAGTCACATTACTATCAATTTCTAAATTTAGAAGCAAAATCGATATGTTTCCTTATACAGAGCACATAGAAATGCATATAATATATTTATGTACATTTATTTACACTGAATGAATGAATTTTATATGCCTCATAAAACCACCTGAAACGTAAGTTTTTAAACGGGTGATTTTTCTGGAGAGCAGTAGTACTCATAGCACTCATCCAGTTTCTCTAATCCTCTCGCAGGTCTGCTGGAAGAGATTTCTTGAAGAAATAAGCAGTGCCTTTGTACATAATTTTCCTATTACTCTGTACTATGTCTTCCTTTTTGTGTGTACATAAATAAATAAATAAAATATAGTAGTTGTTGTGGCCTAAAAGATAAGATGTCCGGTGTATTCGTATCAAGCGAAGCAACTATGCCGGCGTTCAAATCATGCTGGCAAGGTATAAAATGGTTTTTTTTCCTATATTGCTTCGATGGGTGGACGAGCTTACAGCTCACCTGGTGTTTTTTTTTTTGCTTCGATGGGTGGACGAGCTAACAGCCCACCTGGTGTTAAATGGTTACTGGAGCCCATAGACATCCACAACGTAAATGCGTCACCCACCTATGAGGTATAAGTTTTAGAACCTTAGAGGCCTTAGGGTCTCAATTATAGTTAGTTACATGTCATAGTACGAAAATTTGAAGAAAATCTTTTCGTAGCTGAAAATATTTGTGATTTATGCATAGGTGCATGTCAAATTTGGAGCCACCGCTTTTACGTTTGAACTGAATATGCTATTATATGCGGTTTTTTTTTTTTTGATAACGCCATCTTGTTGTGTCTTTAAAGCGGTTAGTTGCCCTCAATGAAGAAAAATAGTATTATGATTCGCCAATAGATGTCGGTAAGAGTTGATTATTGAAAACACAAATAAAACAACATTGTCTGAAAATAAATCGTAGCTAGATCGATTTATCGCCCCCGAAATCCCCTGTATACTACATTTTATGAAAATCGTTTGAGCCGTTTCCGAGATTCAGATTATATATATATACAAGAATTGCTCGTTTAAAGGTATAAGATTAACATTATATTGGACTCGATTTGATTTGCCTACTTTTCCTACGAAAGCTCTTACTAAGTTTCTATGTAATTCCTATGTAACAACAATTTAAGAAAACAAAGGCTTTATACGCGTATATTTTCAAGTAAACTACATTTCATGTCTTCTTTGAAAGACAAATGTTTCCCGGGAATACTGTTTACAAGCGACGTATTACTGTCAGCCGCAAATTAGTTTATATATGAAATAGCCTTCACGGCTTCGTATAGCCCACAAAAATGTGGCAATGAGATCAAGTCCTTCTTATTGGCCATTCCATTAACTTCGTAACTAGAAGGAGTCTATTCTAACTTTAGAAATCACGTACCACCCTAGTCTTATATTGTTATACTGGCGCTAATAAAAAACTACATTCAGTTCAATTTGGTTCGGTTGACTGAAATTGACACGTTTATTTTTTCCAAAGTATCGTTTTGCTATATGTATTAAATATTTTGAAAAGCTTTAAATGTAGATTCCAATAAATACATTGTTTTTGACGTGACAACGTCTTATAATTCGATGGAGCCGGCTGCACGCACGAAAAAACATGACTCATGCGGCGTTACCTCGCTCTGAGGCATTCCATTTAAGGCTTGAAGTGCAAGCGAGAGCGCGCATCGAGCGACAAAGAGACACAATCGGCCTCCGCGTTCGGCAGCGTTCGACATCTGTCTCTCTCCTACTTGAGTAAGCGATGCATCCGCGTGGACAGCTGCTATACAAAAAATTTACATAATTGTATTTATGCGTACAAATAAATGTAACTTGATCAATTCAATAGTGATTTCCATTTACCTCCTTCTCTATATCCATACAAAATATCTATCAAACAAATAAGATTTAAATTTTCTTTTGAAAAATGAAACCATTCCATCAGTATTTTCTTATGACGTTGTCACGTTCAACTATCGTTAGTAAACCGACTTTACAGACAACCGATTTTTCTCGACTTCTGCATTTACCGACAATATTATTGAGCTATTTACACAATATTTGACTCAAACAATACATCAAAACCGCTCCTTTTATTAGTACTATTTTAAAAGACGGATCGTCGTTTGTCTGCTTTTGGAAATTTATTTTGGTCCACTATGGATCGAAATAACCCAATAATATCGAATCCTATCGCAGAACTCACTAATCCAATTTCTTTGAACAAACATATAACTGAACATGATAATAATAAATAACTTCAAAGACGGAAGCTACAAAAATTTCAGGCTTCATTTTACACCTACATATTTACCGGGCTCATTCTCGGTCGATGTTATTGTTGGTTTTTTTTCGCGGTGGAAGAATCGCTCCGCTCCTGTTTCAGATGCCTTGCCCCTCACCTAGGATGGATGACGAACGGCAAAACGGTTATCCCAACGAAAGCACCTAGAACACATATCTGTTTCACGGGAAAAATGAACAGGACAGTTATAAACAATGCATCCTATATCCTATCTAACTCTTTATTCAGAAGTATTCAACAATTTATTTCCCGTATATCGTGCTGTTTATTCAGAAAATTCAGATATTTTCGGCAACTACATTTATTTTTAGTTTCATTCTATCTGCCCACCGACGTCCACTGCCGGACATAGGCCTCCTCCAAGCCTCGCGCAAAGATCAGTCCTGCGCTGCTTGCATCCAGCAACAAGATTAATAATCATTAATTACTCACAACAGAAGCGTATTTCTTCCATACCTATCCTAAAACTACAAGCTTATTGGTTTTTGGTTGACAAGCTCAACACTCTGTATTCAGAAAGTAATTCTCGAACGCGACTTATCTTTTGCCATAATCTAATCCAATTGACTCACACGAAAGCCATAAGGCGTCTAAATTGAGTGAGCCAGTAATAAAACCGCCTTCAAGGACATATTATATGACAGTAAATTGTCTCAAAATGTGTTATAATAATGTAGTAAAATTCAATTTACGGCGTCCTTATCTACTGACTACACGAATAAGCAGCCTGTTAACTGAAAATATTCTGGAGCACAATTATTGATGTAAATATTGTGAACCTTGTGGTTGATATCTAGCAAAAAATCTTTGTTTAAACATAATGCAAATTAATTTTACTGGTGGTAGGACCACTTGTGAGTCCGCGCGGGTGGGTACCACCACCCTGCCTATTTCTGCCGTGAAGCAGTAATGCGTTTCGGTTTGAAGGGTGGGGCAGCCGTTGTAACTATACTTGAGACCTTAGAACTTTTATCTCAAGGTGGGTGGCGCGTCTACGTCGTAGATGTATATGGGCTCCAGTAACCACTTAACACCAGGTGGGCTGTGAGCACGTCCACCTATCTAAGCAAAAAAAAAAATGTACTTCGAAGACAGTATGCCACAATTGAAAATTTGAGATAACGGTAACCAATTAAGACGCCTATGAAGTCATTCACTCATCTAAATTAACAAAATAAAAGATTAACATGAAGATCTGATATGCTTTTGTCGTAATTACAATTGAAGTAAATTAAAAAAAAAACTCACTTTTTGAAACAATTTTGAAGATATTATTTTAAAATATAATGTACATAGGTATATGTATAGGTACATGAATTAGAATTGATTTCGTCTGAAACTGAAACATGAAAACTGTGTGTTTACGCATTTGTGAATGAAATTACCCAATTTCATTATTCATTGTAAATTATTCATTGATTATACAGTGATAAATCTCTGGTAGTCCAACCCATAATGGTCATAAAAAGAAATATGTATGTAAATAAACAGAGAAGTCATGGTTTAAAAATATCGAATAATAGACTATGTGATCGCAAACACGGAAGGACGGACGGATCTACCGAAGGACGGACCTACAAGTATTGTATGGCAAAGTCATGAAAGTGAGTCGGCAAATTAAAAGATCAAAAAGAAAATTTTTAAAACGTACTAAAGATATTTTTACTAATTTTGGAAAAAAATGTCCTCACATAGACCAAAGGGGGACCAATGAGTGGTCAATCCGCGACCGTAGGGTTGCGAATTCATCTCATTATTGTCAATTATCTTTCTAACTGATATAAATTAAATACTGCATTCAATAAACACGTGAGACATACCAAACTGGACACAAATTCGGCAGTGACACAAGATTAAGTCGTCGTGGCCTAACGGATAAGACGTCCGATGCATTCGTGTTGAGCGATACACTGATGTTCGAATCTCAGGCGGGTACCAATTTTTGTAATGAAATACGTACTCAACAAATGTTCACGATTGACTTCCACGGTGAAGGATAACATCATGTAATTAAAAATGAAACCCGCAAAATTATAATTTGCGTAATTACTGGTGGTAGGACCTCTTGTGTGTCCGCGCGGGTGAGTACCACCGCCCTGCCTATTTCTGCCGTGAAGCAGTAATGCGTTTCGGTTTGAAGGGTGGGGCAGCCGTTGTAACTATACTGAGACCTTAGAAGTTATATCTCAAGGTGGGTCGCGCATTTACGTTGTGGATGTCTATGGGCTCCAGTAACCACTTAACACCAGGTGGGCTGTGAGCTCGTCCACCCATCTAAGCAAAAAAAAACAAAAAAAAAACAAAAAGTTTCATAGAAGATAATCAAATCAATGTTTCATTTTATAAAACATAGCTCAACCCAAACATCAGAGGTCTTAGTTTTTGTTTGATTATTGCTTAGGCTTTAGATTTTCGTTTGTTTGGGGTTTTAAATTTGCCAATCTCTAACCGTTTACTTAGGTTCTTTTACAAACGACTTCATATAAGAACGAGGTCTAGAATAGCGCTACCCCTGCTCTTGCCGTAGTAAAAGGCAACGCAGACTTTTCAGATAATTAATTACATATATAATTGGATTGTCAATTAGCATTTGCTGGTGGAGCAGAAAGAAACAATAAAGTGTTCTCATTTGGACGGTTGGATAGCCTTGATGCAATCTTATTGAGATTTAAACCTCCTATTTCGAAGTTAGTGGAGATAATCTCGCTATGATGACCACAGACTGCAGCTACTATTGTACACCAGACTGAATTGATCAAAAGAATTTGATGTTTTTTTTATTTCTGACTTTTGAATTACTTTCAGTTTTATAGTCGCAACCGATGTAAAATGAATACAAATGAAACATAAATCTGTATTTTATTACGCTGAGTTATGTTTTAATTACGTACACAATTTTTCTCGACGTAAATTATCAAACGAACGGCTTTTCATAAAAACACAGACACAAAAAATATTCATGTGATCACGTACTTAATAACAATATTATATATAGAAATTCTATTCTGTTCACTAATTTGTACCAATAAATGTAGACTAAGAAAAACAAGAGCCTCCTAACGAAATTTGGGCTTACGTGTCTGTTGAGGTAATCTAATTATTGGTTACAGCGAAGCAAACAGTGGCGGCTGGAAGAGTTTGTGCGAAATCTATAGACCGAACTTCAAACTAGCTGGACTTGTTCCTTTTAAAAAATTTAATTGCGCCCTGACCAACTTGAACGGTAAGATTTATTTTTTTATTGCTAGATGGTGAGGTTACCATCGCCCATGGACGTCAGTAATGCTAGGGGCGCAGCCAAGTCGCTACCTACCATTAAATGATCTCCAAAAAATAATTAAAAAATAAGGTTTTTAATTAATCGTGTTCACGTAAATCTAGGACGTGGCGTCGAGTTTGAAAAGCAGAAAGTAAAAAACTAATTAACCACGAAGGAGCTAATGGTCGTTGTTAACGTAGTAGGGGTCACGTTTTCGTATCTCTGGTAAATAAACGCATACCAAATTATTAAAGTATACAACTTTGATGAATATTGCCATCGTTCATACAATTCATAACACAAAAAATATAGGCCGTAATTACTGACGTCAAATTTTATTACTGCACGGTAAGTACTTAAAAAAAGGGTAATAGAGATATAAACTATAGATATTGTACTAAGTTTAATGAAGTAGGCTGCATGCACGAAACATGTTTATCTGTTCGTAAACTCAATTATTCTTGTACGGTGTGTCTAAATCTGACAGCCACGTTATGGACTGTTATGTATTTTTAACTTAGATTGACAAACGGTGAACTCGCTCAGACTGAAGCTCGTGATGGCTTCACAGCAGATATTAGTAGAACAGAAAAACCGGTCCATGCTGGCACACGACATATTCGGTTTCCTACCAAGATTTCAGGATATGAAAAAAAATTAGAAGGTGATTACACTGCTGGGAAAGACGGGGATATAGCAAAAGTAGTTCAGATATCTGGACACCATGGGATAGACAAATTTAAATCAAACACTTTAATTCACTCAATACTCTAGTAAAGTTTGGTTCTTTTCAATATATTCAAGTAAAATGCCACTGACATTTTTTGAAGTGAAACTTCTATAGGTGCGTTGAGAGCAAAATTTAACTCGTGACAGATTCGTTACGGCTAGAGAGAAAAAATAAAATTTAGGAGGAGCGAGAATTAGAAAATAGCAAGAGCGTCTCGCGAACCACTCGACCGTGGAGAGAGGAAGAAGACAAAGCGAGATAAGTCGTTTCTCTAATACACAGCTTTCCCTATTAAAAGAGATATTTGTTTTAAGGATGAAAATTAAAAAAAACCACAATACTACACACCGCAAAAGAAGTTTCCCTTCTTTCACGTGCACTAAGTTGCACGTGCACTAGTAGTAGTAGTTCTTTTCTAATGTTTTTTTAGGTTGCTCTTAGATAAAGTGTTAACAAGAATAATAGGATGCTGTTGAAGAAAGCTAATAATCTGATCTGATGGAGATGTGATGAGGCGATCGAGATCAGCTTCTAATGCTACTTCACTACGACCACAATTGGTTTTAACAAATGAAATTAATGGAAGAACGGTAATCATGTTCCCATTTGAAAACGACATGATAGGTATACGGCAGAAATGGGTGGAACTTTGGTAATCAACCATATATTCTCCCAATATTCCCTACAGATAGAATGAACATGTAACGCGGTGAGGATTTTTTTAGCTTTTTTAATAAAACTTTATTTTGTATATCACTGACTTTATTTATCCTTTACAATTATCTCATGTTACACGAATAGAGTTAGGATGCTATAATCTTGAATATTGATATTGAACTCCCTGAGTTTCAAAGAAAAAGAGAATATGTATATTTTCTGTTCCAATTGTATACGAATAGTATTAACATAAAAATTATTAAAGGAGTCATTCAGACTAATAACCTTATTGGTAAACATATTTAGAATCTCAATACAAAACAAACCAATTAGTAGATTATATAATTAACAGGATATGACTAATTTGAGAAGAATATATTCATTTTAACTAATGTTCTAATTACAAATTAAGATTTGATCATTGTTAATATATAATATACAAAGAAGTAAACAAGATATAAATCGTTTAGTAACATAAAGATATAAGTAGGATTATATAATTTAAATTAACAATGATTTAGAATTAAGACCTAAGAGTTATAGTATAATAGTTATAGTACATTATGTGTTTATAAAGAATTGATATTTGACTTGGGTACTAGTGTAAGGGGCATAACATCTACCCCTTTAAACAAAGGTTGACAGTTGGTACTTGAACTTTGAGGATCGGGATTTTCTGGATTTTTGATGACGTGATCTTTATGTTCGGAGATGCATGATGTAGGGTGTCCCATATTGGTCATTGAAACTGAAATTTTTGTAGTTCTTGTTCTCGTTGAATTGTCAAAGCAATTGTTAAAAATCTGGATACACCCGCTATTTGACCTTCTTCGGGTTAGAAGTGAGCATGGGAAATTCTTGAAGACTTTAAAAGCTTGATTCATGTTTCTTGATGAAATTTGTGTTTTGATTTTCGTAACTTCCTTTAAATATTTCTTAATGTGGCTTGATTTGTTGTAATCAATCCAACAGGATCTCTTTCATTGGAATTGGAATTAGGTGTGGTATTTCGACATTTTTTACTTCATGGAAACAATCCTCACTTGTTATTCGGTATAACTATTGGGTATGTGATATTTTCATTCGATGATTTAAGTGCTGTGAGCGGGTTGTAGCCAATATGGAGTTTTCAAGATGCTGGCAGTGTTATGATTCCTGAACGCAGTCGGCAACACCAAGACGATGTGAATCGAGTGCGGCAGATGAAGGCTTTTAAACAACTTCGTCGAACTGACCGCGTCCCAAATACAGAGTTTTATTGTAATTGTACTGTGGTAAGAGGTTTTCCATATACTCTGAATTCACCCTAAATCCTTACCTTGTTACACAACCCTTATAACAATATTTTCCCAAAAACGTATATATTGAGCAATATCAGCAAGAAATTAAGTAATATTTAATTTAAGCTAATTATTTAATTAAATTTAATTAAAAATTAAATTTAAGCTTTTGGTAGATTTATTTTCTTACATTACCCAATTCATACACTTTTTAAATCACGCCATTAAAATTTTTAATGTATAAAAAACAAAAACGTAGCTGCAGAAAACTACGATTTTACAATTAATATCAGAATTTAATACATAATCTCATAGCCAAGTGTATAGTTTTATCAGTTCATGAGACTCCGCGTTTAGCTTAACTTTTGTTCAGCAACAAACGGTTCTCTTAATATACGCGTTAAATAAAATCACTTAGTCAAGTTCATCAGAAGTTCATGGCAAACCATTTTCAACATGGCATGGCTTTACTTAAAACGCTTCCTAATACAAAGGTTTTCTCAAACTTTAATAAAACGTTAGAATCTTACGATACTGTCAGACTTAATCTTACGCTAGAACTACAATCCATGTTCCATAAATCGAAAGAATCCATAACTGACTATTTTCTCCCATGAATCTTTGTCAAAGCAAAATAATCGAAAAACTGTCTATCGAATATAACGATATCATCTTAGAACTTCCCTATGAAACAGCTATGAATGTTTTATAAATGGTTTTAATTCTGATAAAGGCGTAATGCTTAATACTAGAAATTTCAGCAATCTAACTGATGCAGGAAGTTTTGCAATTCGAGAAGAGAAAATTCGAAATATGAATACTGTTAGATAAAAACTGTTTAATATGAACCCCACTGTTCAATGCCAAAATCATAGTCAAACCCAATATATTCGAACTTCACATACCAAATTCTGCCAACCATTATGTTACAAACTCCACAAAATCCTGTAACTATTGCAGAAGTATACGACTGAAAAATGTCGTAATATAACAAAGAAAGAAACAAGATCCCAACTCAAACAAAGTTCATAATTAAACACGCAAGCGGCCGAACTCACGGTTTGAAATTCTTTGGAAACCACGAATATTCAAATCCCAATTATAAATCAAACGACGTTCTATTTCAATTTTTTTAAAGCGATTGCCTAAGCCTTGGGCTGTAAAAATCTAGCTTAAGTCACATAAATAATTTTGTTAAATATGTTCATCGGGAACAAACAACTATTTTGGCTTTTCAGTTCGGTAAGTTGCTTAGTTCAGCAGTCAATCGGGGACCTCTTGACGAAATCACGAAATCAAAATCCAAATCCATTTCTCAAAGAAACTGATACTCGAATTCTAATTCAAAATCTAATATAAATACTAATGCTGATTTCAGTACTAAACAAAATCAATCTAAATCAAATACCATAACTAGTTCGAAACCTAACGAAATCGTTAATTCAAATTCTCAGTCAAAATCGACTTCTAGCACTAAAAATCAATCTGGTGTAGAAAATATTCTCATATAATGTATCACCAGAAAATCTACTCTGTTGTAATTTTAATATCGAAGAACAACCAGTCACTCTTCTCATCGATAGAGGCGCTACTGCATCTGTTATTAATAGCAACAAAATAGGTACAGCTCTTTTTTTTAATTACCTTTGTAAGCAGACGAGCATACGGCCCACCTGATGGTGAGTGGTTAGGTACCGTCACCCATGGACGTCAGCATTGCCATGGGCCGAGCCAAGCCACTGCTTAATAGATGAATCGAGCATCGGATATATTCTGGGAATTTCTAATTCTGCCATTCGTAGTTTAAATACTGCACAATTGTCCCTCGACAATATTTCAAAATTCATATTCATATTACTAACTTAAATATCACTGTAGATGGTATTTTAGGTAACGATTTCATGAACATATTCAATGAAACTATTATTTTTAATCAAAGATGGTAAAAATGATCATCATCCAATTAAAACCAAGTTGTAGGAAAACGATCCGAAACGATCATCGCTATGGTAATGCATTCGTCGAAAAACAATTTCTAGACAAAGAATTAACTACATACACCAAAATATGCTCTTATCTCAATTTCCAATGGAAAAATCCTTATTATTTGTGTCCACTGGAATGACAGTGATAAGACGCTGAGATCATTGCCATTAGTTCAAACTAAATATTTATCAGTCATTACTAACTCAAATATTGCTTACTCGAAAATAAACTTTACAAACTTCAAAAAACGTTAGACCAAAAAATAATTCAATCTATTTCGTTTCCTTGGAGATAGGGCAGCCATTGGGGCTGTCCCCAAAAAGTCTGACGCTTCTGAAAAACAGAAATCGCGTGTAATTATAAGCTACAGAAAAGTAAACGAAATTAGTCTTGAAGATTTGCCCAAGATCACAGACAGCTTAGACAAATTAGGTCACTCAGTTTATTTTACAACGCTAGATTTAGTATCAGGTTTTCACCAAATAAACCTTAATGAAAAATATATTTCTGAAACAGCTTTCAATACTCTTTATGGACATCACGAGTTTTTAAGAATCCCCTTTGGACTTAAGAATGCACTCGCTACCTTTCAACGCGCAATGGATAGCGTTCTATACGGATTACAGAGACAATGTTGTCTTTTGTACTTAGTTGATATCGTAGTTTTCGCTTCTAGTCTTCAAGAACATAAACAAAATTGAAGTCTTAGAACAACTCCGTAAATATGGTCTAAAATTCAAACTGATTAATGTGACAAAGAAGTTGCCTATCTAGGTCACATAATTATAAATCAATATGTAAAATGAAATCCTGAAAAGGTATAGTAGTCCAAAAGTAGTCCAAAATTCATTCAATTCATTAGTCCTAAATCGTGTAAAGCTATCAAATCATTATTTGGTCTCACCGGATATTATCGTAGATTCATATCATTTTTTACCACCAATTATTAAGCCATTAACAAGCTTACTCAAAAAATGTCCCACTTACATGGAGTATCGATGGACAGTGTAGTTTTAACAAATGCAAAGAACTTTTAACAATGACTTAATTATTACAATATTTTAATTTTAGAACAATTTATCGTAACTACAGACACGTCGTTAAATGCAATTGGTGCAATTCTTTGGCAAGGAGATATTGGCGATGATTTGCCAATCGCGTAAATCTCGTGTACCTTAAATAAAGATATGTCAAATTATTCAACCATCGAAAGAGAGTTGCTTATCATAGTATGAGCCGTTAAACGTTTTAGGCCTTATCCTTTAAGAAGAATATTCAAAACCGTTACAGACTACTAATCTCTGACGAGCTTATTTTCAAACAAAGACCCAGGCAGTCGTCTTGTAAGACGGTGTCTCAAACTCTAGTATAAAATAGTTTATAGCAGCATAAACAAACACAAATGCGGACGCTCTGTCTCGCCCGCCTATTATGAACTCTAACGACTACAAATAAATTTCGAACATTATAAATCCTTAGATCGTACTAAAACAAAACGAATTTTACCAAAACGACTCCAGATCACTTATTAGATGCTAAGAACAAAAATATGTTTTTTCCAACGTCATGTGAACCTCCTTCACGAAATAGTCTATTTAATGAACTTATCGTTTATGTTCACAAGCTGAAACATTTCTAGAAACATTTCATGAAATAGAGACATTGCAGGTTCAAAATTAAAATAATTATAATACTTGTAAACTAGTAAGCAACGAACTACCTTATATACATTCAGATCTCGCTGAACATTCAATTTTTAAATTATAATTTGTGAAAATAAAATATCATATTTTAAGTCTGAAGAAATTCCAAATATTCTGAAAACGTATCAAGATGAATCTCTATCAGGCCATCGTAGAATCTTAGAAATTACCACGAAAATTCGGGTTGAATATTTTTGGAAAGACATGACAAACGATATTAAAGAATAGATCGAACCTTGTGTCGTTTGCTAGACAGTCAAAATGCAACGTAAATCTTTCAAAGCAACTATGGTCATAGCCTCCCAGTTTATTGAACCATTTGAGCGTATATCAATGGATTCAGCCTCATAATTTGTGAAAATAAAATATCCTATTCTAAACCTGAAGAAATTCCAAATATTCTGAAAACGTATCATGATGAATCTCTATCAGGACATCGTAGAATCTTAGAAATTACCACGAAAATTCGTGATGAATATTTTTGAAAAGACATGACAGACGATATCAAAGAATAGATCGAACCATGTGTCGTTTGCTAGACAATCAAAATGCAACGTAAATCTTTCAAAGCAACTATGGTCATAGCCTCTCAGTCTATTCAACCATTTGAGCGTATATCAATGGATTTAGCCTCATAATTTGTGATAATAAAATATCCTATTCTAAATCTGAAGAAATTCCAAATATTCTGAAAACGTATCATGGTGAATCTCTATCAGGACATCGTGGAATCTTAGAAATTACCACGAAAATTCGTGATGAATATTTTTGGAAATACATGACAAACGATATCAAAGAATAGATCGAACCATGTGTCGTTTGCTAGACAATCAAAATGCTACGTAAATCTTTCAAAGCACATATGGTCATAGCCTCTCAGTCTATTGAACCATTTGAGCGTATATCAATTGATTTAGTCTCATATTCAGAAATAAGAGACAATAATAACAAATATTCCATAACATTGGAAGACGATCTCATAAGATTTGTTTCTAGCCTATCTTATTCCTGACAAAATGGCAGTCACTATTGTCAAACAAGTTTTACACTTTCATCATTCGGATCAAGATACCGAATTCACCAATAACGTTTTTAAACAATTAACAAAAGGCATCTGACGTAATTATACATTCAATACAGCACATTAATATCATCTATATCCGAATGTCACTCTCGAACGATTTCATACGCCTCTTAGAGATTACATACGAATGTATTGCCATCATCATCATAACAATTAGGATCAAATCATCCCTCTTGCTATTTTATACCATAATAGCAAGGGTTTATACCGCGGGTTATACCCCTCATGAACTCTTATTTGGTTTTAACCTCGTCCATTCTACTCGCTAAAGACAATCGTTGATTACACAGCTTGCGGCTGTCTCAAAGACTTAAACAAACGTTTAAGGGTGTAAAGACACCCCTTTTCAAAATCTAGAAAGAATGATAGATAAAGCGAAAGAACGCTATGATAATCAAATGAAGAACTCTGCAGAATACAAACTAGGTCATAAAGTAATGCTAAAGGTTCCTAATCGTAACAATCAAGATTCTAAATGGGAAGGCTCATAGGAAATAATTCGTGTTGGCTTTAACGAAAATGTCCAATTAAAAAGGGTAGGAAAACCCATTTACTTCATTCAAATCGTCTTAGACCATATCCTAAAAACGATGAGTCATCCTAAGCTCTAATACTTCAAAATTTTTAATTTAAGATAAAATTATAGCCTAACTATATTTCATCATCTATTATAAGTTAGAAATATTTCTTTACTGGATAGGTCAATCAACAGTCACCCAAGATTCAAATACCTTTATACAATCCATCTCAAATCCTTATATTAGTTTCATTATTATTTCGATTTTCAAAATGTTTATATCCATCCTTATTTGCAATATTTAAAAATGTATTAAGCATTTTGTACAAAATAATGATGAGCGAAATATTTTGGATAATCCAAGGCAACCATTGGAATCAATGCAGGCTTAAATTTGCATCAATCCTTTAAATCTCGCAATTGGGTTTGTTCTTCAAAGAAGAAGGAACGTAATACTCATATAAAGAATCATAGATATTAGTAATATATAAAGACCTTAAGTCCTTATTCATATCACACGAATCTCTTCTACGCCTTGCTAAAAACTTTGAAAGTATATCCTCACAATATTTACGTTTTTCTCTGGTCCGGTCAACAAAACCATATCTTAAAGTAAATTTGAATAAAATCGAAGGCCGATTTTTGGAATGAAACCATTTACTTAGGCAAAAATTGACGTATCCAACGAGAATTATTTTATGGCTGACGCACAGAACGCTAAACAATATAACGAATCCATTAATTCTCTAGAAAAATGAGAATTGGATCTAATGAATCTCATGCAAAAACAATTACAAATTACATCTTCCACAATCAAAAACTTTAATGAATATAATATATTCAAAATTATATACACGAACAAATTATTAATGAAAATGATAATTGTCTAAACGAATATCTTAACTGCCAATCATCAAAAAATGCTGTTATTTGACATTAAATTAGTGAATTTCTTTAAAAATTCTAGAATTAGTAACTATAGCTAAGTTATAAAATTATATATACGATTGTCTAACTAGTATTCTTTTTGCTAAATCAAATACTGTTTACCCATCGATATTTCTCTCAAGCGTCTTTACAAAGAGATTTTATCATCAAACCGTTTTAGAACAAATAAACGTTTAGTTACATCCGTAACATTAAATAATGTTCATACTTTATTAGATTCTTCTACTTTATTTGCTTAGTTTATTCAAATCGCATCGTATAACAAATGTTTTAAAATTTCCCTGAGTTCAAAACGACCATTTTAAACTATATCATTTTTATTCAATGCCTTTTTAGCCACTAATCTAAATCAAGAAAAGTATATCTCTACAAGTTCGTTGAAAAACTGAAACAATTTCGCATTAAGACAACGGTTAAGCAAAAAAAGGCTCATTTATGAATCTACTCCAAAATCAATATGTGAATTTGAGGTCATGCTAACGAAATCAACATCAATTCCAAAATCATGCACTGTCACATCATTCCCTGCAGAGATAGCAACACTTCAACAATTGGAAAGTGATAAATGGCTCTGCGTATTAAGCACAGAAACTTAATATTACTTCACTATAATTGTGAGGTGTCGAATCACAAATTGTATGGTTCAGAAATCATAACGCTGCCAGTATCTTGCGAACTGTATACTAGCTACAGCACGCTGACAGCACTTAAATCATCAAATGAAAACATGATATACCCAATCTTTACACCTGACAAGTGACAGCTATTTTCATGAAGTAAAAAATGTCGAAACCTCACACCCAATTCCAATCAATGAGGTCGCGTTGGATTGATTACAACAATTCAAGTACCACATTGAGAAATATTCAGAGGAAATCAAGAAAATCAAAACACAAAACTTCATGAAGAAATATAAAAATCTAAGAGTGTAGCAATCGTAGTTTCTACAGCCATATTTAACTTTTCTTCGCTAAATATTTTGAACGCATTGATTTAATAAGTGTAAATCTAACGAAAACAAGTAAACTCTTAACTCAAGTGGTTGCATATTTGCCTTCGCCGTAATACTCGTGTCCTTTGTTTATTATATTGCATTATATGTAAATATTGGTATATAAATCATTGGTGATTTCGTATTATATGTAAACGGTATATATCAACTTATTGTATATACTTATGTACTTTTTTAACAGTATATTGTTAATAGTACACCGCCTCATATATGTTATATCTTTATCTTTTCAAAATTTCCTTAAATACCTAAACCGGTCGTATGGAAAAAATCGCTTTTAGCGATAAGACCGCGTATTGTACAACTATATCTGCTTGTTCACTGTTTTTTTAAAAAATGTTAATTGTGTTTTGATATACAATAAAGTATATTCTCTCTCGAATTTGAAGAAATAAAAAACACCAAAAGTCGCGAATTTGCTTTGATTTAAGATGTGTATACATATATTGTTGATGTATATGATTTTAGGGAAAATTTTGGAATATGTAAACAAGGTAAGGATGAATTCTGAACATAATATGAAAACCACTTACCACAGTACAATTAAAATTGGACAGCATATTCTGGGATGTCGTCAGTTCGACGAAGTTGTTTAAAAGCCTTCAGCTACCGTGTCCGAATCAAGTCGTTTTGCTGTTGATGTCGTGATGCGTGTCCCGTAGTTACAGCTGCCGCTGTTGCTCGGCGATATAAGTCCCGTCACGATGCGGTGATGGACGTTAAAACTACGTCTTGACGTCTGTTAATGCCACTGTAAGACTGCGCCAAATTCATTGATACACACTGAATTTATTTATCCTTTACAATAATCTCATGTTACACGAACAGAGTTAGGATGTTACAAGCTTGAAGATTGATGTCGAACTCTCCGAGTTTCAAGAAGAAAGAAAATATATAGACGAATGGTATTTACTATACAATTAGTAAATGAGTCATTTCGACTATGAACATTATTTGTAAACGTATTTAGGATCTCAATACAAAACAATACAATTAGTAAATTATATAGTTATAAGGAATACATATTAACTAATGTTCTAATTACAAATGAATATTTGATGTAAGGTAAACAATATATGAAGGGCTTGGTAATTTATGGAAACAAGTATATCATACATATATTAACAAAGTTTTAGAACTTCAGAAATAAGAGTTAGAGTATATTATTTTTCTAAAAAGAATTGATATTTGACTTAGGTACTAGTGTGGGGGGCATAACATAACAACTGGTACCACACACACCTCACACTCGTATCTGCTGATAAATAAACAAGACAATTTTACTGGTGATAGGACCCCTTGTGAGTCCGTACGGGTAGGTACCACCACCCCACATATTTGTGCCGCGAAGCAGTAATGCGTTTTGGTTTGAAGGGTGGGGCAGCCGTTGTAACTATACTGAGACCTTAGAACTTATATCTCAAGGTGGGTGGCGCATTTACCTTGTAGATGTCTATGGGCTCCAGTAGCCACTTAACACCAGGTGGACTGTGAGCTCGCCCACACATCTAAGCAATAAAATAAAGCAAACGGCAGTACACAATACAACAGGTATTTATTTCGTTCATAAAGATTTTCACTATGTGCTCACCCTAGTTTTGGAGAGCAATTAAACTGTTGTTACAACTTCCCACTACAGCATTAATTTAGATTAAGATACCCAAGTTTGCTTTTATTTACCCTCGTTCTTTTGTTATTTGAGTTTCGTCCTTAATAATAGATTGAAGCGCTAGTTGAGAATTGAAGGTGCAAAATTCACAACTGCTTAATATCTGAGTTGCTAAACTTTTGTAATTAGCTTGCTTTCGACTTAAGCAGTTTCAGAAAAGTAAGCAAGCACTATTATACGAATTTTCTTTATGACATTCAATTATCTTATTATATGTGTTTTAATTAACATTAATGACAGCGATATGACTAATAGCGATTGTAACTAATAGATTTAAATCAAACTTCGCACAAAGATATTTAATGACGTGAATTAATATTAAACGATAAATAACTATATATTTTTTTTAAATAATGCGAGAGTACGATTAGTTTGCTGATTCGTGATTTTGCGTACCATACGAATTACGAACCAGACTAATGACACAAGCAAATAATCTGAAAATACATATAACCTGTTTCATAGTTTCTGAACAACAAATTTGACGTGAGTGAAGCCAGACTGCACGCTTTATCAATACTAATATTATAAAGAGGAAAGATTTGTTTGTTTGTTTGTATTGAATAGGCTCCGAAACTACTGAACCGATTTGAAAAAATCTTTCACTGTTTGGAAGCTACACTATTTCCAAATGACATAGGCTATAATCTTTTTGAAAAAAATTAGGTATCTTTACTAAAACTCCAATAATGTAACCCAAGGTGTAAAAAAATTACGTTAAATATTCTTTACATCGCGTGCCCTGCGAAAATTATTGATGATAGAATAAAATAATGTACTACGACTTATAGAACACATTATTATTTACAAAAAGTGTCGCGACAGCATATGTATTATAGTTATGCCGCAATAAGTGTTATTTTATTTAAAAAAATAAAACAACGTCAAATATCGTTGAAATTTTTATTAAAGACCCGAGCGGAGCCGGAGCGGGCCGCTTGTTGAATTTATAAATTGTATGTACAAGTTTCACACGAATTCTATTGGTGCTCTCCTCTCAGTCACTGGCGACCGCGTTTTTATTTATTTATTTGTTATTGCTTAGATGGGTGGACGAGCTCACAGCCCACCTGGTGTTAAGTGGTTACTGGAGCCCATAGACATCCACAACGTAAATGCGCCACTGGACTGACGGTGCGTGATGCGTCTTCGAAGATCTTTGGACAGCTAATTATCCAGTGTAGATTTGATACAGAAAAGTTATCACTCAGCCCATCGCTAGTGTAGGCATCGGCATGTATAAGTCCGCGCGAGGACGCTACTGATCGTTCGACTATATATTTTTTATTTTTGCAAAGCTGATTGTTTAGAGAGTCCATATCAGCGTAGCCGAGTTAGAGCCCATTAAAATTATTGTCATTTATACTATATATATTTTAGGAACACACATTAATAGCGCAATTTAATTTTACAACTAACGCCATCTATTGATGTAATTCCAATTAATTTATCAGTAATCTAAAAAAATACTTATGAGATGTAACACAGTCAATGAAAAACAGCCTATGCAAACGACAAAACACTGAAATTAATGTGCACATAATACAAACTTCTGGGCCGATCTAACCACTCACATCAAACTGTTGTAGGTAATTACTAAAAAGACAATACTTAAAGACTTAAGAAAACACTCCGAATGCAGCATTTAGAAGGAAAAACACTTGGCGTGTTAGAGATTAACAGAAAAGTACCGTGAAATCATTTCACTCTGCGGGATTAAGTAGCTGAAAAACGTTATTTTAGAATCATTTTTGTTATGAAAGATGAGATTAAGATTTCGGAATTATTTTTTGCTCTAGCAGGAGCTAAATTTAAAGCAATAGCGTATAGTCACAAAAATTTAACAGAATTTACAATAATAAATGGTAGAAGCGGAGTATAATTTGATTATGGCTGGTGTATACTGTGCTGACGGGTACCTATGTATGTGGATTAGATCAAAATTAATGGCTTTATTCAAGGTTTTTGCATTCGACGTAAAGTATATTTTTTTATTGCCCTTGTAGGCAAACGAGCATACGGTCCACCTGATGGTGGGTGGTTACCGTCACCCATGGACTTCAGCAATGCCAGGGGCAGAGCCAAGCCGCTGCCTACCTTTAAGTACTCTCCACAACCTCGTTTGAAGAAGGGTATGTCATAGAGCTCGGGAAACAGGCAGGCAGCGGCTTGGCTCTGCCCCTGGCATTGCTGAAGTCCATGGGCGACGGTAACCACTCACCATTAGGTGGGCCGTATGCCCGTCTGCCTACAAAGGCAATAAAAAAAAAAAAAAAAAAAAAACACGGTGGAGGGGAGCTCATTCCAAAGTCGGATGATACGTGACAAAAAAGATCTCTGGAAACGCACTATGGATGAATGCATTGGTTCCAGGTAGTATATCCATACTGCTCTGCTCCGGTGGCGGGCGGTGCGATGGTAAAAACGAGATGATGGTATCAACTCAAACAATTCCTCAGAGCATTTAGCAGTTAAATAGCAATTCATTACAATTTGCGTAATTACCGGTGTAAGGACGTATTTTGGGCCCACACGTGTAGATACCATCACTACTGCCATCCAAGTCCACCCATCTAAGCAACCAAACAACACGTGTGACACTCGGGGACTGCCGCGGTAAAGCTATTGCAAAGCATTTTTTATTAACTTATGCAATTACAATTACACAATAATAATTTAATATTAAAACAATAATAAAAATAAGACCACGCTATATTTATAAACATTAACAAAAGCAAAACATTAACTGTCCGCTTCACACTCATAAGCTAGACCGCGTGAGAGAGAGATGGGCAGACTTTTCATGATGCTCATGCAGTGCGACGTCACGCCGCGCGCTTATTCACAAACACTACACCAACGCAACGTGTGAATGTGTTGAACGCGAGCTACATAGTAGGCGTAGTAGGGGTGTCAGGTTATTATCGTTACGGAATTTCTTGATTCAGTCGCCGCGCTCAAAGCCTGCGATAAAAGCTATGCAATAGCTTAAAAACTAGTTGGAGTCAGATGTGCATCTCGAGGCCACTAAAGGTGTAAGTAACGTGTATTTTGATTTATAATTACAAACATGATTCGACTTATCAATTCACCATAAGATAGATAGTCCAATTTAATAGCTCACTTGCGATACAGTTCACTTTCCTTCATAAAAAAAAAAAATCTTTTACTAAAACAAAATAGATTTATACGCTAGAATAAGACGCTTATGTATGTGTGTATATAAACAATAAGAAATCAACAAGTCCACGCTCACATTGCACGCAATATGTTCAATCAAAATCATAAAATCATAAAAAATAAGTAACTCTACAGTTTTTAGACCTTGATTACAAACAAATCAAATAAATACAATGAATTAAAAACTGCTACCTGTGAAGAGTGTAATAGTTATTAAGAAGAGTTTTTCATCGGCTTTTGTAGGCAAATCGTTAGTAGCTATTACCATGAGTCGGTCGCTTATGGACATCAGCAATACCAGGGTCATAGACAAGTTGCTGCCTACAACCAAGTACCCTTCGCAAACCTCGTTTGAAGAAAGAAATAATAATAATTCTCCAGAAATGCTATTGGGTAATTTCATTTCCAAGTCAAATTAGCAAGACTTTTCTGTTTGCAACTTCCGAGAAAAAAATTATAAATCAACAAAAACAATTACAAAATTCGCAACAGTAGGTACCTCAAAATTTGTGATTACATTACATTCACAAAAACACAATTACTCATAGCTTTATTGATGACATAGACATAGATATCAATGAGGCATGGATGGTACTTAGCCCCTGCCGAGTGTATATCTTAATAAGTAGCGCATTCACAATGAAAATACGTGTTTGATAGCAACGATACCGCCAATACAAATAATTATCGGAACTACTTTTACGTTTTAATCTCTCGTATGTTGTTCTCACTATATTGTTTCTTTCTTTTCGTTTCGTTTCGACGTTCGACGTCACGACGTTTCGAATACTGTATAAAGTATTAAGTATAATTTTTTCTTGTTTGTAAATATTTTCGTGGATGACCAATTTGTAAAGCATCAACATTTGAACATTGTTATATCTGACAATAAAGATTAGGCGAGATTAAGCTGCTAAAATAGTTTGAATTACGTCTACGCCTCATGAAGTCGTCGTGGCCTAAAGGATAAGACGTCCGGTCCATTCGTATGTAGCGATGCACCGGTGTTCGAATCCCGCAGGCGGGTACCAATTTTTCTAATGAAATACGTACATAACAAATGATCACGATTGACTTCCACGGTGAAGGAATAACATCGTGTAATAAAAATCAAACCCGCAAAATTATAATTTACGCAATCACTGGCGGTAGGACCTCTTGTGAGTCCGCACGGGTAGGAGGTACTACCACCCCGCCTATTTTTGCCGTGAAGCAGTAATGCGTTTCGGTTTGAAGGGTGGGGTAGCCGTTGTAACAACTATACTGAGACCTTAGAACTTATATCTCAAGGTGGGTGGCGCATTTACATTGTAGATGTCTATGGGCTCCAGTAACCACTTAACACCAGGTGGGCTGTGAGCTCGTCCACCCATCTAAGCAATAAAAAAAATAAAAAATGTAAACCTAAGAAAATATTACAAATCATTATATTCTCTTGCTGCATAATTTCAGTGCTATTAATTAACTTGAACCGTAAATAGAAAACTGTGATTGACTAATTACTAGATTGGAAATTAATTAAATTCGAAACACAAACACGAGTGGCAAAGCTTTCCGTAATTATTAATTGAAAATGAAACCTGTGTTAGATTTCTGTAATTACTTGCGCTGGGCTAATTGCGAGAGCGCATGAGTCGGTGCCACCGCCCTGCCTATTCCATCCGTTCTATGATTCGATGAGGCCTCATTTCTCAAGATCAAAAAACTGACGTATTTTTTTAAGGTTTACACGGGTGAACGAACTTGCGGCCCACCGGGTACTAACGGGCCCATAGACGTCAACAACGCTAATGCCAAACTGGACACAAATCTCAGTTACAACGGCTGTGCCACGGTTCAAGCCGGAGCGCATTACTGCTTCGCAGCAAAAACTGTCAGGGCGGTGGTATGTAGCCGTGCGGGCTTAAAAGACGCTCTACCACCAGTAAAATTTACTATTAAAATAAATCAATAACAAACAACAATAACAATAAATCTAACAACGAATATTTTCATTTCATCCAGTGAATAATTTTACGAACTAGTGAACTCTGGACACGTTTATACAGTTATATATATATTATTGTGCTAAATTTATGAAATCGTAATAAAAATACAAAATTAAGAATATAATTTGTAAAAAAAACACCAGATTAGGTTTTGTAGATTTGGTAGATTTGGGTTTTATTTTTATTTTTAGTTATTTATTTTAAAGGCAACTGCAAGGCCAGTTCCACGAAACATTGTGAATTAATTGCGGTAAGCAGCAGTGCGGTTGTGACCCGCCGCGTCCGTTCAAAGGAAATCCTTAGCCAATTAATAATGTACCTAAATATCTA
Source organism: Bombyx mori (assembly GCF_030269925.1). NCBI lineage: Eukaryota > Metazoa > Arthropoda > Insecta > Lepidoptera > Bombycidae > Bombyx > Bombyx mori. The sequence goes on from NC_085117.1 coordinate 15,632,304, forward strand.
TAAATTAGTGAGCGCTTAGGTACACAGTACTTGAGTTAAGCAGCAAGGCTAAATAATTTAACAGTGCTTACGTATTGCAGTTAAAACACAGTCGGTTAACGACTTGTACATTAATTTCACGTGCATCTTTATTTCCGTGACCAGAGTTTCCTCGATAGTTTTTCTAAAAATAGCTCAAGGAAAACATTGTGATCAAACAGCCTTATTTTGGGAAATAATATAAATGCACATATATTTACACAGAATGAATGAATTTTATATGGCTCATAAAATCACTTGAAATGTAAGTTTTTAAACGGGTGATTTTTCTGAAGAGTAGCAGTTGTTGTTGTTGCATAAAAAATAAGATGTCCGGTGTATTCGTATCAAGCGATGCAACTTTTTTTTTTTTAATTAATCTTTTAATGATACCAAAACCAGCCAGTATAGCCAAAGAGATTTTATTATAAGTATACATACTATAATGCGAAAAGACTTTTTCTCCAACCTATTACATTATGAGACTCGAACTAATTCCGTTGACACCCACGCTGCTAAAAACTCGAATAACTATTGTTAGAGAAAAATTTATATTTGACAAAGCCTATGAAGTGTTGAGTGCCTATAACGTATGCATAGGCATCCTGCATATTTCTGATGCGAAACGGAAAGCCGTTATTAAAATACATATTAATTTCGACTTCATACTTAAAAGTGTGTGACGCCGTTCAAGGTTTTGGATTTAGAAACTCCATTCATAATCAAGAAAACGTGTCTGACGAATAATCGTAAAAAAAAAATGTGTACCTTATTTGTGTCATGAGCATTGCTATTCAGAAATACCATAACCATATAAATGGTCTCATCAGCATACTTCTGTATCTCGAAAAGATCTTGCCTTTGATATAAGAGGAATTCACAAAATAATAATTATTATTTATTTGGAAAGACTATATTTGGGCAAGGCGTCTTCAGGATTTCCATTACATTATTTCTTAACCCTAATTATTTGCTCGTTCAACACTTTTTAATACACAACCATAGAACCATGTAATTCCAACACTTTAAATAATAATAATATAATAACACCATAACCCACACCAGATCATCTGACCCTAAACTATGATTACCTAAATGAACTATATACTAAATTTATAAATTACTAAACAACACAATATATTAAACACCCAAAAGGCAATAAGCCTGTTAATCACTAGTATGTTTGCCGAATATAGGAATCAAATTCATGACTTACGGCTCATCACTCAGGAGCAGTAACTACTGCGCCGTCGAGTCAGTCAATCTTTATGTATATATTTCTTCTGTGCGTGTGTTCGTCACTGAACTCCTCCTAAACAGCTGGACCGATTTTAATGAAATTTTCTGTGTACCTTCAGATGGATTTGAGAATGGTTTAGATTTACAAATCAACCCGGCAGATAGCGCTGCAGTCGGTATCTAGGTTATTTATCTTTACTAGAAATAATTTATATGGCAACGTTTGCCGCGCTAGCTAGTTATATTATAATACACAATTACGTAATCTTCTGCCCAGAGCTAAGCAAAAAATCCCACAATTTGAATTTTATATGAGAGCGTTGACTCTAAGCTTATTACTGTATTATTTTTATTGAAATTCCCGAATTAATAAAAAAATCATTGTTCTTATTAGAGTGAAAAGTCATAAAATAAGTCAAATTGAAGGAAAATTTCATCGAGAGAGGTCTGTGATAATAATTTTACAAAAAAACTTTCTTGATCAGAATTAAAAATATTTTTACTAAAAATAGCACTCGTTTAAAATTTACGAAGAGTTCACTTTTCTAACAGAACGTAATTGGTTTACTATTAATAGTACAAAAAAATTTCTTTTATTGACATTTCTCTGATAAATTCTAAAGTTCGTTCATTATAAGTCACAGAACTGAGTCCGTGTTTCTTGTTGAGATTTTTATCGCTTAAATTGAATCATAATTAGGGTTTCCAGCCTTTAAAAAATCGCAGGATAGTCCTTTATTTTTGTTAGAGGTAATCAAATGATACTTTCGATTCATCTGGTGGAAGGCGGTTATCGGAACAAACCCGGCAGCGTGGACCACTCCTTGACACACTAGGTCAAACTTTTCGATGATAGTCTATACCAAAAATAGTAAAAAACATAGATGATTTTGAAGTCGTCGTGGCCTAAAGGATAACAACACGTCCGGTGCATTCTTATCGAGCGATTCAACGGTGTTCGAATCCCGCAGGCGGGTACCAATTTTTCCAATGAAATACGCACTTAACAAATATTCACGATTGACTTCCACGGTGAAGGAATAACATCGTGTAATAAAAACCAAACCTGCAAAATTATAATTTGCGTAATTACTGTTAGTAGGACGTCTTGTGAGTCCGCACGGGTAGGTACCATCACCTTGCTTATTTCTACCGTGAAGCAGTAATGCGTTTCGGCTTGAAGGGCGGGGCAGTCGTTGTACTGTTATAAGTGTGACCTTAGAACTCATGTCTCAAGGTAGGTGGCGGCATTTACGCTGTAGATGTCTATGGGCTCCGGTAACCATTAACAAGATGGGCCGTGAGCTCGTCCACACATCCGAGCAATAAAAAAAAAGAAAAGAATATTTCACTTACACAATCATAATCTATACATACATAAGTAAATAAAATTGGAGTGTTTGTTTGTAATATTGAAATAACCGCTTTTTACTACATGCATATGAAATATATATATACGGTACATACACCAAAATAACATTTTTTATAATTTTTGTGTGTCTGTCTGTTTGTTCCGGCTAATCTCTGGAACGGCTGGACTGATTTTGACGAGACTTTCACTGATAAGTAGCTGATGATATAGGGAGTAACTTAGGTTACTTTTTAAGCTATTGCATAGCTTTTATCGGGGGCCGACCGCGGCGACCGAATTCATGAAATTCCGTAACGAAAAAAACCTTACACCCCTCACTCCGCTTACCATGTAGCTCGCGTTCAACACATTCACACGTTGCGCTTATGTAGTGTTTGTGAATAAGCGCGTGGCGTGACGTCACACTGCATGCGCATCATGAAAAGTCTGCCCATCTCTCTCTCGCGCGGTCTAGCTTATGAGTGTGAAGGGGACAGTTAAGGTTTTGCTTTTATAAATGTTTAATATAGCGTGGTCTTGTTTTATTATTGTTTTAATATTAAATAATTATTGTCTAATTATAATTGCATAAGTTGATAAAAAATGCTATGCAATAGCTTTACCGTGGCAGTTCCCGAGTGTCACACGTTTTTTTTAGACTAGCTTCACCCTACGGCGTCACTTGCGGTACGACAATAACCGCGGGTAACGTCGCGAGATCCAGCTACCTAATAAAATGTAATGTTTCCGAAGCGAAGCGAGGGCGGGTCGCTAGTCTTTAATAAAGTTAGTAAGTACAAACGCGCATTTTATTAACAAGCAAGCCGCCCCGGGCTCCTACGTGTAGCATATTCCTCGCAAAATAGCGTACAAAAATTACATTGTATTTACATATATATGTAATTACTTTTTTTTATATAAAAACAGTTTTGATCTTGATGAAATGTAGAAAACGATGTTCTAATTTAATTTCATAAATTCAAAAATTTAAATATGTGTTTTCACTAAATAATTTTTAAGCAATATTTTCATATAAAAGTAGTTTTTATTCAACAGTAGTTTTTTCCGACATTGTCAGCAATCATATTCATCACATTTCAGGCAATTTACACAAAAGCATAGTAACTAAATTACATATTTGAACATTCTTCAATACGGATGTTTAGTGGTGGAATTGTATAAAAATCTGTCCAATAGTTTTTGCGTTTAACACATTCAAAAAAACATACGTTGCGGGAAAGTTTGTACATTGTTATAATATTACTATCCAATGATATGCTTTTTTAATATTTTTCTTATATCCAAACAGGTCTAAAGCAAACTGAGATATATTCTTGGAATTTTCGCCTTATTTGAATTAGGTTAAAAGCAATCTACGATATCTTCATGATAAAACGAAAAAAATTAAATTATAACGCAAATCAGAAATCTTTCTCATTTATTCATTCATTCATTCATTATTAGCATTTGGATCTTATGTATTAAATTAGAATTAGTATGTCACGAAACATAACTACATTATATTAGTTTTTAAATTTACTTTCAACAATGACGAGAAAAGCTCTGTTTTAACGCTGAAATTAAAAAAAAAGTTTCTAATCTCCCGTATAGTGTGGTCACTGTATTTAAGCCCTGATCACAATTTTATGGGTTTTTGTAGGTGCCCATTGCAATTGCGAATTTCTTCTCGAAATAAATTCCAATGAATGTCTGTCAGTGAAATGTTACAAATATAATTAGAATTTTGTGTTCTTTGAAAGAATCGTTTTTTACATTTCCATTTTTTACAACTCAAATTGTGTATTCAGTTGGTTGGTTTGTCGGTATTATCTTCGACATCATCTAGATTGTGAGTGAATCTTGATTTTTGTATTGAGCGGTTGGGATTTTTTTATTGGTTAAATGGGTGAACGAACTCACAGCCTACCTGGCGTTAAGTGCTTACCGGAGCCTATAGACATGTACAACGTAAATGCGCCACCCACCGTGAGATATAAATTCTAAGGTCTCAGAATAGTTACAACGGTTGCCCCACACTTCAAACCGAAACGCATTACTGCTTCACGGCAGATATAGGCAGGCACGGCAGAATGTTATTCCTTCACCGTGGAAGTCAATCGTGAACGTCAAGTTCGTATGTCATTAGAAAAATTATCTGTGGGATTCGAACATCGTTGCATCGCTAGATACGAATGCACCGGACGTCTTATCTTTTAGGCCACGATGACTTTAGACTTTGTGGACTATGTGTGATGCTTCTATTTTTTTAGTAGTCTTCGTTTGCGCTACCAAACAGAAGGACAAGTCACTTTAGTATAAGAACACCGCAGTGAATCGGGACGAAAACAAACACGCAATACAGAAGATAAAAATCATAATTCATTTGAAGTAACGTCTACCTTTCAAACAGTGACGCGTGGTTGCTTTGCGTTAAAACTAACTAAAGTTTAAAAATTAAAATTAATTTAAATATTAAAAATGAATAAGCAGAATATCGAATAGAAGATTACGAAGGGAAAACCAAATACGTTTTTAAATTATAATTAAACTTTGTAAGGGAGTGAACTACTCTACCAGATAACGACCATTTCACGTTGGCGCAAATGACGTGATGATAGAACTATCATCGCCAGTGAGAACTTTGTTAGAAATACGGGTAGACTCATCGACATCTTTGATGACGTATCATATCATATTCAATCATAAAATTATTAAATTATTATCTATATATTATACTTAAAGCAAAAACTTTGTACCCCAAAATTGCGCGGACGGAGTAGTATGAAATTATCCACACATATATTTTATATAGACAAGGACTACAGAAAGCTAATATTTTTTATTATATAGAAGTATAAGAAATAGTCTTTGACAATACAACCGTAATAATGTTCAAAATTATTATTTAAATAAATTATTCGGTACTAGCTGACCCGGCAGACTTCGTAGTGCCTCAATCGGTAAATAAAATACCTAAACCTTTGTATAAAATAAACTTAAAACAAACAAAAGGAATCCGTCTGACGGGGGACACATCAAAGGAAAAACAAAATTGTTATTTTTATTTAGTTCCCAGCATTTTCATATTTATCTACTTTTTAAACCTTCTCTGGACTTCCACAAATAATTCAAGACCAAAATTAGCCAAATCGGTCCAGCCGTTCTCGAGTTTTAGCGAGACTAACGAACAGCAATGAATTTTTATATATATAGATAGTCGAATTTCGACAACCGGGCGACTACTAGTTAAAGTAAATGTATCACCGCCTCGTCTACAGTATATAAGGTGGTATTTAACCCTGCAGGATCAGAGTAAATCCTCTACGACACTATTATACTGAACATAAACTGATAATCGAACATTTAACCTCACTATTTCAATAAAAATACTTTCTTGACCAAAATGCACCATTTATTCCTGGCGCTATTTCGCAAAGTATCAAAGTCAATTCAGGAAAATAATAAAACCCTCTATAACTTACCTTAAGAATATCCACTTTTATCCTAATAGGCCACTTAATGTCCTCGTACGAATTTAACTTGGCTCACCTTTTTCTGAGAATATTCTACAAAGTTTACACAATGTGCAAGGGGAAACCGACTTTAAAGCCCAGAAAATAGTGTCGTGGAAGACAACCGTAAAATTCTTAAGTATGCCTTTTGTATGGATTGCTGCCGTCTTATTTTACAGCAGAAAGGAAGTAAAAACCACATTTAATTTTCGCATCATAATTTCGGTGAGTACGCAAATGATAATTTAATTATGAAAATTGCCTATTAAACTGATTATTCTTGGTGTTTAAACATTTTTTGGACATGAATGTACGATGACTCATACTTCCGCCTTATCTTATTGTTATTTTGCCGCCGAGAAAATTCATTAAATCCAACGCCAAATTTAGAGCAAAATTACATTCATTTATTTTATCTCAAGGTGATAGTATTTATTTCGCAATGAGAAAAATCGTTAACAGGAAAAAGAAGAAGCAACAGATTCTTTTTTCATCGTAAATTATTCCAAATTTTGTACCGTATGTTCCATCGTAAGTGTTCGGAGGAATTGTTTGAGATAATCCCATCATTTCATTTTACCATTGCACCGCCCGCCACCAGACTTGAGTTCATCCATATCTTGACCCAATGCGTTAATTCACAGTGCGTTATTAGAGATCTTTTTTGTCACGTACCATCCGGCTTTGGAATGAGCTCCCCTCCACGATGTCTCCGGTGCGCATGACATGTCCTTCTTCAAATCAGGCTTGTGGAGAGTATTAAACGGTAGGCAGCGGCTTGGCTCTACCCCTGGCATTCCTGACGTCCATGAACGACGATAACCACTCACCATCAGGTGGGCCGTATGGTCGTCTGCCTAGACGGACAATAAAAAAAATAAAAAATCGACGCCTTTACAAAGTTACATTTTTCATTCGATCATGACCTGTCAGAAAGGCGTTCTTACAACAGCCGGACAGTACTTTAACAAGAACATTGTTGTGGATGAAATGAACTCACGATGCAGTTGTAGCTAAGAAATTACAGCAGCTCATAAACGCTGTCACGTAAATGCGTGGCAACTTGTTTCATTTTTAGCTGTAATAGGCAGCTGGGATCACGTATCTTGTGATGTTATGCGGTTGTCTAAGCTTGATAGCAATAAGTGAATTTACTGAAAAACATTTAGGAACGAAGTTCCTTATGGGACGATGCGAAGGGGTACCCTAACCGAGAAAAAACGTCCGTAACGTAAGATTTTTATTAGTAATGCACACAGTGTACGAATTAACTTTGTAATAACGTACAAAAAATAACACTTTTTTTATCATTCATTGACCACGACCTTAGAGCGTTCGTTTGCCCAATAAACTAACTCTGAATGAATTAGATGTGTGAACGAGCTCACGACCCGTCTGGTGTTAATTTGCCTTCGGATACAGATGCCATGACGAAAATTCTAACAGCGAATCTGAGACTGTAGATCTCAACCGACGAATAAATTATTCGCTGGTCTCAACTGTTTAGTAATTACGCAAATTATACATATTTTTTGTTGCTCTGATTTATAACACACCTGCTATGGATGCCGATTTACCCTATGCAATAAATAAAGTAGATAGGATTGGAAAATACTATTATTAATATGTTTTTTCACCTACCTACGCCGAAAGTTCGGTTTTCCTCCCGCTGTACAGGGAAGAAAGTCTAACTTTTCAAACCGGCCGTGGACTCCGTCCGGACCGGGGACCGTGTCCTTTGCAGTCATCATGACAACGGCTACACGGAGTAAAAAACTGCTAGAGTTCTATAACAAAAGATACAATAAATTTCGTTTTCCAGTAAGCACTACGCGGACGCGGTTATTATATTATGTCAACTAAAAAAAAAACTATGTTGACCTGGTCAAAATAATCACTGGAGTATAAAAACACATCGCCATTTTACACAGCCCTTAATGCAGAACAACTGAGACTTGGAAATCAGATCGACAATGACATTTTCTTACTTAATTCCATTATCGATTCTCAATTATGTTGTGATGTCCCAAGTATTTCGCCGATTTAGTGGACATCGTACCGCAAAGGACTAATTAATCCAATTTCCATATTATTTTCTGACCCAAAATAGAACAATATTTTTTTAAATAACAATAATAAACTTTAAACGTGTTGCAAGCCCGTATGAGTGGATACGACATTTGTATCTTGTAATTCGGCGATCAAGTTGGCAAAGGTCTAGTTACCGGGCCATAAAAACTTTCCAAAAAATACGATCGAGTCTCTACTGTTGTACATCTGATTATTCAAAACTATTGTGACAATGTCTTCAATGTCGTGGCTCTATGTGAGCGATAGCTTTCGCCTCGGGCCCCGGGGGCCACTAACAGTAGGTAGAGCAAGAGCTAGTCTATCTACTGTATCAAAAAAGTGTGTGTGTGTGTGTGTGTGTGCAAGTCACACACGGTAGAAGTGAAACTTAAAAATGAGATATAGATATACTGACTATCCCAGTACACAGGAGCATACATATGGACAATGTTTAGTAGACGATAGTGGGGATTCTACGAAGAGTAGCACAAAAAGGAGACAGAGAACGTCTAATGTGTTCTATCTCATTCTCTCGCCGGCTGAATCCTATACATTTATGTGTTTGTGTCTCTATGGTCTTATTTTTTCGTTTCATCGAATTTGAAATCACAACGATTCTAAAGAAGTTTCACTTCAAAAACCGCGTAAAATTTACAGAATTTTACCATACAAATTCCATACAATAATGTCAAAAGAATTATAAATATCTCTTTGGAGAAATACTCGCTGACTAAAAGCAATTGATCTCCCTTTTAATGCGCCAAGTTTCTCGTGAACCATTCACCCGGAGGACCACTAAATTGCGGCTGTAAAACGAACTCGGTAACAGTAGTTTTAGTGGATGTACGTGACGCCGTTCCAAGTTAGACTGTTATTTTGGATCAAAAAGCAAACTTAATTTTATTATTGACATCGCAACGCGTGCTGTTTATAGCATGCGATATTTTTACTGTCATCTAGGACAGCTGAATTTAGGTCGCTCTTTGTATCATACAAGTAGCAACGTTGCCCAACCCTCTTTGAGATATAAAGCCGAAATCCTAATTCCACGTCTGTCCCACTCTTTGAACCGGAACGCAAAACTTTAACTGTAATTACGTAAGTTTTTATATTGGGAATTTGTTTTTTGATTACACGAAATTATTACAACGCTGTCAAAGTCATTCGTGAACAAATGAACGCTGTTAATTATGGGATGCAGGTTTCTACTGATGGTAAGACCTCTTGTGAGTCCGCGCGGGTAGGTACCACCGCCCTGCTTATTTCTACCGTGAAGCAGTAATGCGTTTCGGTTTGAAGGGTGGGGCAGCCGTTGTAACTATACTTGAGACCTTAGAACTTATATCTCAAGGTGAATGGCGCATTTACGTTGTAGATGTCTATGGGCTCCAGTAACCACTTAACACCAGGTGGGCTGTGAGCTCGTCCACCCATCTAAGCAATAAAAAAAAATCAAACCAAACCTTAATGCTGAGCCTGAGAGTAGCAATGTCCTTTCCTGAATTCCTTTTTACTACCGAATTACTTTACATTTCTCATTTCGATTTTTTTTTTACAATTGCCTCAAGTACGAAATTCACAGTAACCTAACTATCGCCTACCTATTAACCCGTCTAAATGACAGTATTTATGTAATGATGTGTATGAGTTCTAGTAATCACTTTAAACTAGGCTGAATTACACGCCACAAGCTCCATTCCCATCTCAGCATAAAGAAAACAAACCTCTTCATTAGGACTTGAATGCAATGTAGAACGGCTTGACTATATAATCCCCGTGTCGCGACTGTGGATTTGTATGTGGATTAGTGTCGAACACAGACGGTAAATGTATGCGTTACTGGTAAATCATGCTCGAACGGACAATGTAGCTTTGAAGTGACTTTGACTTAACGATGAAAAATCAGTTTTTATTACTCTCCTTTTTAACGAATGTTTATCAACCGAATTTTTTTTTTTTTTTATTGCTTGGATGGGTGGACGAGCTCACAGCCCACCTGGTGTTAATTGGTTACTGGAGCCCATAGACATCTACAACCGTAAATGCGCCACCCACCTTGAGATATAAGTTCTAAGGTCTCAGTATAGTTACAACGGCTGCCCCACCCTTCAAACCGAAACGCATTACTGCATCACGGCAGAAATAGGCAATATCGTTGTGTTAATTTGTGATAATTGTTGTAATTTTTCACTCAATTTAGTGTGGAGTCGATTGCATTCTGTCGGCCGCGAATAATAAAGCAATAATAGGCACTTTGCTATCCGATATACGATCACCGTCGATACCATTGGTATTCAAACCTGTAGAAAGGGCTACGCTTTTTATGGAACTACCTATTCGCTCCATACGACTATACACGGTGGTAAAACCATTCCATAAGAGGGTTGCTTGTTCAAATCAAAATTCAACGCAATATTTTTTATGGAAATACAAACACTGTCTTCATTTATATCACTGATTACAACTACAGATTTTCTATAGTCAAGTAAATAAGTTTGCATCTCTTCAAAAGGATTTTTAATGCCCCCGAGAACAGAAAAGAGCGAAACGTGCGTCCAACAAGGCCCCTAATGGGTCAGGTCGAATTCGCCACATAAATAATTCAGCTGGCGTAAAATGTATGTTTGTATTCACGACTATCAACCGGTCCGTAGCCGTTGGCGTGTCGCCAGTCGCGCGCGCTGTGTATCACGCAAACGCGCCCTAACATTTCAAATAAAAACTTAAAGATTTGTTTTAAATCCCATATTTTTTTATATAGGCAGATTATGCTCATCAGATATTGTATAGTTTTCTGAGCTAACACGTCGTAATGACAACCTCGTTGCTGTCACTTACTTTGCTACGTGAGATCGAAATCGCTGTGTGTTTGATTGTAAAATAACTTCAGTGTGCTTAGTGCGAATACTTTAACGTTCTCGATAGCGTAAAAGTTAGCTCATATTTGTATGGAATGGGACCGTTTGCCTACATTTGCCGCCAGGGGCGCTGTTCCAACTGCATACAAAATTGACTTAACTTTTACGCTAACTAGAACGTTAAAAAACTCGCAATAAGCACTGCGAACTAGAACGCATAACTGCTTGGAACCGAATTGAGCAAAGCACAAATCCCTTGCTAATAAAGTAACTAAAAATCAAATTTAAAAAAGTAGACTTCTTCGTAGCATTAAATCAAAACTGCGCATGCTAGAATTAAAACACGAACAAAGTAAACTGATGATTGTTGTATCGTAGATTAGAAACGTAAAATTATTCGTGCATTCGAATGTGCAGCTTAAACAAATGTGAAATGTGCTTTGGTACGAACCCTACTAATTATTGACCAACATCCGACATAGCGCGTCCGGTCTGACCGGATTACAGTTAGTCATTACGGACACAAACAGGTCATTAGTGCCTAAATCAGTGGCTTTGATTTAGACGGATTTTTATATACCCACGTATTTCGTACAATTAGTTAATATAAATTTGATAATAATAAATTAATTTATCCTCAGTCGACTGACTGTCATGCGAGAAATGTTTTCTTTTTGCCTTTATTTAGAGGAAAGAAAAGATATCGGCTATTTTCATTTTGAATGTACTTCATTATAATGTCGTCGTGGCCTAAAGGATAAGACGTCCGGTGCATTCGTATCTATCCTAAAAAACGTCGCCGGAATGCTCTTAAGACTGATATTGTATTACAGAGGCATTGTGTGCTTGGTACTAAGCAAATATCAGAACACAAATATATAACCCAAATACAACCTTAAAACACAAAGTTTTATTTCTGTGAAAGAACAAATCTCTTTCAAACAAAGCCTTTCATACCACGACTGGCTCAAGTGGGGTAAATACACACCCCAAATTGCTACTCAATTTCTGAATCTAGTCATTGCCACATACAGATGGGCCGCGGTCTTATTGTGATAGCGTCTAGCCGCTAGCCAGAGGTCGGAGACCATATCGTAAATTTTCGGATTTACAGCTTTCACATCACCGCTTCAGCTTTTCGGTTCATTGTAATTTAAACCTTATATGTAGTACGAGAGATCACGAAATATTTTGATACTTCACTTTATTTGCGTAGGAGAAACCCTATTATTAGAACGTCATCAAATAGAAAGAGTGGAAAAACCTCAAGTTTGTACAGTACAAGTAAAATAAACGACCGGATTTGATCAAATATTATTTCACGGATAGATGTGTGATAAGTCTTGTGTTTACTTACTAGCACCTGTTATTTCTCCCCGGGGAACACACTATAACCTTATACTAAAATGGATATTGAGAAATGGAAAAAAAGCGACCTATTCATTCTGTTCGTTTGATATCGACCTTCGTATCTTTATCCAGATTATAATCACTAAGTAAATTAAGTTACTGGTGAAAACATCCAAATGCGTATTTAAAATTTATTTAGTAAATTCATAAGGAGAGAGATTTACAAACATTTTTCATATGAAACAAAAAGTACGATGATGACTATTCGTGGAGTGCACGGATTGACATTCGATCTATTTTGTAGACAAAAAAATATAAGTGGCAAAAATACAATATAAAGATAATCAAATGCATTTCAAATATAATTTAATTTTATTTTTATTTTTTGTTTCGCTGTGGGCGTGTTATCGTGTCGCGCCGTTTTTTCGAAGTAGCGCTCCGACGCTGTCTTCAGATACTTACGTATAGGCTCTAGCTTTAGATCATCGTGAACATCTACGTTCCTCGCGCACCACCTCGCGTCCAACGGCTATCTTACAAAACGGTAAATGCAAAATTTGTTGAAAGTCACCTTATTTTAAAGGGACAATTTATTTAGCTTGCAAATCATCGGATAGATCAATAAAACGCTTCTTTAATTATAATATATCACTAAAACTGGTATAGTTCAGAAAATATTATGAATCGTAACCATTAGAGCTTCTAGAAATGCCTATCTAACTTGAATTGGCAGTGAACCAAAACACAAAATAACGCTGTCACATATAAATTAGCAGTTATCTTTTATTATCAGTTATCTTCAATCGAGACGAAACGAATGTATTTTCTTGTATAAGTTAAATGCTAAAGTCGATTTAGTTTTCAAATGAAATAAAAGTTCCTGGGCAATGTTATTTAATTACGATTGGATCCATTTAACATCCTTCGGTTTTAATTTCATTATAAATACTGTAACACGAGTGTGTAATTAATTCAATTAGTGTAATAATTAATTTCGCTTTAGAAATAATTATTTCATGAAAATGAATATTCTAACCTTAGTTCATTTCTAGGACGCCAATTAAAATGAGAATTTTATTTCGTTTTAATTCTATACACCTTCATTAATATTATTTCTTTACTGGTGAAAAAGCATCTGATGAGCCCGCCCGGGTAGGTAACACCACCCTATCTATTTTGGCCACAAATCAGTCATGCGTTTCGATTTGAAGGATGGAGCAGCCGTTGTGCTGGATAAACTGAGACGAATTTACTTAATATTTTTTCATTTTGTGTCTGGGTTAAGAAGTCACTAAGAATTTTACTAGCGGTGTCTGTGTTAACGTTATTTACGAGATGCCTGTTTTCTAATATTCTAATATAATAGTCGGTTTTTCTAATAAAATTCTGCTCAAAATTTAGGTTCAGCTAAATATTGAAGTCGTCGTGGCCTAAAGGATAAGACGCCCGGTGCATTCGTATCGAGCGATGCACCGGTGTTCGAATCCCGCAGGCCGGTACCAATTTTTCTAATGAAATACGTACTTAACAAATAATGTTTACGATTGACTTCCACGGTGAAGGAATAACATAGTGTAATAAAAATCAAACCCGCAAAATTATAATTTGCGTAATTACTGGTGGTAGGACCTCTTGTGTGTCCGCACGGGCGGGTACCACCACTTTGCCTATTTCTACCGTGAAGCAACAATGCGTTTCGGTTTGAAGGGTGGGGCAGCCGTTGTGACTATACTGAGACCTTAGAACTTATATCTCAAGGTGTGTGGCGCATTTACGTTGCAAATGTCTATGGGCTCCAGTAACCACTTAACACCAGGCGGGCTGTGAGCTCGTCCACCCATCTAAGCAATAAAAAAAAACATGATTACAAAGTGATTACTTTACGATGTTCCATCAACTATCAGTTAACTAAGCGAATAGTAACAATAAATAGCAGTATGAACTGCAATCTTTTGCTGGCAAGAGAATTGTTTTTTTTTATAGCTTAGATGGGTGGACGAGCTCACAGCCCACATGGTGTTAAGTGGTTATTGGAGCCCATAGACATCTACAACGTAAAGGCGCCACCCACCTTGAGATATAAGTTCTAAGGTCTCAGTATAGTTACAACGGCTGCCCCACCTTTAAAACCGTAAGGCATTACTACTTCACGGTAGAAATAAGCAGGATGGTAGTACCTACCCGTGCGGACTCACAAGAGGTCCTACCACTAGTAAAAAGCAATAAATTTTTTAAACAATAACAAGTTTTAAACAATAAAAATATCTCAGCGAGATTTTCAACGCGAATATCTACGTGGCATGCTTAAAGTTTTAATGAGCGCGTTGGGATTGGCATACAATGAGATATCTCCGTTTGTACGAAGAGTTAAATGTAGTCTCATTCCATCGTGGTATAGTTGCTAAATGAACACACCAAATTTATCTAATACTAGCGACCCGCCCTCGCTTCGCTTCGGAAACATTAAAACCCACATGAAACCAAAAAAAAAATAAAAAATTTTTTAAAAAAAGTAGGCTATGTTCATCAGGGACAATGACGGCTTCTAATGGAAAAAGAATTTTTCAAATCGGTCCAGTAGTTTCGGAGCCTATTCGAAACAAACAAACAAACAAATCTTTCCTCTTTATAATATTAGTATAGATCACGTTAGTTCTACTGATGTTTGTTTAAAATTACATATGCCGGCTCGCTTCAGGTGTGCTTAATAATTAAAAAGCGTTTGAGGCTTGGAACTTCGCTTGGAAATTCGGGTGTTTGTCTGTGCGCCTGTACAACGAAATCCCACAAGATGTTCAGAACCTACATATGCATAGGTTTAAGAAAACTATTAAAGAACATCTGTGCAATAAAGCTTACTATAAAGTCAATGATTATCTAGAAGATTGCACAAAGTGGGAATGAGTTGCTCGCTCCGGGCATTTCAATATTGTAATAATTGTTATGTTATTATACTCATGTAAAAATGAATATTTAAAAAAATCTAATATTAAAAATATAATCTAATATTTAAAAAAAAAAAAAACATGCCCGCTGAGTTTCTTGCCAGTTCTTCACAGGACGGAGGCTAGTTCTTGTGAATTGGCGGTAGTTCTTTTGACGTTCAACAAGTATGTAGGTACTTTCATTTATGTTGAATAAAATTTTTTTGATTTGATTTGATTTGATTTGAACTAGAGTTGATTGGAAAAAATAATTGCTAAAGAACTCAGTAATAGTATCAAAATCTAAAGTTGTTTTAAACTTAACTTTTGTTTTTTATTGCTTACATGTGTGGACGAGCTCACAGCCCACCTGGTGTTAAGTGGTTACTGGAGCCCATAGACATCTACAACGTAAATGCGCCACACACCTTGAGATATAAGTTCTAAGGTCTCAGTATAGTTACAACGGCTGCCCCGCCCTTCAAGCCGAAACGCATTACTGATTCACGGCAGAAATAGGCGGGGCGGTGGTACTTACCCGTGCGGACTCACAAGTGGTCCTACCACCAGTAATAATAAACCGTTCCAGTGCTTATATTCTTGTTACTTTTCATTAAAAAAAAACTTATCGTTATACAATTAGTATTCTAAAAATGCTCATGGTATTGAAAAACGTGCGCCATTTTCCATTGTCCGTGAATATGCCAATGTTGTTACAAATTCTGGTACATCGAACCGGTTTTCCAGGTCGAGGTTCGTTCACAATAGGGATGACAGAGGAACGGAAAATGTACTCGGAACCGCTGACTCATTGCATCTCCGTCATATGATTGATGAGTGTAACGAGGGTCGGTGGCAAACGAGCGGTTTTATAAATGAAAAATCTCCAACATATCAGAGTGAAGTGTATTTATGTCCACATATTTTGTCATTTCTTATAAAATGGTCTGCAGTATTATTCAGAGCATACCTACAAGTTTTAGTCTTGTGTACTAGAGTTTAAGCCGTGAAAGTTGTTTAAATTATGTCTACGAAAAATTTTTTTTTTTTTCCTACCTAAGCTGGTAGCCCTAGCGGCTATTTCAGCGTAACCCTAACTTTAGTAGGTGAGCTCACGGGGCTCAAACCTGACGATGTTGCTAACACGAACCCTAGCAAGAGTCGTGCTTCGCAGAATCTACCACCGGATCGGAAACGCGACCCACTGAGAAGATCCGGCGAGAAACTCAGTGGGCTGTGTCTGAGAGTTAATTTACTCGTCGAGCCCTTCGTCGCAAGCGACGGGTTCGACGAGAACGGTGACCGATGCTTGAAGTACCTAAAAGCACCGTTAGTGGATCGGGAGGATCCGAGATGACGTGTTTTGGGCGACGTCGACTGCTTTCCATTCTGTCCGCAGGATCGGGAATGTAGTTACCGGCGGCCACCATGAGAGGGTTCTCGTGTCGTGCCGCTTTATCGAAGTGGCGCATGGACGCCGACTGAAGATACTTACTGATGGACTCTAAGTCCAGGTCGTCATGGAGGTCGACGTTCCTGACGAACCACGGGGCTCCGACGGCTATCCTGCAAAAACGGGATTGAATGATTTGAAAGGATTTTAAGTGTATGCGGGCCGCGTGAGCGAACACTACACTTGCATAGGTCATGACGGGGCGTATGCAAGTTTTGTAGAGTGTCACCTTATTTCTAAGGGACATTTTACTTCGCCTACATATCATCGGGTAGAGACGTCCTAGGATGAAGGCGGCACGGTCGCGTACCGTCTTGATGTGGGGGCGGAATGTCATCCTACTGTCGAGGGTGACGCCTAAATATTTGACCTTCGGGGCCCACGGTATGGGCTGGTCGAACATCGTGATTGGGCGAACGGCGGGGGCGGGGGTGTTGACGCGCCTAGTCGGGAGAGGGATGCTCAACGTGGTGTTCGGAGGGCGACCCCTTTTGAAGAGCACCGCTGTGCTTTTCGTGGGGTTAATGTCGATGCGCCACTTCCGGAACCACTGTCCCATGGTGGTAGCTGCGGTCTGAAGTCGTCGATGAAGCAACGCCTTCTTCCTACACGAGTAGTAGATGGCGGTGTCATCGGCGAAGAGCGCCAGATGGGTCTCCGGAGACCGGGGTATATCGTTGATATACAAACTGAATAGTAACGGGGAGAGGGCGGAGCCTTGCGGGACTCCGGCTGTGACGTGACGGGGCCGGGAACGCGTTCCCTCGACTCGATATCGGAACGAACGGTTCGACAAGTAGTCTCGTATGATGAGCACGAGCCTGTCTGGCACTCCCATGTTATACAGTTTGTATATCAAACCGTTGTGCCAGACTTTGTCGAACGCCTTCGCTATATCGAAGAAGAGGGCTCCTGTCGGAATGGTCTACGAAAAGCTGTTATAAAAACTAATTATATTTTTTGGAACGTAGTTCCTTATCGCGCGTTGTGAAAGGGGGCTAGACGGAAAAAATTCTTACGAAAAGTTGTCACGACACTTTTTAGATCCGTCATTCTGACCAATCAACGTGTAGGCGCTTATCGCGTGACATTGCTCGAATCCGATTGGTCCGCGTAATGAGTACAGTTTCTCGAGATAGCGTTTCAACAATAGTAATTTAGTTCATAGTATTGTTTTTTCTTCTTCATAATGCCGTAATTTATTATTATAACTTAAAAAAAAAAAATTACAATTCCTTCACTAATTAATCGAAAGGAACTTCGTTCCATCCGGGTGTCCCTTGACACCTCTGAAGTTTTTTTTAATTACATACTACGTGGATCAACAACGTAGATCGAAAACTATCACTAAAAACTGGTATATATTGTAAGCATTAGCTAAAGAATATTTTTTGGAAATTGTACGTCTCAGATGATAAACGGCTGTATGGAAATACATCAATTTCAAAATAAGAATCACTAAATATCACATATCTGCTTTTGGTAATAACTTAATGTAGGCACGCGTATGTATATCGACGTTTTTCAAAACCTAAGCCCTTACGTGGTGAACATGGAAATAACATCTCTTTTAAACGAGCATGTGAATAAGTAGAAGGTTAGAAATAAAAATCTAAAGAATACCTACATAATTACGACAATGTACTTTGATCCAGATATTCTAGTTCACACAAGCGACGCCAAGCCATTACATAACTATGTACTATGTACAACAAAAATGGTATTGAATATTTAACATTTTAACATCACTACAAACTAATATATACTACGACATACGAGTATATGAATTTATATAATATAGAAAATGATGAAGAAAAAAAAAACGTGTGGCACTCGGGAACTGCCGCGGTAAAGCTATTGCATACAATTTTTTATCAACTTATGCAATTGTAATTAGACAATGATAATTTAATATTAAAACAATAATAAAACAAGACGACGCTATATTAAACATTAATAAAACCAAAACATTAACTGTCCCCTTCACACTCATAAGCTAGACCGCGCGAGAGAGAGATGGGCAGACTTTTCATGATGCGCATGCAGTGTGACGTCACGCCACGCGCTTATTCACAAACACTACACAAGCGCAACATGTGAATGTGTTGAACGCGAGCTACATGGTAGGCGGAGGGAGGGGTGTTAGGTTTTTTCGTTACGGAATTTCATGATTCGGTCGCCGCGCTCAACGCCCGCGATAAAAGCTATGCAATAGCTTAAAAAAATACATTCACGCTGAAACGCACAAATCCTTCATATTTCGATAACTGATAAATATTAATGTTCCCGTATTCATGTTAAAAGTGCACTTCTAAAGGTCGTGATTTAAATCGTTTTTGATAGTGGAGATAGCCAACGATTCCTCTCATTAAAATTTTCAGTCTCGAACCAGCTTGACTGACGCCCGTCTGTATGTGTCTATGACATTTTATAAAATGAAACCACTGTTTTGTGTTATACAAAAATATGGAATTTTTTTTGTACACAAATTTAGCACTTTGCCTTTTGCATATTTTCAATAACATATTCTCCTTGCTCTTGTACCAGTATGTGTGGACGGCCCTTCATATCCTTTTTGGTCTTCTTCAATTCAGGCCTATCATACGTCATCTCTGTACTCGCACCCTTTTCTTGATTATCCTCTTTGACACCGTCTATCGAAGTCTTTTTAAAACGTCCCCTCCTCACATTATATTAAAAAATTCAATAGCAGTGAGTTTGAAGCAAAGCAGCCATGCACTTTAAGGCGGGCAGTGTCTTACTACAATAGAGGCTACTACCTCAGTACTTAAACTGGGTGCCGGCATGTGCTTTACGATATCCGCGGTAAAAACTTAAGACCAGGAGGTCCGTGAGTACAATCTTATTCCCCCTTCTGTGTTTCATCTACTCGTGAACGAAGCGAAGAAAACTCATGAATTATACATGACATTTAGACGTTATTTTTAATCTGCGTTAATAAGTTAACTATACTGAGATCTTAGAACATCGTGTAATAAAAATCAAACCCGCATAATTATAATTTGCGTAATTACTGGTGGTAGGACCTCTTGCGAGTCCGCGTGTGTAGGTACCCACCGTCTTACCTATTTCTGCCGTGAAACAGTAATGTTTTTCGGTCTGAAGTGTAGGGCAGCCGTTGTAACTATACTGAGATCTTAGAACTTATATCAAGGTGGGTGGCGCATTTACGTTGTAGATGTCTACGGGCTCCAGTAACCACTTAACACTAGGTGGGCTATGAGCTCGTCCACCCATCTAAGCAATAAAAAAATGTAGTTAATAAACCGCATCTGAAAATTACATTTAAATCAAAATCTCTGACAAGCGATATATCTCTTTAAAATGTATGCGTTAAAACTAGACGATCAGCACGTTTTATACATTTATTTTTCGTCTTAACATTACCGTAACATTACGAATACACATTACCATAATGTTCTAAAGTATAAAGGCAAGAAAAATATCGTCCACATATAGATTCTACGATAGGTTTAATCTCACATTACTTCCGCGTCAAAGAGAATTAAGCACAGAAGTCGAAACGCCAGACTTAAAAATGAACTATTTAAATTATATAAAATGAAATTTACGTCATACGAAAGAGCTATAAAACCTTAGAAACTAAATTCAACCGTAATATTATTAGGGTATTTCCGTACCTCATTTTCGAGACTAACTCTCTCCAACTTGAACACATGCTCTCGTGATGCTTAACACAATTGAGACTTTCACCTCACATCTCAAAGAGCGTGGTAGAATTCATATAATGACTAGCTGACCCGGCAGACTTTGTAGTGCCTCAATCGATAAATAAAATAAAATAAACTTAAAACAAACAAAAGGAATCCGTCTGACGGGGGACACATCAAACGAAAAACAAAATTGTTTTTTTTTTATTTAATTCTGAGCATTTTCATATTTATCTACCTTTTGACCTTCTCTGGACTTCCACGAATAATTTAAGACCAAAATTAGCCAAATCGATCCAGCCGTTCTCGAGTTTTAGCGAGACTAACGAACAGCAATTCATTTTTATATATAGAGATTATGCGCTCTTGTAACCACACTAGACGGTCAGAGCCTTTTCATAGAAGCAAAAAAAAAACAACGCAGGCTCCGCGGAAAATTTTGTTACCAGAATTCTCGATATTCGTAAAGACGTTAACTCAGTTTTACTTATTCCAATTAACGAGTTGATAAGTAACTTAGTTCAAGTTCGCATTAAGTAGATTAGTTAATATTAAAGAACACGTTTTTATCTCTCCACCAAACGCTGTCTAATGTGTTAGGGATTCATTCGGTTCGTTATGTCAGTATCAGAGATTATTAAATAAACTAAGCATGCATAGCTTTTTTGTACAAACCTTTTTTTAAGAAGATAATAAATTTTAACCTTTTGAGGTTCAGAGTCGGTACATATTGGACATATAACTTAGTTTTAGGACTTCAAAGGATTAAAGAAATATTTGCTTAGATGCAATTCATTTGCTTCCAGTTTATAATTTGTCTACTTAGCGGTCTCACCCCCAAAAACAATATTTTATAACAATCACTGCTTAACGGACCATCAAAATAAACCAAAACTATACAATATTTACATTAATTTGTGCCTATATATAACACGAGTCTATACAAAATACTTCTTTCATACACAAACAATCGTCTTACACCTTCGAATATAATGAATACAAATGGAAAAGGATAAACTAGGATACGTGTGATGTGCACCAAGAAATAACGTTATCAGCGTCTATAAATCTTCATTGCTTCTAACTTAGCTCCCCGCTGTGTAGAATATGACAAACGCACAGGAAAAACTACATTTTTATGAATAAAGTATATATAGTTTTGATTCCTTCCTAGAAGTGAAAAGAAGGAGGAAGACAATGATATTGTAATTGAATAGTCGAAGCACACAATTTAAACTATAATAGGTTATTAAATATGTGAATAAAAAAAAACACCTGGGCATTGAGTAGTAAACACAATAAATTTTAAATATAAATTTACAAAGTATAACTGAATCTTTTTAATCGTAGCCGGTAACTTGTTATTATAATTTAATGGATATGGTCCATTAACTTATAATAACAAGTTACCGGCTAGGTCTTCCTAGGTCTTCAGAAAAATGTTGCCACATTATATGGTATTAAGGCAGAAAAAATTTCAGTCTTTACGTCCCTTGTCTGTTTTAGATAATTAAAAGTCTTATTTTCTTCACGCTCTCGTTCCGTATTCATGACAACGTTCTAGTTAAATAATGTTTGTGTGAGTTTCTCAGGTAAATATCAGCAATGTAATCCATGATACTTGGTTAATAAATTTCACAAGAAGCTTACACGCTCTGTACACAGAACCCGAACCTTTGAGCCGCAGCTGTATATACAATAGACTTATGTAAAATGTCTTGTGTTTACTTATATTATTATTTGTGCGGTAAACTAGCTAATATGCTGTATTCCGAGTAGGCTCGGAAACTAAATACCTTTATTTATAATATTTTATTGCCACTGCAGGCAGACTCTCATCTCGCTTTCCACGGCGCGTCGCCAAGTATGTACAGGGAGACCAGGTCTTCTCCTGCCACGCGAACCGTCAGCATGACCAGAAGTGATGTTAAAGAGCAAACGCAAGACAAGGTGAAATGAAGACAACTTATGAGGGCTCTATGTACCAGCGGGGTGCCATAGGACTATAACAACAACAATAACAACTATCCTTCATGAGGGTCGATGTTTTTATGAGCGATGTTGCATCCCTATTAGTACATATATTATTAGAGTGCACAAGAAGAGCCGCGGTACGCGAGGAATGGCGACGTCTGGTGAAGCGCACCATTACTCGAAATGATGAACACGACCACTCTGCCAAGAGCGCATACGACTGAGAAGTCTATATTTATATATATGAGAAGTCTACATTTCGGTTAAACAGAAAAATTAAAATTTACCAGTTAACCTTAAAATAGCAACTACAATTACAGAGAGATATTATTTACACATAAAAACTATAATGCTTAAAAAAACCCATATGACTCTAAAATGATACAAAAAAAAAATATTCAATTAAAATCATAAACAAACTTTTCATTGTGGGTAACTCAAATGTATTCATTTATGTTATAGTCAATATTAAATTTTCATTAGTATTATAATTACACTACACAACAATACATCTAAACTGTCTAAACAAAATTATTAATTTTGTTTACACATTAATTTTCTAGATAGTGCGGTTCCACTCTACAGAAACAAGGCTGTGTCTGCTATTATCGGAGCAAAATAATATATTTGACAGCTTAAAGTCTGATTTAAGCTTTTAAGCCAATCAAATTCATTAAAATGTGCAGTTGCTGTGTTAATCCAGTGTAAACAAGCTTATTAAAAAACAAATACACAATTTTTTAATATATATCGAACCAAAAAAGATAAAGATGAAAAACAAAAATTGAAAACCAACTTTAAGAGTGAAATACTCGTATATAGAACTTGAAAATTGGGCTAGAGACTACTTAACAAACAAAAATAAATAAATTGGTCCGCAAATTAACGAGACATCGATAATCATACTCAAAAAAGTACAGTCGTAGATAGAGACACCTGTTTTTCAAAGTCAATCAATAGCACAACTCTACAAAAAAAAATTCGTTCTTTGTCCTAACGTTTATACTAGGTTTTTCCGGTTAATTATTCACAAAAACGAAAATAAAATATCTTTTTTTTTGGTATAAAGTTTGCTTTTGTGATAGTTATAGTAATAATACTCATTTTTCAATTTTTTTATAATTTTTAATTAATTTAAATACTTTCGAAAAAACCGCGCTATGAGAGTGGGGTGCTTACGTTTACACGGTGCCACTAGATGGCACTCGAGTCATAAACAACGATCAGGTGTTTTGCACAAGCCCAGAAAAACTTAAAATGTCACGAAAATGTAAATACGATGCTGATGCATTTTGTTTCATATGTGATCAATTTATTAAAGTTCAAAAGCAAACTGTTTCATGCCTTTTTTTTTATTCGTCTAATTACGATCTAAAATATCGAAATTTTATGCTTTGCAATCAAAATCAAATTTAGTTGTTGACCCGTGTAATTATTAATACAGCACATTATTGATTGATTTTTTAACTGTAAATGATTGTCCGAAGGAATTATAAGGGATACAATGTAACTCAGTAGTAACATAAGACCTTTGGCTTTCAGAAAAGGAACAACAAGTTCGTGCCACAAAATAACGATGTTCCATTTTTGAAGAGAAGAATTGTCTTTATTCCATAACAGTTGTAATTTCTAGAATGATCATAGAAATGAGCGGCGGAATTCATATTAAGATGTCCATGATCTCTGGTAACCGCTCTGGGGAGCTGTGCTTATGCCTTATCAAAACCAAAAATATCTGTTTACAAATACAGAGATGCTGCGACGAAAATTGCTTTCCACACATACACAATGAATCAAAAATGTATTTATTCCAAGCAATTCATGTATTATACCAATAATACCAGGAAAACACAGTCCAATTTTCCTCCAAATATCTTTTCGGTGGACAATCTTCCCGTGTGGAGGTCCACTGAGAGTAATCAAAGTTTTGCGCTGTATTCTGTTTACTTCGCGTACCTACTCCCAAGGGCAGTTGTCTACATATTTAAATTTCATTGACTTAAGAAGTTACACCTGATTTTTTTCTATGAAATATGAAAATACTACAGAGGCATGGTAAATATTTTTAAAGTATTTTTGTTCACTTTTGTATTGATGATGTTCACGTGGCGAATAATTGTATAATTGGTTGTTATTATAGTTACGCCGGTAACAGTAACACCATCTATCGCCGAATAGTCGAACGAGTGTCCATGATCTAGTAGCGTCTAGAACTCTCGAGAAGTACAACGCCATCTATTGTCAGATAGCGGAAACTACTACTAGAGATGCGTGGAATATTCTCGATAATTCCAGAGATGTGGTATCGACTATAAAAGCGTTGCAGGGATGGCACGCAGTCAGTTGGTAATAGGAACTACTCGAAGCGAAACAGCGAACGGATCACCTGAAGCGAAGCGAAAGAAGCGAATTTAGAGTTTTAAAGTGTTTTTAGAGTGTTTTAAGTGTTCTAAGTGTTGTATACAGTTTTTAGTTGTACTTTGGTGAAATTTTATTTACCCCGAACCCCAGTGCGTAACATTATTTTTCTATTGCATAGCTTATAGACATCACAATGTGAGTGCCGCTGTTTCACTTTGAGACATGAGGAGAAGGACATCTCAGTTATATTTATAACGAGCGTCTCGCCTTCCAAACTGAAACGCATGACTGCTTCGCGACACAAATAGCCAGAATGGTGATGCTAAGCTAACCAACCGTGCGGGCTTAGAGTACCTCTCTCGTACTGCCAGTAATTATTTATTACTTCTTAACATTAAAATTTAGTCGCGAAAATTATATTATTTATATTATTATATATTATTCCTTCATCGATGAAGTCATTCGTTAACATGCGTTATCATGTATTTCATTAAAATATTTAAACCTGCTTGCAAGATTTGAACTCCGATATAGTATCATCGCTCGATAATAACTAAACCCAGGAGTCTTATCTTTTAGACCACGGCGACTTTGAATTTACATAGTTAAATTTTTTTATTAAAGTATTTCTACTAACTTGTCATAGCCAACTAATAACGTATTTAAAATATAAATGTAGATACTTTTTTTTTGGTGCCATAATTAAAAAAACTACTACACGTTTCTACTTGAATAGCAATCGATTCCACGGAACAAATGTATCACTGATTTTATTTTATTCGCTCAATGAATTTTCTCTTCACTTCGATGTCGTTGAAACTCCTCGTGCGTGAATTTGCATTCTCAATCTATCTTCTATATATATAAAAATGAATGGCTGTTCGTTAGTCTCGCTAAAACTCGAGAACGGCTGGACCGATTTGGCTAATTTTTGTCTTGAATTATTTGTGAAATCCTAGAGAAGGTTTAAAAGGTAGATAAATATGAAAATGCTCGGAATTAAATAAAAATAACAATTTTATTTTTCCTTTGATGTGTTTTAAGTTTATTTTATACAAAAGTTTAGGTATTTTATTTATCGATGGAGGCACTACGAAGTCTGCCCGGTCAGCTAGTCATGAAAAAGTAATAAAATACGTCTATTTCTCATAACTTCGTGACTATTTAAATATTGACATATGTATCAATGGAAACACCAAAGCTGAACTCTCAGTAGTAGCAGATATTCATTGTCAAGAACGCCTACAAATATCTATGAATCAGCACAACATTATGAATTATTAATGTCGCAAAAGTTACTTGCTAATGTTTTTTCTCGCAGTATTCACGAAACATGAATTTGAATATGGCGAATTACATTATGTATTTTGTAACGTTCTTGACCTTTGCGATATACAATCAGAGAATTTTCGTACTGCTGAAAGTTATTACATGTTATTAAATAAATTTACAAGGCGTAAAATGCTTGGTCGATATTCGATGGTACTTCGAATTTTAGATTTACATAATATATCGTCTTGTTTTCTGTATTTTGTATTCACTCACTACTTCTTGACCAAAGTTCATATTTTATACTTTCTCATGGTTAGTTTAATGATTAGCTGTAATAAATGTAACAAGAAATTAGATTACCAGCCGCATATGTAACCTTTGTGAATATTTTTTCTTATGATCAGTCTAGTTTAGTAGGTATTTCCAGGAACATAATATGTTTATTGAATAATGAATTAAGGAAAATGAAGGCTATTTACGGAGCCTAGTATAGTTTATTGTTTACGAAAACGTTATATTTGTAATTAAAAATATTTATACAATACTTATAGAATTGCAGAATAGGAAAACCAACATCATTTGTACCAAGTTCACTTCCTACGTATTTGACCTTTTTTGGGACGGGGATGAACTTCCTTCGGAGTGCCCGAGGGGACACGCCAATTACGTTTTCGGAGGGAATCGTCGAAGCTAATGCGTCACTATACGTTGACCGTCTCGGTATCGCAGCCAGTCAAACCGCCTAAGCGGTGTCACTGCTTTTCTGAAATACCTCAGACCAGAATCAGCCTACTAATTACCGATAAGGTTATCAGCACTCTGGCGCCCAAGAGTGACATCGTAAGAGCGAGCGGTCGATCCATAGGTTCGGCAGAAGGGCAGAGTTATCTTTATGATATCTAAAATCCGAGCGACCAATTTGATGCACTATTCAAATTTTATTTTTACTTACATTTTTTACTTGTTTTTTTTTGCCTACTTATCTTCCAGTTCCAGCCTTGAAGGGCTACTTTGACTTCACCCTGACTTGGGGGGTTAGCATGGGGCTCATTCTGAAAGATTTTGCTAACATCTACCCTAGCAAGAGTAATGCTTCGCTGAATCTACCAACGCATCGGAATAGCGACACTCTGAGAAGATCCGATCAGAAACTCAAATTAATAGGTACTTCTTCGAAAATTAACAGCGAACTTAAATATGAGTTACGATCAACAACAACAAAAAGACAATGACAACGGTCATGTCTCACATTGCGAAACACTCGTGCAGTAAAAGTTTATAGATAATAGATACTGTTCAAGGAATAGCCCATTAAAGTATTGACAGAATGAGAAGTAGTGTTAAGCAAATTAATGTCATGGGAGCTAAGATTGTAAGAGTTGCTCGGCATCGTCATAAATGGGCTCCGTCATTATGTGGTTACATACAGGACATTGGGATTCCTCGGGTTTCAATATATAGGTGAATCGATTTACGAGTGCAATAGCTCGGAACAATCAATTACTCTATTTGCTATGCCAAGAATATATGCGAGGCTCACTATACATTCTCCCAGATACAGCGGAATCAAATGAAACATGCAACACCAGTACAATTGACTGTGAAAAAGCAAGTAGAAAAATTTAATATCAGAATATAATACTTACTCGAAGAGCTGAAGGTCACCAAGCGCCTGCTGACTACGTGCCAGGAAAGGATCCGGACTTTCTTTGGGCACATAATGCGATCCCCATTCCACAGCCCGGAGAAACTCATAATTCTCGGACAAATGGAGGGGAAGCGCGCAAGAGGAAGAGCGCCAGCTAGATGGGTGGACCAACTCAAGGAGATGACTGGAGGCCAGATACAGGGAGCGGTACATATGGCGCAGAACCGGACCGAGTGGAGAAGATTGACATACAGTCACGATCCTTGGCATTGAGAGAACAACCAGAAAGAATAATACTAAGATAGTAAACAAAATTAGAGATTATTTGGTTAGTATACCATAACGGGAAATGGAATACAATGTAAAAATAAAAATAAACGGATCATAAGACATTTATTTTTTGTTTTCCCAAAAATAATTTGCTATTTAATTTCATAAGCTACGTTCGTGTATTGAATAGATTCAGACTTAACAAAAATATTTATCTATGCAGTCGACATATTTGGAAGTCATATCAGTTCTAAGTTTAAAGTTATTCGTTAAAAATCAATTCCCATGTGGATTAATAAATAAATAAAATATATCACATTTATGTAGTCAACACACTATTTAGAATAAGGAACAACTAGATAAACGTTGTACCTTGAAAAAACACCAAAATTTCATCTTCATTAAATAAGATTTTGTGAACTTACTAACTAATACTATAGTTTATGCATTAACTTTATATTAAATCTAAAATCTTAAAATTTTTATTGTAAATCTTCAAGTGTATAATGCATTAAAGGCTTCTTAGGAAGGCAGGTCAAATTGAGGTAGTGGATTCGGGAATGTTAATTAACTAAGTAATATAAATATGACGAACATCAATTCCTAATAATATCGACACAATGATTTATATTACGAATTAAATACATAAAATATATTTTTTAAACTTGATTCTCATTTTCTTACATAAAATGTCCAACGAAAAGGTTATATAAAATCTGATTGTTATCGTTCAATTTGAAGACCGAATGAAAAGACAACCGTACAAAGTCTATGAAATAAAACGATTTCTATTATTATCCAAAAGATATCATAATCATAAATACGTTATATGGTACATAGTCCCCGCACTAACGTTTGTCACGGGTAACCTGTAAGATAGACAATCAAATTATAAAAAATAAACTGAAAAATCAAAACAAAACTTAAAGACTAAAGACAGAATAGAGAAGATGTTTTGAGTTTGTGCGTGTGTTTATTCTGATAAGTAAATTTAAGGTCAAAACTTCAAAAATTATCCTAAAATTGGTTGCTTTAAATTGTTTAATACATCACAAATAATAACGACTTAAAACGGTCATTTAAAAATATTCACATCTCTAATATTTATCACCTATACATCAAAGAATGCCAGTCATCGCCTGTGTGGAATGGAATGTTCTTTATCACAAAGAACCATCAACGTCAAAACCTATAAGTACATTCATAATAAATAAATAAAACTTAGATAAATATACAATGGGCGGTCTTCCTAAAGACGTCACTATAACAAGTTGTAAGTGCGTTTATTTAAGTATTTAATACTAATATTCTTAAGTTAATTGGTTGTGTTTATATGGAAAATTAAGTTATTTCTCAGCTTTGAAAAATTCTGCTACGGGCTATCCTCAACCCACGCTGGTTCTGACCCAGCGGGGTATTCCGTAGGATAGACCATTCTAACCGGCGCCATCTAGGCGGGCTTCGGATAGCCTGCCGACCGAGAGGGCTGGTGGTCGTGGCGCCGACGACCGCCAGTCCGGCGTCCCGAGGGGGAGGGTGATGGGAGAGATGTGCTCCGCACTAAACGCTTCACTTTCCCCCCTTTGCCTTTTCATGAGTTTTGTCTCATGCGAGGTTTGGACGTTGGTTGTTGAGAGACAGGAGGTTTTAGTCGGTTCGACTCCGACATGCCCCGCCCTTCATCCCCAGTGAAGGGCGGAAGTCCGGCGATTTCCTCCTGACAAAAAAATTGTTTTTAAAAAAAATTTGCTTATTAAAATAGTATTTTGTTACTTGATTATATTTTAGAATAAAAGCCTAATTTGATTTAGAAATTAAGTTGTATTCCATTTCTGATTATACTTAATAACGATTACTGTAAATCGTAAAGTTAATGTTGATTCAAAAAAACTTAAAACATCTCAACTCATACTAAAAATATCAATATAAATATAAATATTAATTTGTGCATTAATTACATTGTGCGTATTTACATTAGTGTCGTAATTAAACGTGGAAGTTGAATGTTCAAGTTTACACAGCCAACCCGGATTTCGGTTTAATTGTGGATTATTTAATCCCGGGAATTTATCATGGTACCAATCCTTATACCTCATAGTTATTATTTGTCCAAAGACGCGCGATTGTTAATAATGTTAATTTTTGTATGTTTGTTTTTATCAATGTAAAGTTTTTTTTTAGGTAAATTGTAGCCACTTTTATTTTTATTAGAGTATAAGTTTGCGTAATTATCGAGCGATATATTTCTTGTCGGTTTTCAACCAAATGCTAATAGAATTTCAAATGGGCTTAATTATACAATATTGTAGAGAGCATAAATTGTCCAAAATATGCATTTACATAAACAGTATTATAACAGCAACATATTGATGAGAATTTGGAGTATCATAATAATCTAATACAACAATATTCTTAATTAATATAAATAATTTAGAAAACTGGTGGTAGGACCTCTTGTGAGTCCGCACGGGTAGGTACCACCACCCTGCCTATTTCTGCCGTGAAGCAGTAATGCGTTTCGGTTTGAACGGTGGGGCAGCCGTTGTAACTATAATTGAGACCTTAGAACTTATATCTCAAGGTGGGTGGCGCATTTACGTTGTAGATGTCTATGGGCTCCAGTAACCACTTAACACCAGGTGGGCTGTGAGCTCGTCCACTCATCTAAGCAATAAAAAATAAAAAAATAAAACCATATTTGGTTTTACGAAAAAAATTCAAGAGGTTTTCATTTCTAGAAATATTCAAATGGTATCCCTAATTATTAAATCTAGTTGTAATATTATAATCATTGAATCGTAATATTGCTTAAGATATTTTTTCTACTCAACTAGTCATTTAATATCACTACTAATTATTCGAATTAATGTTAAACTTTTCGAAAAAGATTGCTGCGGTTAGATTTATTGACAGAATACTATAAGAAAAATCATATAATATTCACAGAAAATTATATGTTTTATACAATTAAATTCAAATAACACGGCAAACTCAAAATACACTTAAACATATTATTAAACGTATTCTCATCCGCTTCCGCGAGCCATAGACATAATCAAAACTACTTTTGCGGTTTGATCTCGCCTACTAAAGAATTTCAAAGAGGTATTTAGTAACAAAATTAAAAAATAACATTAAGAAAACCATGAACATAATAATACAATTGAAATATACGCCTTTACTGAACGTTATGTTACAGAAAGTACGTTATGTTACCGCTTGGGGTGCTTCCAAAAGTAGTTGTACCAGAAGTGATATTAGTCAGCTTAACCATGAAATCTATCTTTTACCTTCCGATGCAATTTTAATACAATATTATCAAATTCACCACACTTTAAAAATGTCCCCACTGAATCAAACTGGACAACCCAAAACATATAAGTTATTAACAAACAAAGATATCAGAGCAGAAAAAGAAACCGTGTGTCATTGTTTTAGAACATAAAATTGAACACTGTTGATATTTTAGAATCTATCGTCTGTATTAACGGAGAATAAGGAATGAAAGTTACCAAGTTTTTTAATTAAATGTAATTACGCTTTGAAATAGCAGCTCCTAAAAGCTATCATTCAAAATTGATTTAATTTTTAAAACTTCTAAACCTTAACAAATTTACGATACGAATGCACGATACCCATTAAGATTGATCTATCACATTAATTTATCGCATACACATCTACAGATAAGAACTACATACATACTTTTAGAAACTATACATAGAGATTAACTACCAATGTTAGAATCAAAAAACACTATTTACGCCAACGCTCATTAAAAATTGGGGACTTAAATAAGTTTTATAAATATTTAAAATTTGATTTTTAAAAACAACGTTTTAACGCTCTTAACAATAATTCGTACAACTAATTTAAAGTAGATTCATAAGATTTTGGAATTTAATAAAGTGTCCAATAGTAATTTTTTTTTGTATAATATATTATATACTCTGAAGTCGATTATTAGAAACAGCTCAAAAATTATATTAATGTTCCACATATGCTACACGTTTATAAGATACGGTAAAAAGATAATTTTAATAAGATTTCTAATTTCTACAAGATATACGTAGATTTTTGGGGAAGGTTTCATTTTGTGGCAGTGTGCGTACGTTTCCCGAAATCTCTACAAACACTATTAGCACAACAACATACTAATTTTAAAGATAAATTCATACGCATAAGGAGTCATCGAAATGTGCATTTTAGTTAAAAGTTACAAAAAAAAGTTTTTTTTCCAAAATTAATGGGTTCTTATTTATACTCTACTTGCTTCATAGCTGGGAACGATTCCAGAGTCGAACCTGAAAAGACACAATGTTAGTACAACTCCAGTTCTACATAGGTGCGTTCATAATTTGAAAATCATTCTCACCCGGGCAATTAGTTGTTAGAATTGACTTTGAGACGGCGTCCCGTCGAACGACTCCTCGTTGATGAGACGCAATTTAACTGATTCCCTCCTTAGATTGTAGCTCGTTGAAATGTGACAATGCTTCACGTCAACTGTCAATAAATCTTCATTCAGTTCGACGCCACTTTTCTCTACGTCCGCCGCGGCACTCGGCTTTCTTTTGTGTCTGAACGATGTCGCCCTTTGCGAGCTGGATCCTAAATAGCTGTCAGTCGTCGTGTTACCGTTAAAAGTCTTTTCGGGACCAGCCCTGAGCTGTTCCATCTGAATGTTTCCTCTCGTCTGCGCCGAAGAATCGATACACGGAATCAATTGCTTGAATTCCTTACGAAAATTCTCGTTCATCCACGCGTATATAAAAGGATTGTAGCAGGTCGACGACATGGCTATTACATGTGCGACGAAAAAAATCAAAAAGTAATACTTCAGATGTATCGCGTACATGTAATAATCGTTACATAAGTTGATTATGTTCAAAGGTAGCCACGAGAGCCCGAAAATCGTTACCATGGCGATCAGCATTTGGTTCGTTCTCCGTTTCCTGTTTTTATCGAGTTCCTCTTTCTTCGAATTTTTACTAGCAGCCTTCGCTTTAGCCCTATCGTTCAATTTGAAGCTGACGCAAATATAACAGACCGCTATCACAATGAACGGTAGAACGAATTGCATAACGGATGTGACCGAGCCAAATATGCGCCGCAGTCTCTCCGACGGCCAGGTTTCCTCACAAAATTTTCCGAACTTGAAGTCGTAGTAGGTCATAAAAATAGCGTAGGGCGTCGTAACGGTAATGGAGAAAGTCCATATCATAATAATTACCGTAATGCAAGTCTCGATTTTCATACGTGGCCTAAAAGGGTATATAATGACGAAGAATCTATCGATTGCTATCGACATAAGCGTCAACGTGGATATGTATACACTGCATCCCTGTGCGAAAGGCATAATGTGACATAACAAAGAGCCCCAACTCCAAGTGCCTCGGAACGTGTAAAGGGGAGTAAAGGGAATCGCGAATATACATAACAAAATGTCGGATAAAGCCAAATTGCTAATGAAAAGATTCGTAACTGTCTGCATCGCCTTGTTTCTGATGACAACAAAACATACTAATATATTTCCAAGAAGACCTAAAACGAATATGATGGTGTAAATAACGCAGAACATAGCTTGCACCCATTTGTTATCGATTATATTTTCGTGGCTGTTCGCTTGAAAAGGAGGAAGACCGTTCGCTGTCGCATTTGTAATTTTTTCCGATATATTGCTGATGTTCAAATCGGTATAATTTACAATTGTTTCGTTCATTGTTCTTGCCGGTATCCCCGCCGTTCTAAAGTCTAGGCAACGATTTATTTACGTTAAAATGACAGTTTTACGATTCTGAGTGAACTGATTTATCTTGCAAACCTGTAACAAAATAGAAATAACATTTTAACATCACGGTTTCAATAAATACGGGTCTATATTTCTGAATGAACAATGAATGTTTATTTGGACATACTACTTTGTTCTAATAATCGTGTCTGGAATCAAGTTAGTTGTTTCGGATGGGATTTATCAAATGAGCATGAATATTTCCAGCAGTGGACTGCTATACGCTGATGATGATGATGAAGATGATGATGATTATGCTACTTCGACTACCTCAAACTCCCATCACAACATTCCCCTTGCTCATTCATTATGACCGACTCGGTGGTGTAGTAGTATTATAATTATGGAATATTGCAAATAACGTTATTTTTCTACCTGACCAACTGTTGTTTATACTAGCCCTGATAGAGCGTGTTAAAAGCCCACACAGATGGTCACCACCGACCCAGACATTACCGCCGCGAGCTAATCATAATATATTCTCGCTTGAATGGTATATATGCTATCCATTATTATAAATCGCTTTTTTACTGGCTTATATGAACGAACTGAGAAACGATTCATTTTTTAAACAATCCTAACAAAAATATCAAATACAATACCCACACATCTCACCTGACCATTATTCGACATGAGTAGCCCCATAAACGCGTTTATCAATATTCAGTGTACGGGATCTTTACCGAAAACAGAGGCAGACTGTAGTTAAATCTCACAACATCACAACATTAAACAAATATTAATATTTTTGTATATTATTTATATTATAAATATTTATACAAATATTATAAGGTAGACAAAAATCTATTGACGCGCGAGGTCAACGATCGTTTGTGACGCACACATGCTTCGCCCAAGCAGGAGTGTCACTATGATCAATTAATTGAAGGGGTGGAATCCAGCCACTTTGTTTTATTTACAAATGAAAACGTTTAACTAAGACGAATATATAATGTAAATTTTTAATCAAATAAATCCGAGCTCACTACGAGGCCAGAAATTTTATTATCACTATAGGCAGACGATGATATGGCCCATCTTATGGTAAGTAGTTACCGTTGCTCTTTGACATCAGCAAAATCACGGGCATAACCAAGCCGCTGCTTAGGTACTGTAAATATTTAGTCTTCATAGGCATCGACAGGGTCTGGCATAGGGCACTTCTGTCGAAGCTACCATCTTACGGAATCCCCGAGGGTCTCTGCAAGTGGATCGCTAGCTTTTTGGATGGACGGAGCATCACGGTCGTTGTAGACGGTGACTGTTCTGATACCATGACCATTAACGCTGGCGTTCCACAAGGTTCGGTGCTCTCCCCCACGCTTTTCATACTGTATATCAATGACATGCTGTCTATTTATGGCATGCATTGCTATGCGGACAGCTCGGGGGACGCGCGATATATCGGCCATCAGAGTCTCTCTCGGAGCGTAGTGCAAGAAAGACGATCAAAACTTGTGTCTGAAGTGAAGAACTCTCTGGGGCGGGTCTCCAAATGGGGTGAATTGAATTTGGTTCAATTTAACCCGTTAAAGACACAAGTTTTCGCGTTCACTGCGAAGAAGGACCCCTTTGTCATGGCGCCGCAATTCCAAGGAGTATCCCTGCAACCTTCCGAGAATATAGGGATACTTGGGGTCGACATTTCCAGCGATGTCCAGTTTCGGAATCATTTGGAAGACAAAGCCAAGTTGGCGTCCAAAATGCTGGGAGTCCTCAACAGAGCGAGGCGGTACTTCACGCCTAGACAAATACCAGCTTCTTCCATTTGACTCCATACAGAGGAGGGCCGTTCGGATTGTCGAAAATCACATTCTCATGGATCGTTTGGTACCTCTGGGTCTGCGGAGGGACTTCGGTTCCCTCTGTATTTTGTACCGTATGTTCCATGGGGAGTGCTCTGAGGAATTGTTCGAGATGATACCGGCATCTCGTTTTTACCATCGCACCGCCCGCCACCGGAGTAGAGTTCATCCATACTACCTGGAGCCACTGCGGTCATCCACAGTGCGTTTCCAGAGGTTTTTTTTTGCCACGTACCATCCGGCTATGGAATGAGCTCCCCTCCACAGTGTTTCCCGAGCGCTATGACATGTCCTTCTTCAAACGGGGCTTGTGGAAAGTATTAAGCGGTAGGCAGCGGCTTGGCTCTGCCCCCGGCATTGCTGAAGTCTATGGGAGACGGTAACCACTCACCATCAGGTGGGCCGTATACTCGTCTGCCTACAAGAGCAATAAAAAAAAAAGGCTCGTCATGATAATCGTCTTATCGTTGCCGCCGCTGACAACTCCCTGAATCCTGATCACGCAGGAGCCAGTCACCGTCGTCACCCTAGACACGTCCTTATGACACGTCCTATATTAGATGCCTTCAGCTTTAAAACTAGGAGCAGGCTAAGGGACCCCGGTAACCGTACTCGTCGAACTTTCGTCGTGTTTGACGTGCAACCTAACCCATGTATCAGCCCGCTGAGTTTGTCGCCGCATCTTCTCAGTGGGTCACGATTCCGGTCCGGTAGTAGATTCATTCGCGAAGTAGCTGCTCTTGTGTTGTTAGGTCTCCTTCGGAGGCGTTCGGGCAGCTGTTAGCAAATCCCACCCCTCCTGGCTGAGCCATTGCTCGCCCACCTGTCCTGGTGAAACTGGAAAGGCCTCGGGCCACCAGTAATCGTTCAATCACAAAAAAAAAAATCATAGTTTTACAGAATTCCAACTAATTCTGCAGCTCACTGTACATACTCGTATATGCACGTATACTATTTTGATTCCGTTCAGTCATTATTACAGTCTATATTAGCACACATAAAACAATTCAATCCATATTCCATGTTAATGAGAATAAATGTATGAACACTACGCTATCAAACATTAAAATTTAAAAAGAATACAACAAAAATCCTAATAAATAAAACAAAACTACAAATCCAATGAAAAGGTCGAATAACTTGAAACACACACATACAAATACATTCATTTTATCAATTTATCAAAATTTCAAACCGATATAGATCATTAAATGTATTTTAAAAATGATATATACAGCCGCCATTGACGCACAGCCGTGTCACGATCATAAATCCTAGACATTTTTATTATCTACCTGGGTCCATTTTGCTGGAGTGGAAAGCGGCTATTAATCTTCCATAGTGGCAATATTTAATCCACAAAAGTGCTACGAATTTCATGAAACTAGTAACGCTCTTGAGTCCTACTGTGTTGAAAAGATCAAAAATTAATTTGAAACGTCTAGCGAATGTTTCACAATCCGTTAATTTTCATGTCTTCTGTTCTTTTATATAAAGTGAATGTAATGAATGAATGAATAAGTAAGTTGTTTTTTTATGTAGAAAAGAAAATTAAATTTATTCTGTTTCACTTTTAATAGCTCGATTTGTTTTTAATTGTAGCCAGTAATAACGCATGTAATTATTTTACAATATGTGGATATACATAAACTGAACTATTCCCACAGGAGATTGGCAAAAAGAAAAGCAAAACCAAGCAAATATGTGTCTACATAGTTTTATTTGAGCAATCTGCGACTCTAAAGCTTTTTTTTTTCAAGGGATTTTATGACCTGGTAACTGAAACCTTTAAGTCATGTCTTATTTTAATTTATATTGATATTTTTATGAAAAATGATATTATGGAGTGAAATGAAATGAAGATGATTAATTTGAGACATTAATTAACTGGTATGAAATTAAATGAGATGAGATAATATGGGATATGATGAAATATAGTCGGGATGAAATATAATCTCAGTAAAATGGTGGTCATTTACTAACATTTAAACCTTTACTACATTTAAACCTGAAGAAACACTTAATAGACAAAATAAAACAAATCACACAACTTCACTCCTCGCGTTCCCGCCAAAAAATCCTCTAAAGCTTTTAAAATCACGATTGCATAGATTAGCGTGCACGAAGGCACAGAAAAAGAAACAAATAAAAACATCAGTTTCCCCACAGTCAAAATCTTGAACCAATTTTAGATTAGGTACACAGTGCCGCGAAAAAGACAGGAAGATTTCATAAAATCTAGTTTCATTTTCAGCGACACTGGCGACTTTCCAAAATGAACAAATGCAACTTGAATGCGAAATGACAATACATTTTATGCATAGAATGCCAATTACAAGACTGTTTATTTGTATAGAAATATTTTTTTGCAGTTTCATTGAAGGTGTCATAGGCGACATTTTGTTTTTAATATTCAACACTGACAGACGAGACGGGTGATAATTTTAAATGCACTAAAAGATTTTAAATACATTGCCAAGAAGCTACAAATTGTGAATCGCTAATCGCGTATATTATGAAGTTTTTAGAAAAAATAATAACATCGTATTGATCTTTCAACGTTCTAATTTTTTGGATCACACATGATGGTGCTTTAGTTAAACAAACCAGAGAAATAATGGAGATTATATTTTTACAGAGTAGAGGCGACGGAAGTCTAGTAAGTGGTAGTTAAGCCTTACCACGTATAGAGTACTAATAAACCACTAGAGTACTAATAAAACAAACACAACAGCTTAGACACATTGTAAATTTTCAGGTTTCACGATTTTAAGCATCCTTTAAACGTGCCCCCACGAAATCAAATACTGTTCAGTAGTAGTTCCATTTTTCATATCTAAAAATTGATAGTTTGATAATTAGTTCTGAAAATGATTTGCTTAGAAATGTGACCCGAAAAATCGGTATCTATCTATCTTCAGTATCGATTCTTTTGAGCTAGCTATCATTGGCAGTTAACTCGGTATATTTTATTTTAATTTTGGTCAGGAGGAAATTACCGGACTTCCGCTCTCCCCTGGGGATGGAGGGCGAGTCATGTCGGAATCGAACCGACTAAAACCTCCTGTCGCTCAACAATCCGTGTCCGAACCTCGCATGAGACTGAACTCATGAAAAGGCAAAGGGGGAAAGTGAAGCGTTTAGTGCGGAGTACATCTCTCCCATCACCCTCCCCCTCGGGACGCTGGACTGGCGATCGTCGGCGCCACGACCACCAGCCCTCTCGGTCGGCAGGCTATCCCGAGCCCGGCTAGATGGCGCCGGTTAGAATGAGTTATCCTACGGAATACCCCACTGGGTCAGAACCAGCGTGGGTCGAGGATAGTCGGCCAACCATCACCCGGATGCTCTTGCGTAAAACGCGTGCAGAGCAGCTTGCACGTCGTCTTCTTAGGCCCCCTTCGCCGGTCCCCAGACCGACATGTGAAGGGGACCCGAAACACTTAGAGGGCCACGGCTTGGGCGAGATCCGCCTCCCTGGTCCCCGTTCGACGGCGGCGGGCTTGTGCGTCTCTCACGCGCCCCGCCACCTCCTTCTGCGAGATGGTGCACTCGCAGAAGTCAAGCATCGCCTTCCACGATTCGTCGTCGCCGAGCATCGATGCCACAACACTCGGCAACGACAAGTCGTTTCCTATTTTTGCGACGAGGACACGGCGCCACCCCTCCCATCCGGGGCAGGCGACGAGCGTGTGCTCCGCCGTGTCCAAGTCGCAACCACAATGGTGGCACTCTGCCGTCGGCTCGGCTCCGATCCGGTGCAGGAACTCACCGAAGCAACCATGCCCAGTGAGCACCTGCGTGAGCCGGAAACTGAGGCGTCCTTTGTCACGATTCACCCAGTCCACAAGGACTGGGCGAATCGCCTCGACGGTCCTACGACCAGCCGAAAGGTCGGCCAGCCGCCTGGACAAAGTGTACCGCTTAGGTCAATTTCCAAATATCGTTGGAAGAAGAATTAATGGTTCTCATGAAACGCTGCAAGGGGATTTCGTTCCAGAGCAAGAAAGTAAGTACGTGACAGTAAATTTATCTGGAAACTTACTGTGATTGTCCACTCTGGTAGTATAAATGAGCTCTGCTCTAGTGACGAATTTTGCGATGATACCCGCAAAAGAAGATGACCGTATCGTCTTTAAGAATTCTTGAGATAATTAATACTCAGCATCATGGTCGGTTACTCTTGGCAGAGCAGTCGTGGTCATGTGGTATCCTTGTTTATTATTGCCTTGACAACTATTCTCCATTATTAGCGAGCTGAGGCTTGGCGCACGCACTCGTTAAATGGGGTTTTGGTAAGGTTTGGGGGTTTGCTTTTTCACTTGATCAGTCCAGCACATAGGGCATTTCACAATTTTTTGGTTAGATTTTTTACCGATTCCAACATTAAATACAACTGGTGTATATCTGTGGCTTGAAAATGTGCTCATATTCGGATCATTTGATACAATTACACCGGACTTCTTATTATTTAGGTCACTAGCTTATTGATTTGGGTTTAGTCTGTTTTAAATAAAGTTTTCTTACACGAATTACATGGTAAGACGTTCAACGAGGTTATTAAACAAGATTTTTTGCTTAGTGAGCGGCATACTAGCTTTTTTTTCTCTTATGATTTATGTAATGTATATTCGTATAGTTGTAAGGAACATTGTGTACAAATTCAACACTCTCTTGTTTGGTCGTGCTCACATGGCTTATGTTTCAAGCCAGATTTTGTTTCTTTTTACTTGCGTTTTTATGTATCTTTTTAGCTTGTGATGTGTATTGTGTGCCTAGTAAATAAATAAAAAAAGGGTGCGTGTACTTATGTACGCGCGTAAGAAGTTATGCTTTATTTTTATTAAATTTATTTCTTTCTTTTTTTATTTAAATTTTAATCAATTTGAAACAAAATCGATTAAACAACATCCTCAAACACGCGTATTGGACATCTCTTTTCTTGATATCGTATAAATTCGGTTATTCTCGGTACGGTTCGGAAAGTTCACCTGCGGCTATATTCATACTCGCCAAGACGTCGGTCGTATTGTAATGAGCGATTTAGTGGGCAACTTCATTCTGTTAATTTTATGTCACGGTGCGCGCGCATCGTAAAATTTCACTCTCATCAATTTTTCATAACGCGCCTAAAGAAGTATAACTTCAATTAATAAAAAATAAAATAACGTAACTTCGAACTGAACGTGGAAGTTCCACAAATGACTCCTACGAAATGGAATGTTATAAATAAGTACAGATGTAACTGATTTAAACTAATATAACGGTTGAACTATGCTTTCGTGTTCGCAGTTTCCGTATTTCCAAATGTTCGTCATTTAGAGTATAGAAAACGTAGGAAATTGTGGATGAGTATATCAGAGGAAGTGTGAAAGTGGCCCCGGTAAACAACAAATTAAGGAGCG
This sequence comes from Bombyx mori, assembly GCF_030269925.1. Classification (NCBI taxonomy): domain Eukaryota; kingdom Metazoa; phylum Arthropoda; class Insecta; order Lepidoptera; family Bombycidae; genus Bombyx; species Bombyx mori. The sequence goes on from NC_085117.1 coordinate 15,673,294, forward strand.
GACGGTTAGCGTGGTATGGACATGTGATGCGTAGAGAGAAGATGCATGTGACTAGGAGATGTATGGAAATGGTAGTGCAAAGTAGAGGGGGAAGAGGTCGACCAAAGAAGACATGGATGGAGTGTGTGAATGACGATATGAGAGAGAGAGAGGAGTGAGTGTTGAGATGACGGCTGATAGAAGAGAATGGAAGAGAAAAATTAGCTGTGCCGGCCCCACCTAGTGGGATAAGGTGGAGAAAAAGAGAGAGGAAATTGTGGAACGAATATGATTATAAAATTCCTCCCGATTTAATCGTAAAAGAAACTCAATCATGTTTGCAATTCGCGTACTCATTTGTTTTTGTATTTACGTAAATATCGGAGGTAAGGCGTGCTGTGAATCCGCTCTCGTATTTCGTTCGCAAAACAAGAAGACGTTTCTATGAGAAGGGCGTTAAGTCTTTTTTCGTATAACTACTATTATAAAATGACATGAGAAATAACTTTCAACACATCATCACGGGCTTTAAGCATATGACACTGCTATTTTATCAATAAACTAGCTGACCCGGTAGACTTCGTAGTGCCTCAATCGATAAATAAAAGACCTAAACTTTTGTATAAAATAAACTTAAAACAAACAAAGGGAACCCGTCCGACGGGGGACACATCAAAAGAAAAACAAAATTGTTATTTTTATTTAATTCCGAGCATTTTCATATTTATCTACCTTTTAAACCTTCTATGGACTTCCGCAAATAATTCAAGACCAAAATTAGCCAAATCGGTCCAGCCGCTCTCGAGTTTTAGCGAGACTAACGAACAGCAATTCATTTTTATATATATAGATCGAAGATAGATGTTTACTGCCAATATTAAAGTCACACATTTATTGTTTGACCTTTAAAATACTAGTAATACATTCCGATCGAACGTAACTTTGATGTGACGTTTAAGTTCCAATTGGAAAATTAAATATTAACGAAAAATCCTCGCAAAAAAGTAAATCATTACGTAAATTAGATTAAATATTATGATATAATTTCCAGCTGAATTATATTTCATTGCATCTTCTTAGCGACAAAAGCTAATACTCATTTCATTTTTCAAAAATGTTATTAAAAAAAACTATAAAATCGGTCATAATAAAAGTAAGTTTTACTAATCAAATTAATACGTAAACAAATCGAACGATAGTTCAGGTGTAATTGAATATTATTAAATCTTCAAATAAATGGCGCCATATCAATAACAACTGTTAGCCTTTTCTCCGTCATCGGACACGTGCGAGCCATGACCTTCCGGTGCAATCTTTAAAGTAATTCTATAAATAAAGTTCTCGTTTCAAATTTTTTCAACCATTTATATTATAACAAAGTTACTTAATTAAAACATTTATCGAACACGGCACGTAAGAAATATAAAAGAAACAATCAACTAAAAATTTGAGGTTACCGTGTCAAATCTAAAGGGCATTCGGGTTCTTCATACTTACGAGGAAAATTTTTTGAATCTTATTTGAACAAATTTCGAAAACACTGAACTGTCACTTATAATTTGAATGAAAATTATAATTATATGTAAAAAATAGCTTATAAAGAATAAAAATAGCATTTGTTTTTGCCCGAGTTTCGACTACATTGACGCATGACAAGCGCGGTTTTGGATGTGCACATGCGCATAGCGCCTCGAATGGGGGGATGATAAGCAATTATTTCTGTGAAATTTCCGACTTGCCACGCCGTATCGGAAATTTAGGGCTTGGCCCATTCCAGTCGTGTGTGTAGTTGATTGTTTTCAAAAGTAGTCGTGACTCGGCGAAACTCACGAAATTACGCATTGCTCTAGAAAAACAAAAATATAAGCGTCGGCCTAACATTTTCTAAACATTAAATATTCCAATTGTTTACTTGTACAACATAAACAATCTTTTACTTCTCTCAGTACCGGTATTTATTTTACAAAATAAATTTAGTAACAAGAATCTCGATGAAAAACAACAGACGGTGTTGTTAAAAAGAAGACTGAGTTTTTTCTTTGCTCCATTAACTTATTTCTTCGTAACAAGCAAAGTTAATTATATTTGCGTTATTTTTAACTCGAACAAAGCAGCAATTCTCTTTGAATGCAATGTAACGTACTTACTAGGTTTCTAATAACCATATATATCCAATAAGTGAGGAATTGAACTTATTTCTATAAGTACAACATTAATGTAGCTACGTATAAATATGTAAATGTTTTAAAACACAAAATGATAATTTATGAACGATGATTTATGATTGATACGATTTTAATAGTACATCATAAGTATATCCGTACTTATTTCTAGAAATCTAGGAGTTGCAACAAGAATATATTCAGTATTTACTTATATATTTACTGCAATATAATAACAATAAGTTAATTGAAACATGGTAGTTTTTATATTACAAGTTTAAATATAAAGTATATCAGGCACAATGAACATAAAACTCAAACTTTTTACTACAATTATTGTTTTATCGCCATCTGCCTAGCTTGATAATTATGTATTAGGTTAAATACTCAATTGCTTTGCAATTATAATTGTGTAGTGCTTGGATAAGATTGGATGGTAAATGCTTACTCCTTTAAACCAAATCGAATGACTGCTTCGTGACTGAATTAATCAAAAAGGTTTGAATACTTATATAAGTTCACAATACGCACAAATTGCCCCATATGACTAATGACGCTATTTAAGCTTTTGATTTATGAAACTTATGACACGAACGTTAAAAGTAAAAAAACGTTATATTTGTCTGAACTAGTCACAAGTTTAAAAAAAAGGAAACTTGTCTTTAAAAACAAAATTGTGAAAATGACGCTGAACACAAGAAAATGCGGTCCCAGCACTAGCGTAAACGTAGGCGGATGAGGCCGGATACCGACTCGGAAATACGTGCAGATTATTTTCCTATAGACTACGATTCAAAACACTGGTTCATAAAAAAGGGATATTAAAATATAAAGAAAACGGTTATTTCCAATCATAAAGATAAATTATTTTATGGACTAGGTGGTGACTAGGCAGGCGGTGATGATGACTAGGAGATGTATGGAAATGATAGTGCAAGGTAGAGGGGGAAGAGGTCGACCGAAGAAGACATGGATGGAGTGTGTGAATGACGATATGAAGGAGTGAGTGTTGGAGATGACGGCTGATAGAAGAGAATGGAAGAGAAAAATTTGCTGTGCCGACCCCACCTAGTAGAGTAAGGTGGAGAAAAAGAAGAAGAAAGATAAATTATTCAAGAAGAAATTTAATATTTAATATCATCGTCCACGTGTGTTATTCATTTTATAATTTCTGACAGTTCAATATAAAATGAAATATATCTATTTAATTTGGAATGGGGGTCCCAAATATTACTAGATTTAAATTATTATTAGATATTAATTTAAAAAAATACAATGGTTGAAACAACACTCACAGATAACTTAGACATTTGTTACTACGAAAATTAATTAAACCGCAAATGAATTTTAATTATAACTCTTTAATTTGCAATGACTTTCTAATTCAACGACTCTTATTTTACTTAGTGTTCTTAACTACTCAAATTGGCTGCACAGACTAACAAACTTACCTTGGTAACGAGTCTTCATGTAAAATAAACCAGAGGCCGGACGCGATCTCCGTCAAACATTTCACTAATGGAACCATCAATTTCAAATTAATCTAGTTCCGAACTTTGCTTTATTGACAGGAATCAACCGCAATATTTCAGACATTCTAACACGGTAATGTCGTTTTGTGTAATACGATTTTATGCTATAACTGTTTACGGAAAGCCAAGTAAAAATTAGAATAGTCAAAAGAAAGAAAAATGTGAAGAGTTTTTTTTTTTTTATTTGGCTGGAAATGTCATCATCGTCGTTATTAACACAGTCGTCCACTGCTGAATATACTCGTAGGCCTCTCACAAATTTACACCACTGATCCTCGACTAACTTCACTCATTTCTTACCGGTCTGGGACGGCGGGATGGATGTAATGTGCTCTGCGTCAACCTTGTCCCGCCGTCTCAATAGCCCCGACTGGGTCCGAGGTTGGGCGCCGGTTGTGAGCGGCAGGAGTTTTTAGTGAGGTTCCACTCCCACATACCCCACCTGCCGCGCGCTTGAGGGAGATCCGGCGATTTTCTCCTGAGGAAAAAAAATTTATTACCGATCACCCTTCAATCTTCATAGCTCCACCTGGCCAGGTAGCGTCCCACTTTACATTTGCTGGGGCACGTTCTCTATTCGTGAATTCCTCTGCTCCAGTGAACGTCGATTCCACAACATGTATGTCTACCCCACCGCCACTTACACTGAAAATGTGAATACATTTTACTATTATTTATTTACTACCGCCCGTTTTTACTACGTCGTCGTCTTGAAGTCGTCGTGGCCTGAAGGATAAGATGTCCGGTGCATTCGTGTTGAGCGATGCACCAGTGTTCGAATCTCAGGCGGGTGGTACCAATTTTTCTAATGACATACGTACTCAACAAATGTTCACGATTGACTTCCACAGTGAAGGAATAACATCGTGTAATAAAAATGAAACCCGCAAAATTATAATTTGCGTAATTACTGGTGGTAGGACCTCTTGTGAGTCCGCACGGGTAGGTACCACCGCCCTGCCTGTTTCTGCCGTGAAGCAGTAATGCGTTGTTGTAATTTTTGATGTGAAACAACTATAGCCGCACGTAAAACCGATTTCTGGCGTGGCGACGCATGCCGTGGCGACGCGTCGCCTCGCTATATGATGGTATATATATACAGTCTATATGCAGTAGTATGTACGGTGTGGCGACGCATCGCCATGCGCAATCGACTGTGCGATTCTCTCCCACTCGATCCGGCGCTAAGCCATCTCTCTCGCTACACTGAGCTCGGATACCTATAGTGTATATTCCGTAGTGTATACAGTGTTGTTTACTACAGTACACATAACCTGTGTTTTACTTGAAAATAAATTATTTTTTCGTAATATTTTATTTTATCATTATGACAAATTTAGTTCCTATCACAATCTGTTCTTTTCTGCATATTACTTTTACAAAATAATGTCGATGTTTCACATCTGCCAGGCGTCCCGTGACGGCTCACATATTTTTTCTAATGAAATACGTACTCAACAAATGTTCACGATTGACTTCCACGGTGAAGGAATAACATCGTGTAATAAAAAGCAAACCCGAAAAATTATAATTTGCGTAACTACTGGTGGTAGGACCTCTTGTAAGTCTGCGCGGGTAGGTACCACCACCCTGCCTATTTCTGCCGTGAAGTAGTAATGCGTTTCGATTTGAAGGGTGGGGCAGCCGTTGTGACTATACTTGAGACCTTAGAATTTATATCTCAAGGTGGGTGGCGCAGTTACGTTGTAGACGTCTATGGGCTCCAGTAACCACTTAACACCAGGTGGGCTGTGAGCTCGTCCACCCATCTAAGCAATAAAAAAAACTACCATATCTCAAATAGCCTATTTCAAATTTAGTATTACCATAATGACATTATAAATAAAGCATTATAAGCGTGACAAACATTAAGCTTGTTAAATTCTTGCTTGTTTCCTCAATGAAATTTAGCAAAATAGCTTTTTCCATTACATAAAATGAAAAGTCTGAAAGACACTGAGTAGTTGAACTTTTACAATTATACAGTAATTACAAAGTAATTTTGATAAAACACAGACTATTTTTCTTAAGAAAACTTTATATTCTGTTTTAGAAATGTTCAATTGATATTTGCAAATTGTTTATTTCAAAAATATCTAACTTAAAATAACCTTGCTTGATTTCTTAGAAGTTTACTGAACGAGAAGAATAAATAAATAGCAAGACCGTTTCTTTCATAACGTTCGTGAAATATTTATTCATTAATCTTAAGAATTACGTTTTAAATGGCTATTTGGAGAATTGTGGGGACAACATAGCACTTATTTACTTCAACGGCGAAAATATCAATACGTCGAATAACTACAGTTTGAAATGGAACACTTCTTTCGAATGAATACATTGTTATTCAGACCACAATAGCCCAATTCTGGATATGAGCCTTTGCGAATATACATTTTCAGAACACGACACTCCACGGGGCCAAGGAGCGCTTCACACTACTTTGGCCACTTTCGGGTCTCCACTCGAGAACTCGTTTGTTTAGCGACAGTCCATTTTTCGACATAAGCGGCTAGTTTATTGACTAATTGAGACTATACAGCATAATTGATTGTGATAACAACAATTTATTTCATTCTCATATTTATGCAAAATTATAACTTTTTTTTTTTTGTTGCCGCTGTAGGCAGACGAGCATACGGCCCACCGGACATGGTGAGTGGTTACCGTTGCCCATGGACTTCAGCAATGCCAGGGGCAGAGCCAAGCCGCTGCCTACCACTAAATACTCTCCACAAGCCTCGTTTGAAGAAGGACATGTCATAGCGCTCGGGAAACACCGTGGAGGGGAGCTCATTCCATAGCCGGATGGTATGTGGCAAAAAAGATCTCTGGAAACGCACTGTGGAAACATAACTCTTCCAGTTTTGCTATATTTTTATTTAGGCTTGTTTATTTTAAAACTTATAGACTAGTTTAGGTAAAGATGTACAACGTCAACTTTATATAAATCAGTGCTCGCTCACCAAAAATCATAATGAATGATTATGATTTTTTGGTGAGCGAGCACGTTGCAGCCAGGAGAGGGATTCGTCGTACAAAACATATGGTTTGTTTGTTAATGTGATCAGCTGATCTTGTTTCTAGATTATTCGATGTGCTCACTATCTTACTTCAAAGGATTATCATGAAAAAGATTTTATGAAAGAATGACTTCAAAGCGTCATTTACAATGTATATAACACATTTTTAGATAGAATCTGGTGTTAAGTGGTTACTGGAGCCCATAAACATCTACAACGTAAATGCGTCACCCACCTAAGATATAAGTTCTAAGGTCAAGTATAGGTACAACGGCTGCCCCACCCTTCAAACCGAAACGCATTACTGCTTCACGGCAGAAATAGGCAGGGTGGTGGTACCTACCCGCGGGGACTCTCAAGAGGTCCTACCACCAGTAAAATAGTCATTAGTCATAATTCAGTTACGGTCATCCTACGTATACTTAGAAATTTAACCATGTTGACAATATCTTTGTAAAAACATTATAAATTAAATCAAAAAAACATTCAGTTTTTTTTTACCTTATATCGGTACGATCATCAATTATATAATAGTTAAATTAAAGGACTTAAGCAATAATTCCAGGAGTCGGAATGTTCTTATCAAACGTCATATAGGAGACGAGGGTTGGTCCCGGGTGTTATGTCGTTACTAACTAAATATACCGCAATACGAATGATTTATTATTTTAATTTAATAAAGTTGATGTATCGCGCTAGTGTAGTTTACGATAGTGTTTATTTAGGAAAGGCCTTTATCTGTACTAATATATAAATCTACAGTGGTTTTTACGGATGTTCCGTTATAACTACTGAACCATGCATCCGATTGACTTGAAACTTGGTATCCATGTAGAAAATACATGTACTTAATGGATAGGCTAATATTTATATGAGTGTTGGACTCCCTACACCAGTTGCGGGGGTGTTAATGATGAGAATATTTGTGGGGGTGAGAAATAATAATGTTAATTTTAAATAGCCAGCGAAGCGGATGGGTAAGCTAGTTTCTCCTAAAACCATGGATGTGGGTGCGGATGTGTTGTGACTGTGAAGCAGTAATGCATTTCGGTTTGAAGGGTAGGGCAGCCGTTGTAACTATACTGAGATCTTAGAACTTATATCTCAAGGTGGGTGGCGCATTTACGTTGTAAATGTCTATTGGCTCCAGTAACCACTTAACACCAGGTGGGCTGTGAGCTCGTCCACCCATCAACGCAATAAAAAAAGCCTGGGTAACAGTCGTAAGATCTAATATAAGGGGTCACACAACCGTTGTACGGATAATAGGGTGTCATGTGATACTGCACAGGTACATACCAGAACCCTGTCTACCTCTGGCGTGAAATACTCCATTTTGGTTTGAATGGTGGAACCAGGCGTTGTTCTATATAAATGCTGGGTGATGGCATACACGTTGCGATGTCTATTAATTTCGGTAATCACACTTTCCCGAGCGCTATGACATGTCCTTCTTCAAACGAGGCTTGTGGAGAGTATTAAGTGGTAGGCAGCGGCTTGGCTCTGCCCCTGGCATTGCTGAAGTCTATGGGCGACGGTAACCACTATAATCAGGTGGGCCGTATGCTCGTCTGCCTACAAGGGCAATAAAAAAAAACCATAATAACAGATGAGATGTGAGCTCGACCACTTGCTTAAGAAAAAATATCCTATTCATAGCTTCAATAGATATATACAGATATATTAAAATTATCGAGCGATGGGACTTATTGTGAACTTTACTTTAACTGAGCATGTAATTCAGTAATCAGTAGGTTGGCGAGCTTTTGACAAACTTATCCGCCATATATCTGTTAATAAAACCGATCCGGTCAGAGAACAAACAAAACTGTGACAGTCAAAGGTCCCTTTGTTGTATACGAGATTACGATTAAGCTGGACTCAATTTATTATTCGATCTACTATCGTACATGATAATCCATTTTCAAATTTCATTCTCATATCTAGCGTTTCTTTGTAGGAATTCTTTTTTTTTCTTTGTTTTTTATTGCCCTTGTAGGCAGACGAGCATACGGCCCACCTGATGGTGAGTGGTTACCGTCGCCCATGGACTTCAGCAATGCCAGGGGCAGAGCCAAGCCGCTGCCTACCGTTTAATACTCTCCACAAGCCTCGTTTGAAGAAGGACATGTCATAGCACTCGGGAAACACCGTGGAGGGGAGCTCATTCCATAGCCGGATGGTACGTGGCAAAAAAGACCTTTTTTTTTTTTTTTTTTTATGATTGAAAGTTTACTGGTGGCCCGAAGGCCTTTCCAGTTTCACCAGGACAGGTGGGCGAGCAAAGGCTCAGCCAAGAGGGGTGGGATTTGCTAACAACTGCCCGAGCGCCTCCGAAGGAGACCTAACAACTCAAGAGCAATTGTTTCGCGAATGAATCTACTACCGGATCGGAATCGCGATCCGCTGAGAAGATCCGGCGAGAAACTCAGCGGGCTGATGCATGGGTTAGGTTGCACGTCGACCTCTTTGTCGAGTTCGACGAGTACGGTTACCGGGGTCCCTAAGCCTGCCCCTAGTATTAGAGCTGAAGGCATCTAATGCAAAGGTTATTGGATCTGATGGATCCGTAAGGACGTGTCTAGGGCGTCGACGGTGACTGGCTCCTGCATGATCAGGATTCGGGGAGTAGTCAGCGGCGGCAACGATAAGGCGATTATCATGACGCATAGCCTTATCGAAGTATCGTTCCGACGCTGACTTCATGTATTTCCGAATTGATTCGAGGCCCAGGTCGTCGTGTAGGTCAACGTTCCTCACGAACCACGGAGCCCCGACAGCTAACCTGCAAAAGCGGGATTGTAGAGATTGGAGGGTGTCTATGTGTGTGCGGGCCGCGTGAGCGAACACCACACTCGCGTAAGTCATGACGGGCCTTATGCAAGTTTTGTAAAGTGTCACCTTGTTCCGAAGGGACATTTTACTCCGCTTACAGATCATGGGGTAGAGTCTACCGAGAATAAACGCGGCACGGTCACGGACTGATTTTATATGCGGGCGGAATGTCATCGATGCATCCAGGGTAACGCCCAGGTACTTGACCTTCCTGGCCCAGGGTATGGGTTGTCTAAAGAGAGTAATCGGGGGTGTGAGATTCCTCCTCCTAATCCGGGAGGAAATCCGTGTGGAGCTTCCCCTCTGAAATAGCACCGCAGTACTTTTCGCTGGGTTGATGTCTATGCGCCATTTTCGGAACCACTGTCCTAGGGCTAGGGCTGCGCTCTGAAGCTTCTTCGCGATTAGGGACTTATTTCTACTAGAATAGTAAACAGTCGTGTCGTCGGCGAATAAAGCTAAATGGGTCGGCGGCGACCGGGGAATATCGTTGACGAATAAGCTAAATAGGAGGGGTGAGAGGACAGAGCCTTGCGGGACTCCAGCTGTGAGAGGTCGTGGGGAGGAGCGGGTTCCCTCGACTCGATATCGAAAAGAGCGGTTCGACAAGAAGTCCCGTATGATGAGCACGAGACTATCCGGCACGCCCATGTTGAATAGTTTGAAAATCAAACCATTGTGCCAGACTTTGTCGAACGCTTTTGCGACGTCGAAGAAGAGAGCTCCCGTGTATAACGGTTTTGGTCGATTAAGCCCCACAAGAATGTGCTCCGTGAGGCGGTGCACCTGTTGAACGCATGAGTGATTTGTACGGAATCCGAATTGTTCATCGATAAGAATGCCCTTGGATGAGACGAAGTCTCTGAGGCGTTTGTAGAGCAGACGCTCATACAGTTTGCCTAGAGACATGAGGAGGCTAATCGGGCGGTAGCTCGTCGGATGATTTTTTGGTTTACCGGGTTTATGTATGCCGATAACGTCCGCTTCTTTCCACACCGCGGGAAAGATACAGTTCGCCATAGCGGCATTGAAAATAGATGCCAACATCACGATGAGTTGGACGGGTAGAAGTTTAATAACGCGGTTGGATATACCGTCGGAACCGGGAGCCTTGCGAGGACGTAGGTCTTTGATCAAGTCTTTAACTTCCATCGGGGTGACGGGTGGTAACGCATCAGAGGGTGGCAAGGAGGCTCTGCGTTCTACCTCACTGTCTACTAATTCTACATGAACAGGGTCCACGGATTGAGTGCTGGGCGTGCACTGGGTTTGCAATGTATCGGCCAGCAGCTCTGCTTTTTCGTCATCATCGAACGCCGCGAGTCGGCCTGAGGGGCCTACGAGGGGGGGCATAGTTACTACCGTATCCGATTTGAGAGTACGAGCTAAGCGGTAGTAAGACCTTTGAGAGGGCGCGAGTCCTTCTAAGAAATCAGACCATCTGGCATCTCGGACTTCGGTGATGCGAGACTTTACGTCGCGTTGTAGGGCACGCATTCGAATACGATTTTCCGCGGTAGGATACCTATCGTACGCACGGATCGAGGCGTTCTTAGCTCTAAGGAGTTCCCTAATATCGTCGGGCAATTTGAAGCGGTGAAGGAAGTCCTCCGCTACAACTTGCTTCGATGACCTATCTAATGTCGAGGTGATGTGTGACGTTACGATGTCTATGGCTTCAGCGGTATCCTGAGGAGACGGGATAGAGTCCGGACTAAACGGAAGCGTTGGTGGATCAGATTCAGCCAGGCTGATGCCCAGCGTGTGCCAATCCACCACAGTCCTCGTGACGGGAACGGAATCGGGAGCGCGACCGAGCTTCATAACGACGGGACGGTGGTCTGAATCTAACTCTGAAACTACTTCGATCGAGTGTAAGCGCAGAGTTACGTTTTTTAATAACGCTATGTCGAGTATATCCGGGCGATGCGCGATATTTAGCGGGTAGTGAGTCGGGGTTAGCGGAGCGACGATATCGAAGGCGAGATCATCGACTAACGCGTCAAGCCGCCTGCCATTCGGGGTTGTGGTGTGTGAGTTCCACCTGATGTGTTTACAATTTAGGTCGCCCGCCAGAATGACAGAGCTCCCCATACCGAGCAGCGCCTCGATATCACTGCTTAGAACGATCTTATCCGGTGGAAGATAAACGGACGCGATAACGATCGGCGCGTGTCCCGTCAGTGAGATTCGGCACACTGATGCTTCGATATTAGCGAGCGCGGGAGGATCGAGCGGGACGCAATGCAGGGCTCTTCTATAGTAAATGACGGTACCACCACCACGGGCAGAGAGCCTGTCGTTCCTGACCATGTTATAGTTCGCGATTTTAGGGTCACGGCGCGCGGGCTTAAGTAGGGTCTCCTGCACTAAAAAGATATCAATTTGGTGGTCACGCAAAAAGTCAGAAACCTGATCACGTTGATTTGCGAGACCGTAAGCGTTAAAAAATCCTATCGTTACGGATAGGGGCTTTATTCTACTTATATACGCCATTGATTACCGGCGGAGTGAGGGGAGGACGTACGTATTTAATGACGCGTATACGTCGGCGTATTCCTGCACAACGGCGATAAAGTGTTGTGCAGTGGAGGCAGCGCGAATGGCGTCGCCCAAAGCGTTAACGCGCTCAAAGTTGATCGACTGAAAGAAGTCGATCGCTAAAGCGAGATTGTCGGACGCGGTCGGAGGGCAAGTCGCGGGAGAGGGACGAGTCGCGGGGGCGGGACGAATCGCGGAGGAGGGAGTTGTAGCCGTGTTCGTGTACGGCAGCGGTTTTGCCCAGGCCGAGACACTGGGCACCGCCGCCGGAACGAACGCTGGCTTAGCCTGCGACGCAGAGGGTGCCGAGGCTTTGATGTCTGGGCCGGAAGCTCGGAGGCGGTTTTGGCGGGCGACGCGGCGATTTATTTTAGGGAAAAAAGACCTCTGGAAACGCACTGTGGATGACCGCAGTGACTCCAGGTAGTATGGTATAGTTCTGCAGTTATATATGATGGGCGCGGTTTTTAGAATTACATACAACGATTTTATGTGATTTAATCTAGTTGTTATTTATTTTCATTTTCATTACGACGTTTCTAATACTTTACATTGGTCAAAGTCGACTAAACTTTTGGTCATCTTATATTTGAATATTATGCTAGTACAAAAAAAACTATCATATACCTATACTGACGTGTGATGATTTTTTGGTCCGTCACGGCGTTACTCCTACATTTTCATATTTATTTCTTAACTAGCTGACCCGGCAGACTTCGTAGTGCCTCAATCGAGAAACAAAAGACCTAAACTTTTGTATAAAATAAACTTAAAACAAACAAAAGGAATCAGTCCGACGGGGGACACATCAAATTGTTATTTTTATTTAATTTCGAGCATTTTCATATTTATCTTTACCCTTTAAACTTTCTCTGGACTTCCACAAATAATTTAAGATCAAAATTAGCCAAATCGGTCCAGCCGTTCTCGAGTTTTAGCGAGACTAACGAACAGCAATTCATTTTTATATATATAGATAACAACAATCTAAACACCTATGCACCGTGAAAAGTAGGCAATCACTCCAAACATCAATCTATTTCTGACGAAGCATGTTGCGGATAATAACATGTACTTTTATAGGAATATGGTGTTTTTTTTTTTATAATAAAATAATTGTATTATAATATAAATATTAAATAACTGTATGGAACAAAATATCATATTTGGAGAATATATCTATTTCTTCACTAACTCTTTTCATGAAAATTTAAGGACGAAACGTGGGTTTTTTTTTTCGAAACTTTTAAAAATTATTCGTTTTCTTTAGTCGTTTCCTGAATGTCATTTACTTTAATGAGAGCTTGGCCTTTGATTTGAATGCAAATCGCGGTCGACCTTACGTCGTTTTAGCATTAGCTGGGCTACGGGGATGCGGAACAGCAACGCGCTTAAAATATAGTTTTAATTTTGAATAATAAATTATTATTAAAATTTAGATTTTGAATAATGGGATCGTTGATGATCCTGATCTCACGGATAAGTCTTTTGGGTATTCCACGCGATTATTCAACAGGAAATTGTCTGAAAAGCTAACAGATATAATAACGATATAATAACGTAATTAAAACAACATTTACGGCTTAAGCTCGTCTGCGTGTGTGTGTGTGTGTGTGTGTGTGTGTGTGTGTGTGTGTGTGTGTGTATTGACATGTGAAACGTGATTTTTGTAATCAGTCAAAACGAATTCTAGACCGCTAGAAGTCTACAAATATTCTTTAATGAAAAATAAACAGAAGTTAGCACAATAATCAGTGGCGAGCTTTGGGGGAGGCCTATGTCCAGCAGTTGACTGCCGCAGGCTGATGATGATGAACACAATAATCAAATGTCGACTTACGACACGACGGTTGCGGAGAGTACTTAATGGTAGGCAGCAGCTTTGTTCTGCGTCTGGCATTGCTGACGTCCACGGTAACCACTCACCATCAGGTGGGCCGTATGCTCGTATACCTACAAAGACATTATAAAAAAAAGAACACCTTTTTACCCGCGCAATTAAGCCGTAAAAGCGATCTTAATTATATCTACAACTTGCGAAAACTGAAGAGAAAACTATAACAAACACAAAACATATAATCTTTCAACTAAATCATACAGTATATAACTATCATAATAATATATAAACGTCGAACGTGTGCTATTTTACTACGAATATCTTCCTATTTTAATTAATTTCATTAATATTTCAAACTAAAGCAAACCGTAGCAATTGAATAAAACAAAAAATCATTAATGAATAACCGTAGAATTGCCATTCCACATCGCTAAAGCTACAGAGGTACTGAAATCACAATAAGTTCAGCTCTATTCATTGCAGTCTCTCAAAGGGTTCTTTGTTCTCTATATCAAAAGAAAGCGGCAGGTGAACCACTTTGTCTGTTAAATGAACTTCAGAATTCGTTCGTCGATATAATTGAAATATATATTTTTGAATAATAATCTCTATTCTAAAATTCAACAGAGAACAATAACTCACAGTTCCTCCTGGTTGTCAAGTGGTTACCGGAGCCAACAGACATCTACAAAATAAATGCCGCCACCTACCTTGAGATATGAGTTCTAAGGTCTCAGTATAGTTACAACGGCTGCCCCACCCTTCAAGCCGAAACGCACACTTACGGTAAAGTGAATAATTGTTACTACGATCGAAGAACGCTAACTGCAATGTGTATCACCATTACAATTTAAAGACTGTGCCAGAAATAATAATTATAATGAAATAACGGAAAATAAAGTTTTTTTTACCCAAATAATTTATGAAGGTCTAAAAAATTCTAGAAGAACTCATTTTATAAGATCTGGCAGTATCGAAGCATCAGATTTCGTTTCTGATCTAAAATACAAGGAAACACGGGTATAGTTACTAACCTTCAGAAACTAATGCTGTAATTTTATTATTAATAATAATTTTATTACTGGTGTTAGGACCTCTTGTGAGTCCGCACAGGTAGGTATCACCACCTATTTCTACCGTGAAGCAGTAATGCGTTTCGGTTTGAAGGGTGAGCAGCCGTTGTAACTATACAGAGACCTTAGAACTTATATATCAAGATGGGTGGCGCATTTACGTTGTAGATGTCTATCGGCTTCAGTAACCACTTAACACCAGGTGGGCTGTGAGCTCGTACACCGATCTAAGCAATAAAAAAAATATTAAAAAAGTGCATCTTCATACCACTGTCCGTGTCTCCCAGTAGCAGTAAAATCCATACATTATTTTCAAAACCTACCTACCGTAATTTCTCCCTCCAGCTATTTACAAAGGTAAGGCATGTTGCACTTACTTCCATTGTGGAAAAATCAATTGTTGTACTAATTTTATTCAGACTAGTCTCATTTTTCAATCTAAAGAGTTATCTTACAGTGTTTACCTATTTGCTTTGGGAACTGCCGAACAACAGGCTGAACGCAAGTTTTACAACAAAAAAACTAACTACGTTTTTCATTCTAACAATTGATAATAAACACGATGGAAGCTCAGTAAATTTCCGTAATAGAAATCCCTTCACAGAAACGTGAAACCGAGAAAAAACCCGTCGACATATAGATACACGTACATACTTACCTAGCGTACTTTTGGAATAATATAATATATCTCATCCAAAAATGTATCTCGTACATTAAATTTTTTAAGAATAAATATTATAAAGAGGAAAGATTTGTTTGTTTGTTTGTTTCGAATAGGCTCCGAAACTACTGGACCGATTTGAAAAATTATTTTTCCATTAGAAGCCGACATTGTCCCTGATGAACATAGGCTACTTTTTTTATTTATTTTTTTATTTTTTATTTTTTGTTTCACGTGTATTTTAATGTTTCCGAAGCGAAGCGAGGGCGGGTCGCTAGTTAAGAATAAAATATTAATTATATTCTACAAAAAAAAAATATATATATATTTACATCTACCACTTTTCAGTCATAGATATTTAATTAGAGGAATTCTGTAATAGTAATGACCCTATCATAATTTCGCACAAAAATAATTACTACTGACAGAGTAGGTAAGATGTATTATAGCTCTGAAATGTAACTCTGGAACTCTGAAATGTTCCATTCTCACAAATTGAATAAATAGATTTATGTGTTGAATTTTTCCCTGCCATCAATCACTTCGTGCCGGTTGTCAGGTTCATAAATCTAACCCATTGTGTGTGCAAGCGACATTGTTTCTTTACGTGGGCTTTTATATAGACTTTGCCGCTTTATATCATTTTATTTTTATCGTGTTATAAAAATGAAACCCGCAAAATTATAATTTGCGTAATTACTGGTGGTAGGAACTCTTGTGAGTCCGCGCGGGTAGGTACCACCGCCTTACCTATTTCTGCAGTGAAGCAGTAATGCGTTTCGGTTTGAAGGGTGGAGCAGCCGTTGTAACTATACTGAGATCTTAGAACTTATATCTCAAGGTGGGTGGCGCATTTACGTTGTAGATGTCTATGGGCTCCAGTAACCACTTAACACCAGGTGGGCTGTGAAATTGTCCACCCATCTAAGCAATAAAAAAAAATATATAGCAGTATTCGTGACACGTGGGAGCAGTAGATAGCGCCTCTGACTTTTGCGCCGAGGGTCGTGGGTTCGATTCCCACATCGGGTAAAGATTCGTATGATGAACAAGTTTATTTGCCCTTTGTCTGAGTGTTTATTATCTGTATATGTATATATTTAAAAATTTATATAAGTATGTATGTCAATCGCTGATACCCATAACACTGAAAATCCTAAATTGGAGCCGGATTTGCTCGGTTTTTTTTGAAAACGCTATCTTGTTGTGTCTTTAAAGCGGTTAATTGCCCCCAATTAAGAAAAATAGTATTATTATTCGCCAATAGATGTCGGTAAGAGTCATAAAGTTGATTATTGAAAACACGAATAAAACATTTTCTGAAAATACATCGTAGCTAAATTGATTTATCGCCCCCGAAATCCCCTGTATAATAAATTTTATGAAAACCGTTGTAGCCGTTTCCGAGATTCAGATTATATATATATACAAGAATTGCTCGTTTAAAGGTATCAGATTCGTTAAATCTTCTGACCGAGGTTTCAATTATTTATTATTATTAGTAAGTATTCTTTAAATCTTTGACCGAGGTTTACATACAGACTGTTAAAATTGTTTGTGTATTATTATTTTATTACCAGAATAAGCCTAAATTTAATACGTTTGGAAAAATTAAGAAACTAAAAAGAATTGAGTATTATTGTGCAGGACATTATTATTCGGGTTTTTGTGCAAAGCAGCCTTCCGTAGTACAATACAATTTCTACCTCATGTGACTTAGATTCCGCTGGGCGCGGTGACCTCTTTTACCTATCTGCAACAAAAAATAATAACGTTTTATGTAAATGCGTTGTTACCTCAGTACATATATGCTTTATCATTTCCATACTGTTGATATATTATGTGTATGTAAGTATGTAGTAGGTGGTAGGACCTCTTGTGAGTCCGCGCGGGTGGGTACCACCGCCCTACCTATTTCTGCCGTGAAGCAGTAATGCGTTTCGGTTTGAAGGATGGAGCAGCCGTTGTAACTATACTGAGATCTTAGAACTTATATCTCAAGGTGGGTGGCGCATTTACTTTGTAGATGTCCATGGGCTCCAGTAACCACTTAACACCAGGTGGGCTGTGAGCTCGTCCATCCAACAAAGCAATAAAAAAATATTAAAAAATGTAAGTATGTACGAGTATATTAGTATATAAATCAAATAGTCATTTCGTATTATATGTAAATGGTATATATCTATATATTATATAAATGTATATATTTTCTATACTAATATATTGCCCAAGTACACCGCAACATACCTGCTATATCTTTATCTTTTCCAGAATTTCTGTAAATTAAACGGTTGCCTGGAAGAGATCGCTTTTAGCGATAAGACCGCCTATTTTATAAATGTATCTGCTTGTTGACTGTTTTTTAATGTTAGTTGTGTTTTGGTGAGCAATAAAGTGTATTCTCTCTCTCTCTCTCTCTCTCATTAAAAACCTATAAACTTATTTCAGCTTCTAAAATTAAAACTCATGATTACGTATGTACTTCATGTGTGCGTGTGTTTTTTTTTAAATAATTCACTATTTAAAAAAAAAACAGTTCGATCTCATAAACGTTATTACACTTCGTTTCAAAAGAAACGTGGTTTACGAAATATCTATAACTAGAGGTCCCGCAGTAGTCGAAATTCGACTATAATTAATTGAAATTGTAAGTTTGTACACTATTATGATTGTAATTTATACTTCTATAATCACAAAAATCTCCAAGGGTACACTATAAAAAAAATATTAATAAAGACAAACAATATTTAATCTATTCTCAATTTGACCACAAACGTCAAGAACAAAAGTTTGACAATAAATAGTATGCATGCGTGTGTGCGTCAAATACATGGTATGTAGTGTGTGTAATGTTTTCTTTATTGATTTAATGTATCTTTTATGCATTATTTTAAAAAATATTAGCATTGTGCACTTCTTCTCTATATTCTCTATAAGTATGGAAAATTTCATACTCCTCCGTCCGCGCAATTTTCGTAAAAAGGGATACAAAGTTTTTGCTTCACGTATTAATATATAGATAATATAATATAATAATCGTATAGTGCAGACAGTTATCAGAAAACGTGACGCTACACTCCCTCGCCAAACATGACACGTCCATTACTGCTATGATCCTTAGATTTATAACGGGGTAAAGAAATGTATCCTGTCACACTCGAAAGTGGTGACGTTAGAATTTGTTACTAAAAAAATACGTTCGATCATACACGATCCCGCGGTCGTGTCCGGCAGATAAGAAGTAGGTCGAGTCATTCTTTAGATCGAACCAATGTATTATAAAGATTAGTCTTACCGAACGAAAATATTTCGAACGTCGTGACGTAAATAAAATGAAAAAAACTTCAGAGGTGTCAAGGGACACCCGGATGGAACGAAGTTCCTTTCGATTAATTAGTGAAGGAATTGTAATTTTTTTTTAAGTTATAATAATAAATTACGGCATTATGAAGAAGAAAAAACAATACTATGAACTAAATTACTATTGTTGAAACGCTATCTCGAGAAACTGTACTCATTACGCGGACCAATCGGATACGAGCAATGTCACGCGATAAGCGCCTACACGTTGATTGGTCAGAATGACGGATCTAAAAAGTGTCGTGACAACTTTTCGTAAGAATTTTTTCCGTCTAGCCCCCTTTCACAACGCGCGATAAGGAACTTCGTTCCAATACTTATTCTATTTTATTGCTTCGATAGACAGACGAACTCACTACTTATTTAGTGTCTCTTATCTTAGTCCAGCGACACCTTAAAACATAAAGTCAAATCTCAGTCAGATAACACTTATCCCACGAATAAAACCGGAACGAATTACTTCTTCGCTGTAGAAATAGATACGCTTTACAACCAGTATATAACAGGTTACCATTGCAATAGGCTGGTATGCTAGTGAATACAGCTGCCGATTCTTCGGTGAATTTTTTAGTCATCTTTACTACATGTAGGTGAGGAGATTCAGTGGAGATTGATTGACACCATACGCTATTTTAGACACCATACGCTCTGTTTCAATTTTTCATTTTACCCCAAGATACTGTTTCTTTAGAATATTATTCATGTTCGTATATTTAAATTACACTTTGCACGACAATAATTTATGAACACGCAACGTGCAGAATGTGTTAGCTGTAATGTGTGCATTAATGATAGAACATTTTAGAAACATTACCAACGTCTCTGAACAAATCGCAGTCTATGTCAGACATGCAACACAAACAAATATATGCGCTATTTTGTGAACATGCAGTTTTTGTGTGTATGTATTAACACATACATATATTGCAGCGAAACATCTCTTTCAAATCTTAGTTCTTTAAGAAATGTGACTTTATCAAGGCAACTTCCTGCAAGCATGTACAGATCTTTAATTATGACCGAGTTATTTTATGTCAAACCAACCGTTAATTGAATTCTTCCCTTTCTTACTGCGACGAAATTCGGTCAGATTTTTTTCTTGACAAACTATATTAAGGTTGTTTTGAGAACTATTTTTATTTTGGGGACATTAAAAAAACTTGGAAGTTGAAAAAAGTGGAACATTTTTTTGAATTGGTACTATTTCGCCGTAGAATGAAGGAGTGCTCCGATCAATTTTCATCTAAATCGGAAGGGCTCGATTCAAATTACGAGTTGATTTGATTTGGTACCTACTATTATAAGTACCAAATAATAAGAACAAAAAATTTCCCAAATTCGATACATTAAACAATAAATCGACTCCGAACAATAATCAGACTACATTGACCTACATTTAGTACATAAAATGTATATAGCACTGGGTTTTCTTTAAATGGTTCTTCTGATTTAAAATTAAGGACTACTAAAACTACTACAGATTTTTCAGCCATTTCGAAAGCATTCGTTTGCTTATATTACTTAATATAGAAAATCATTAAATCGTTTGACGATGCTTCTGTAATATACCATTTACCTTAAATAATTATTTTTGTGATAATCAAGCCCCAGACGCCAAACACTGAACATTTGCCATACCTACTCATACATTTGTACTCATACTCGTACATAATGGTTTTCTTGTAACGGCATCGCGGTAATTAGAAAGTAAAATATATAGATTATGTATAACATACCTATACATCGTACGTGGTCGATAAATCCAATTATTGTTTTACTAAATCGGACGAACCCCTTTGAGAGTTCACAAAAATTTATGAATAGCACTTTATGGAAAACATGTACATAAAGAATTTTAGCCTTAAGTTAAAAGTCTGCAAGTTTATTAACCTTATCCGAAAAACCGAGGGAAGTATATAAGTAAACCAAATAAGAATCGAGGGCACTTTGGCATCATGCCAGAAAATCCGGGCTCACATCGTCCGTGGAGGTAACAATTAACCCAATGTAGGTTGCCAGTTTTTTTTTTTTTGGAACACACTCCGATTTAGGTTTTATTTAATAAGATATCAGCATTAATAATAATTAGGTGTGATTCATTTTCCCGTTAAATTTAACAGACGCTATATATTTATATTGCCTCCATGAAGTTCTTTGCAAGATACTCGTCGCGTCTCAAATCTCAAATCCAGAGGTGATGGAAATCAACAATGCATTTTTACTACTTATATTTATTTATACTTATTGTACACAAAAAAGAAAATACAATAAAAACAGATTTAAAAGAATGTCTAAATACTATGTACAAAGGCGAGGTTAACTCATTCATGAGTTTTCTTCCAGCAAACTATTAGCAGAGAGAAATACGATGTATAAGAAATCTATACTATATTTTTATATATTTCTAATCTGCCACAATAAACGATACCTATATCTTCACTCTTCACGACATTTCGATTTGAAAAATGCGCTTAAGTCCATTTCCCGTACCTTTTTTCTAAAATTTATTAAGTCCTAAAACTCATTGAAATCTTAAACGGTTTGAACACATTGTTTTAAATTAATTTAACTAATTCCGACTTAACCTTAAAGTTTAATCACAATATCGAACATGTGGTTTTAATTATTTTCCATTATTGAGAATACGTATAGTTAAGATACCGTTTCCTGTTTATTTCTTAAATATCTGTCTTAAATAATTCTATCTTTTTAGTAGGTTAAAACAAAAGAATTTTCCTAATGGAAATTTCGCGTTTTGAACATTTAATTCTTTCGACCATTTTATTTAGTCTTACCGAAAACAGTATCATAAATTGACAATCATTTCGCCTGTCTTGAGAAAGTATAAATGGCCCAAAAGAAGAACTATGTGATTCTATCTTCTGTGTCCAGGCAGTCAACTTCCGTATCAGCTTCGCTTGGGCTTATTTATGAGGCAACCATACGAATAAACAACGTCATTATAAGAATCAAGAGAAAATAATTCTTGAATACGTATTTCTTGTTTAGTTTCGCATTGAGTGAGCGATAGTACAATCTAAGATTAGAATCTCCCTAATTCTTATGAAAAACACTCGATTTTAATTCGGAAGTCAAACCATATTTCTCGATACCGTTGCTACTTCAACTTATCACAAACGAAACACATTTTAAGCTATAATTGATTTTAGTATATCTATCATAGCCATTTTAAAGATATGTTGAAGTAATTGATCATAAAATTATTGTTTTTAGGTCAAGACCCTAAGGAAGAGACAAGATTGCGTCTCTAAAATAACCAATTAGTGCTGCAAATAAATTGTTCTGATTTGTTGAGTAACAACTTCGACATCACGCTCAAATTTCAAATACCTAAAATTGAACGAGTAAAATTGTTATACCGGAGCCTTAACCGCTTCATAGAACACATTTGCATGTGGCATTCAAACCCATTTCATCGGTAAACTAGTTTTCCGAGAATGGTACAACCAGGTGTGTACTTAAGCACAAATATACCATTGCATCACAGTTTTCGCACTAAACCTATTCCATTAGCTATTTATAGCTTATTGGCAGCTATTTAATGAAATTGTAGTACTAGTAATGCGGTTATTGCAATAGAATTTCAGAACTTTATAAAGCACAAGTCCGGCTTCGCGTGGAGTACTGCTCTCACCTCTGGGCCGGGGCTCCCAAATACCAGCTGCTTCCATTTGACTCTACACAGAATGGGCTGTTCGGATCGTCGATAGTCCCGCTCTCGTGGATCGCTTGGAACCTCTGGGTCTACGGAAGGACTTTGGTTCTCTATGTCTTTTATACCGTATGTTCCATGTCCAATGCTCTGAGGAATTATTCGATTTTTTTTATTGCTTAGATGGGTGGACGAGCTCACAGCCCACCTGGTGTTAAGTGGTTATTGGAGCCCATAGACATCCACAACATAAATGCGCCACCCACCTTGAGATATAAGTTCTAAGGTCTCAAGTATAGTTACAACGACTGCCCCATCCTTCAAATATAATTTTTCGGGTTTCATTTTTATTACACGATGTTATTCCTTCACCACGGAAGTCAATCGTGAACATTTGTTGAGTACGTATTTCATTAGAAAAATTGGTACCCGCCTGAGATTCGAACACCGTTGCATCGCTCCACACGAATGCACCGGACCTCTTATCCGATAGGCCACGACGACTTCAAATGATCCCCTCATCTCCATTTTATCATCACACCTCCCCCCATCGGAGCAGAGTTCATCCATATTATCTGGAACTGCTGCTTTCATCGACAGTGTGTTTCCAAAGAACTTTTTTGCAATGTACCATCCGGCTTTTTAATGAACTCCCTTCCGCGGTGTTTCCCGAGCGCTATGACATGTCCTTTTTTTTATTCCTTAGGTGGAGGAACTCACAGCCCACCTAGTGTTACGTGGTTACTGGAACCCATAGACATCTAACGTAAATGCCGCCACCCACCTGAGACATGAATTCTAAGGTCTCAGTATAGTTATAACAAGAAAATCGTATAAGAATAACATCGTATTATTTTTGCATATCGTCCGGTCGTTCTAGTATTGAAAAGAATTGAAAACAGCCCACATTTAAGATGACTAAAATAAACATTTTAATTATTTAAAATATACTAATTAGGTACTATAGTTCAATTGTTCATTCTGACATATCGGGGCTTTATTTGTCCGTTATAAGATCACACGTTTGAGACGTTTGCTTAAATACATTTTATTATTATTTTAAGCGATCGATAAAAATTCAAGTAATTTCAAAGTTACATTGTACTACGAGTATTATTTGTCAATGACCTTATGCAGATTTTACGCCAGTTGAATCACGATAGATTCAAATAATATTGAATATTTTTATTATTAATAATTAATTTTCTTATTTTGCCTGGTCTTACTTAATGCTCCGGCCAAAATACACGCATCGAATACATTATCGAATTACGTAAAGGTTTAAATGTTCATCAGATAATTCACTCGGCGGATCTTAACGATACGATCTAAGTGTCTCATCATCTGTCTCTTCGAGTTACCTGTGCAACTTATATTTCATAATTATTCTGTAGTTTTAACTTAAGCTAATTTGCCTAACTCGGTTTGAAGGGCGGGGCAGCCGTTGTAACTATACTGAGAACTTAGAACTGATATCTCAAGGTGGGTGGCGCATTTACATTGTAGATGTCTATGGGCTTCAGTTACCACTTAACACCTGGTGGGTTGTGAGCTCGTCCACCCATCTAAGCAATCTAAATTATATATCTCCAATCATATATATCTCCGTCACCTTTTTAACGGTTAGTGGGGCGTATTGTAAGTTCACTGCCTATCGGTGGCGAAGTCGTCATTTGCGATTTGAAGAGTTACAATTGAAATTTGGACCTTAATTTTTAGGGCGGCTTGCGGCATCTACATTCTATTTTTTTATGAATTCCGGTAACCACCTAACACCAGATGCATACAACAACAAAAAAATAATTTGAGAAACTGTGCCTTTTTTGAAGTCAGTTAAAATAATAAACACCTATTTCTCAACGAAATAATTTTGAAGCGATACCAATAATTCCTGTGTAAACGAATAAAATGAAAATTATTGTTTGAGATATATTCACGGTATCTTTATTACAAAGGTTTTTTGTCTGTTCTACACGATTTCGCATTCATACACATTTACGTGTTATTAAAAAAAAGAAGCATTATGCATACTAAAGGTCTATGAAACATTAATCAAATTTATCAGACCATCCCACATTTGACCTTTACGAGAATATATCGAGGGTCAACGACATTTATGTATAAACTCGTATTGTCTGAATGTATATTAACTATCAAAATCAAATAAATATTCATAAAAATTTTTGCATGAAACTACAAAAAAAAACGAAAAAAAGATTTATTTTTCTCAAAAATCACCTCCCAAATTCTCTCACTTTTGTTAAGATAACTTAAATATTAAAGTATTGCAACATCAAATATATCACAGCTAAAACATTGTCGGTATAGCGTCGAGCTGTATTACTACTATATTTAAGTTCTGAAATATTTTAAACTGTACGTAATTATTGAAAACTAAAACGCGCAATGTAAATAAAAATGCCGCTTTATTATCACATTCTTAATTACCTGCAACTACTTCAACCGACCGACAACCTTGACAGTCAGAACGGTTTTTTGTAAAGGAATCTTAATCTTCTTTTATTAATAAAATCTCCTAAGGCTTTAACTAAGCTTCTACAATAGTAAAGTCTTTGAAATAAAACGTTACGTAATAATCTCTTCCAAACCAGCTCTTTATTCAGGACAGCAAGCTATTCATAACGAAATAAATTGCAAGAGAACAGACAAACATGCTTTGTATATGGTTTGAACTAAAATGCTGCTGTCATTGTATATTTTATTTTTATTGAACAATAATTTTAACTTTGTTTATACACACGATGTTTTGATTCATATAATACTTTTCTATTTAATTTACTATGAATTACAAATGGGCATTGTAGTTGAAATAAATATGGCGTTGCTCTGGAAACAGAGATTTTATTATTTTAATAACTTACAATTACAACTTAATAACATACACAACAGTAATAAACAGTACATTCACATTATAGGTATCTCACCTGGAAACAGAGAAACGACATTTAAAGTCCACCACTCTCGATTCCCTAAAATAATTATCTAATTTAATCTATATATTAATACGTGAAGCAAAAACTTTGTATGTCTTTTTACGAAAATTGCGCGGACGGAGGAGTATGAAATTTTCCACACTTATAGAGAGTATAGAGAAGAAGTGCACAATGCCAATTTTTTTTTTAAATAATGCATAAAAGATACATTAAATCAATAAAGAAAACATTACACACACTACATACCATGTATTTGACGCACACACGCATGCATACTATTTATTGTCAAACTTTTGTTCTTGACGTCTGTTGTCAAATTGAGAATAGATTAAATAGTGTTTGTTTTTGTTAATATTTTTTATAGTGTAGTCTTGGCGAAATTTGTGATTATAGAAGTATAAAATACAATCATAATAGTGTACAAAGTTACAATTCCAATTAATTATAGTCGAATTTCGAATACTGCGGGACCTCTAGTTTATAAAAAAAATATGCCCGAACATGGTAGATGTCAATCCTTCATTCACAACGCATGTCACCATTGTCGACAGCGCCATCTATATAGCCATCTATAAGTACACAGTAGCTATAGAGCGCTGTACAAATGTACTATAAAAAAAAGTGTGTGTGTCCGCTCCGACGCACGACTGGAGTTTACTGGATATAAAAAATTAAACGAAACAATACGAGAAATAGTTCTATATTACGACAACACGATACACTACAGATTATTAACAAATTAACGAGACACAAAACAAACGACTAACAAATATATGAAAATACAATAATGAGAGAAACGCGCGATCAGTACGAGGCTTTGTGGCGGACTGCCGGCGCAGCAGCCCGGCGTCACCTGCAATAACGCGGCCGCGCGTTGGCTCCTGATTGGCGCGCGCACGCATCACGCAATCAGGAGCCAATCAGGCGCATAACGCATTTCGTGTGACATGCTAGTACGATTTTGATTGGCGCGCGCACGCATCACGCAATCAGGAGCCAATCAGGCGCATAACGCATTTCGTGTGACATGCTAGTACGATTTTGATTGGCGCGCGCACGCATCACGCAATCAGGAGCCAATCAGGCGCATAACGCATTTCGTGTGACATGCTAGTACGATTTTGGTCCCCATAATTTTCATACCCCGGGCCTATATATGTAAATCGATTCTAAAGGAGTAAACTCCAAAAAATATAGTATCTTTACATTCATAAAAATAATAATTATATTTTCTGATTTTCCAACGGCATTTTATTTAAGGTATTAAGTTTAACGTGCATTTAAAATGAAAACAAAATGTAAAAGCATTCGAACATTATTAAAACTTACGTACACACTGACATAAAAAAAAAAGTGTGTGTGTCCGCTCCGACGCACGACTGGAGTTTACTGGATATAAAAAATTAAACGAAACAATACGAGAAATAGTTCTATATTACGACAACACGATACACTACAGATTATTAACAAATTAACGAGACACAAAACAAACGACTAACAAATATATGAAAATACAATAATGAGAGAAACGCGCGATCAGTACGAGGCTTTGTGGCGGACTGCCGGCGCAGCAGCCCGGCGTCACCTGCGATAACGCGGCCGCGCGTTGGCTCCTGATTGGCGCGCGCACGCATCACGCCATCAGGAGCCAATCAGGCGCATAACGCATTTCGTGTGACATGCTAGTACGATTTTGGTCCCCATAATTTTCATACCCCGGGCCTATATATGTAAATCGATTCTAAAGGAGTAAACTCCAAAAACTTAATATATAATATAAAAATAATTCTGGCTAAAGTAATCAAACTGCTGAGTTTTGAAACAACATAATTTCTTCTGGTAGTCGTTTCATAAAGGATAAGTCACAAGTATTCTCGTATCGAACGACAAGACCATACCAGGGTTAAAATCCATAACATCAAATTTATAACAGCCCCCTTTTTTGAAGACAGTTAACACAGTTACAGTTAGTACAGTTTCTTTAAGTTTTTTTTTTTTTTTATATTTAATAATTGAAATCTCTTTTAACCATAAAAATTAAGGCAAAGTGAGTATTTCAGTTTTGAACCGATCGAAGAAACGGGCTTTTTTGTTGCACCGTTAACTTGTACAATTCGTGAACAAAGGATGGACCGGACGTTCCCATTTCAATTTCCTGGTTCAGCTAGCTTTCACGTTGATCAAAGGAAACTTTGAAAGAACTTTGCTGAAAACTTTGTTTTGCGTGTTTTCCCTTTTATTTCGCTTTTTTTTTTGAAACTATTTCGCTGTTACTCGTTATCGTGATTGGGTTTCGAATCGAAAAGTGGGAAAAGTTACCAACGATTTCTACTAAGCGGTATTCCGGAGTAAAGTTAAGAAGTTAACAAAGTAAGAAAATTAATTCTGTGTGAAACGAAACATAAAACCCTAGATATATTTTTATAGAATGAAAAATAAATAATAGTTTAAAAAAACTAACAAAATACGCTTTTATAGAAAATCCAACTAAAAAATATAAAAATAAATTTTAATAAATTTGAATTAAAAATAGTGTAAGAAAAAAATGATTTTATTGTAAAAAAAAAAGCGTGGGGTGCATGGTATCATCATCATAATCGGTTGCTCTTGGCAGAGCTCGTGGTCATGTGGAATTCTTGCTCATTAAAGCCTTGACAGATGTTTTCCACGGTTTGCGAACCGAGGCCCGGCGCACACACTCGTTAAGTGGGGTTTCAGTAAGGTCTTTCAAAATAAATAGTTATAAATATTTTATGAACAGATATGAGTGGAAGGGTTATTTTGATAATATCCTGAAAAGCACCCCACGTTTTTTTACAATAAAATCATTTTTTCTTACACTATTTTTAATTCAAATTGATTAAAATTTATTTCCAATTTTTTAGTTGGATTTTCTTTAAAAGCGTATTTTGTTAGTTTCTTTAAACTATTATTTATTTTGCATTTTTTAGTTGAATTTCAATTGTTTCAATATTATTTTTTCAATTTTTTTTTAATATTGATTTGTCATCGTTCCATAATAAGTATACCAAATTTCGAGTTAATCCGACGTTTTGAAGGGGGTCAAAATCATGTTCAAAGATTCCGTTACAAACATACATACATACGTCTGTAGCTAATAAAAGCGTATTAAAAATAGACGGTGGTTCGGTAGGTACAATACTCAAATGCCGATGACTCACAATAACACCTTCGTCATTCTTGACTACGAAAACCGTGAAGTATAACAATGGTCCGATATAATGTAATGACAATTAAAACTCGGATGAAATCGTAAAAGTAGTTTTAATTAATGACTTAGATGGGAGCTCGCAGCCCACCTGGTGTTAAGTGGTTACTGGAGCCCATAGACATCTACAACGTAAATGCGCCACCCACCTTGAGATATAAGTTCTAAGGTCTCAAGTAATTACAACGGCTGCCCTACCCTACAAACCCAAACGCATTACTGCCTCACGGCAGAAATGGCAGGGTGGTGGTACCTACCCGCGCGGACTCGCAAGAGGTCCTACCACCAGTAAATGTTCGTCGTTGTAAACTTCGACGACAGTAAAACATTTAACGCTTATATTTGGCTGTTACAAGCAAACGTACCTTCCTATAAGAGCACAATAAATTATTAGTTATCCATTTTCTTTAATTCGGTCGTGGCGGAACAATATCACGTTCGCTTCGTAAACATGGTACACAAGAATTGGCTACGTGCCTTTGTATTCCGAATTATTTATTTTATTTAATTTGCTTGAAAACATCTTCACGTTTACACACACGAAGAAAGCAGGTACGTGGTGTGTGCGTAATCACGTAGACAGGTGTTCACAACTGTTTTTGTGCTATTATTATAGTATCGCATCCATTGCTGGTTTTTTTATCGCTTAGATAAGTGGACGAGCTCACAGCCCACCTGGTGTTAAGTGGTTACTGGAGCCCATAGACATCTATAACGTAAATGCGCCACCCACCTTGAGATAAGTTATAAGGTCTCAGTATAGCTACAACGGCTAATCCACCATTCAAACCGAAACGCATTACTGCTTTATGGCAGAAATAGGCGGGGTGGTGATACCTACCCGTGCGGACTCACAAGAGGTCCAACCACCAGTAATTACGCAAATTATAATTTTGCGGGTTTGATTTTTATTACACAATGTTAATCCTTCACCGTGGAAGTCAATCGTGATCATTAATTGTTGAGTACGTATTTCATTAGGAAAATTGGTACACGCCTGCGTCCAAAGAATTTTACTTTTAATTCTCCTATACTAACACAGCGAAATAGATGATAAATAATAATTAAATGATACGACAACAGGTGAATTACATACTTAACTAATGTTCACGACTGACTTCCCCAGTAAAGGAATAACGTCGTATATTAAAAATTCAAACCCACAAAATTATAATTTATGTAATTACTGGTGGTAGGACGTCTTGTGAATCTATACGAGTAGGTACTACTACCACCTTGTCTATTTCTGCCGTGAGCTGTAATGGGTTTCGGTCTGAAGGTTGGGACAGCCGACGCCGAAGTGCCACCACTGCAGTGGTTGCAACGAGGACACGGCGGAGCACACGCTCGCATACTGCCCCGCTTTCGCGGAGCAGCACTGCGTCGTCGTTGCAAAAATAGGACCGGACTTGTCGCTTCCGACCGTCGTGGCTACGATGCTCGGCAGCGACGAGTCCTGGCAGGCGATGCTCGACTTCTGCGAGTCCACCATCTCGCAGAAGGAGGCAGCGGAACGGGAGAGGGAGAGCTCTTTTTCCCTCTCGGCGCCGTGCCGCCGCCGTCGAGCCGAGGGTCGGAGGAGGGCGTTTGTCCAGCTCCGGCCCCTATTAGGAGGCAGTCTCCTCCCGGTGATGGTCACGGGGCGACCTAAGGGGGTTGAGGCTGCGCTGCACGCTACCGTCACTCTAGCGCGCTGGCACCAGGAGGACGGGACGGCGCGTCGGCGGCTGCGGACTGCGATGCGGTCCGCATTTTCGTCGTCGCTGTCGTCGCCGAACATACTGTTGAAGAGCAACCCGGTCGGCGGTGTATCGCGTTCCGACCCGGCAGGCTGGTTCTGGCCCATCGGGGTATCCCGGAACACCAGCGGCACCGCCCGGGCGGCCTGGTAGGGCCGCCGTACCGCGGAGACCGACGTCGTTGGTCGTCGACTATCGCCTCGATGACCCGTCGGTCGGGCGTCCTCGGGGTGGCGCCGCGTGTCTGGTTGTAGTGTTGACCGCGGGAACCCCCCTACTCTGACCGGGTTCTGACCCCGGACGGAGATCGGACGTCGGGTGTAAGAGTGCAGGGGAGTCGTTTAGTGGGTGGGCCCTAAAATCCTTGGGCCCGCGATCTGCTCTCAACACCTGCAGATCGTTGAGTCTCACATACCCCGCGCGCCCCCTAGGCGCGGGGACCTCGTAGGAGGTTCGGCCCCCGGCCCGAAAAAAAAAAAAAGCCATTGTACTGTAAAGACCTTAGAATTCATGTCCAAGATTAGTGACGGCATTTACGTTGTAGATGTCTATGTGTTCCGGTAAACACTTAACGATGGCTGTGTGCTCAGCCAACCATCTAAACAATTAAACATATGTAGGTATATATATAATAAACATCAAAAATGTTTATTCCACACATAAATTGACAGCGGCGGTGAGTGAATCCCGTAATCTACTCATTAAGATTAATGGTACAGTCCGAAAACATAATCAATCACCGGATTTGAGTGTACTCCATCAACGGAACCGAGACCGGGTAGTTGAACCCTTACTACGTGACATACATACTCGTTTGAACGGCACACTTCTAATTAGAGAAAAGGTTTAAGTCGCGAAGATTAGCTTTAAGGCAAACTTTAGCCACAGTATTATAATTGAGACTTTAACCTGATATACAAAAGTGAGTAGTGGTTTTGGTTGACCGGCTTCACACTGAACATCAGATGTACCATGTTGACGTAAGCACGCTTGAACCCCGCGGAGACCGGCGTCGTTGGTCGTCGGACTATCGCCTCGATGACCCGTCGGTCGGGCGTCATCGGGGTGGCGTCACTTGTCTAGTTGTAGTGTTGACCGCGGGAACCTCCCTACTCTGACCGGGTTCTGACCCCAGACGGAGATCGGACGTCGGGTGTAGGGGAGTCTTAAACATCCTTGGGCCCGTGGTCTACCACCAAAATCTACAGGCCGTCAAGTCCCTCATTCATACCCCCTCACAAACCTCGTATGAGCCTTACTCGAAAAAAGAAAAAAAAATGTAACTATAAAAGCACGCCACTCTTTTCTTATTTATCTAGACTAGAGGTCCCGCAGTAGTCGAAATTCGACTATAATTAATTGGAATTGTAAGTTTGTACACTATTATGACTGTATTTTATACTTCTGTAATAACAAATGTCGCCAAGGCTACACTATAAAAAAAAATTAATAAAGACAAACAATATTTAATCTATTCTCAATTTGACCACAAACGTCAAGAACAAAAGTTTGACAATAAATAGTATGCATGCGTGTGTGCGTCAAATACATGGTATGTAGTGTGTGTAATGTTTTCTTTATTGATTTAATGTATCTTTTATGCATTATTTTAAAAAATATTAGCATTGTGCACTTCTTCTCTATATTCTGTATAAGTGTAGAAAATTTCATACTCCTCCGTCCGCGCAATTTTCGTAAAAAGGGATACAAAGTTTTTGCTTCACGTATTAATATATAGATTTTAAGTCAAAATAATCAGTTCTCAGTGGTTGATAAATGTGCAAATTTTTATTTTAACTTTATCGTATATGTTAAAGTTGATTTAAATACGTTAAGAGATCACGTTACGTAGATACAATTTAATTGTAATTTTCAAGAACATTCATACATATTTATAATTCGTACTTCACTTAGATATAAGTTTAATAAAGTCACCTTTTGAAATTGCTTTCGCTTGAACGGAAACACGTAAGTAGATCCTAGAGAGCATCTGTATTTATAGATGCGGATCGCAATTTTCAGTATCGCCTTTTGTAAAGAAAGAAATCCGCTGATATTAACGTGTTAGCACTGTTCCGAGCAAGCACAACGTAATTGAATTATTATTAAATAATAAGTTATATGGCAAATAGTTTATATAGATTCCTTCATATTTCATTAATAGTACTACCTGGAGCCACTGCGGTCATCCACAGTGCGTTTCCAGAGATCTTTTTTGCCACGTACCATCCGGCTATGGAATGAGCTCCCCTCCACGGTGTTTCCCGAGCGCTATGACATGTCCTTCTTCAAACGAGGCTTATGGAGAGTATTAAGCGGTAGGCAGCGGCTTGGCTCTGCCCCTGGCATTGCTGAAGTCCATGGGCGACGGTAACCACTCACCATCAGGTGGGCCGTATGCCCGTCTGCCTACAAAGGCAATAAAAAAAAAAACTGTAGGCTTATATAAAAAAAATACACCTATATAATAATATACAATAAAACGAATATATACTTACAAATAAAGATAAAAAGTAATGGCTGAACCGAAAATGCATAAAATCCAACTTGTACAACGAAACCTTAAAAGCATTCCGTAAATACTAAAATGTTAAAAATACACTGAACGCCACAGCAGCTAGTTCCAGATTTTATCGTCCTAAATTTATTGTGAAAACATCGCTAAGAATCGGCTTAAACTCGATTCGAAGTTAAGCGTTGAGCTCGCTGCGAGAATGCAAATTTAAATGCATTATGCAAACTTAAATAGGGAAATCCGAACTGGCGATGTTTTGCAACAGCTGAACATTCATTCTCATGATTATAAAGAACTGGGAGATGCAAAATACGAAACAAATATCGTAAACTAGTAAACTTGTAAATATTCGAATGCCATTAAACTAATAGACGTTCAATTCAATAGATCTTGGCGCTGTAGTATCTAGGATACCAACAGCTCATCTCTTCATTAAGTGACGCACCAGTGATTAAGTAGCGGAGTTAAATTAGCACACCAGATTTATTGGCGGTATTGTACCGTAATGCTACTTATTTCTACCATTGATTGGTCATGGATTGGACATCTTATACTGGTGGTAGGACCTCTTGTGAGTCCGCACGGATAGATACCACCGCCCTGCCTATTTCGGCCGTGAAGCAGTAATGCGTTTCGGTTTGAAGGGCGGGGCAGCCGTTGTAACTATACTGAGATCTTAGAACTTATATCTCAAGGTGGGTGGCGCATTTACGTTGTAGATGTCCATGGGCTCCAGT
Organism: Bombyx mori; assembly: GCF_030269925.1. Taxonomy (NCBI): domain Eukaryota; kingdom Metazoa; phylum Arthropoda; class Insecta; order Lepidoptera; family Bombycidae; genus Bombyx; species Bombyx mori. Next base: position 15,707,144 of record NC_085117.1, read on the forward strand.
AACCACTTAACACCAGGTGGGCTGTGAGCTCGACCACCCATCTAAGCAATAAATAAAAAAAACATGTCTAGCAATCATGCGCTCCTGCTTGAAGAGCTTGATAGCAATTCGACCTAAGGCGGATGGCTGATACACGTCTTGAGCGTCGGTGACCATTTATGAAGGGCCTCAAGCTTGACTGCTCAGCTAAACCAAACATCAACTAATTTTCATAACACACAAATTGATTTTAATAACAAGGAACATTTATGATTTATCAAGAAATCGGTTATACAAGCACGCATAATTTAAGACTGCTAGCTAGTCACAGGTTAAATAAACAAACAGAATTGAATGGTGATCATTAAACAGAAAACGATGTTTAGACATCACGAGACTCGAGTTTACTTTTAGAACTTCATAATACGCCAAAGTTTTGAAAGTCAATTCGCTCTCGGAACGGCAAAGTGCTCAAGTCTGAAATTGTCTTCATGTGTGGCTGAAATTGAAACGGCGAGAATACCCTACGGCAGTGTGTACTTTTCCTATTTTGGTCCGTATTACAAGAAAGCAAAAGACAATAAGGAGGTCGCAACCGTAACCATACTTTGTGCGTTTTAATGTACCTACATCCGGTCTTTGTGGTTTCCCCGTTGGTACAGCACTTGCGAAATGTGTTTTAAAAGCTATTTTAAAAGCAACACTTATGCAGTTTTGTGTTCAATTTAAATTCCTGTGTGCTGTTCATTTTAAAAATAAGCATCACATCGACCCTGTTCTTCTATAGGAGAATACTCAGAGATAAATATTGGCTTAGCTGTACCCCAGTCGTTGCTAATGTCATAAGCGACGGTGATAACTTACCATTAGCATACGGCCCACTATACTCATGTGTCTAGGTAATTCAAATAATATACATTATTCTTTATGTTCTCGTATCCAAGGACTGTTTTATTACCGACTGCTTAGCGTAATCCCCGCTAGGAATGCGAGGTCAGCGAATAGCCAAATTAGGCATTAATGGAATGCAAGTCTAAGTTAAGGATACTGCTATTACGAATAGATGATTTATTGGTAGATGAATTATGGAATTAGTTTTACTAGTTAGCAAGGGTCGTTTTTTTCATTGCTTAGATGGGTGTATAAGCTCACAGCCCACAGGTGTTAAGTGGTTACTGGAGCCCATAGACATCTACAACGTAAAGGCGCCACCCACCTTGAGATATAAGTTCTAAGTTCTCAGTATAGTTACAACGGCTGCCCCGCCCTTCAAACCGAGTTAGGCAAATTAGCTTAAGTTAAAACTACAGAATAATTATGAAATATAAGTTGCACAGGTAGCTCGAAGAGACAGATGATGAGACACTTAGATCGTATCGTTAAGATCCGCCGAGTGAATTATCTGATGAACATTTAAACCTTTACGTAATTCGATAATGTATTCGATGGGTGTATTTTGGCCGGAGCATTAAGTAAGACCAGGCAAAATAAGAAAATTAATTATTAATAATTAAAAATATTCAATATTATTTGAATCTATCGTGATTCAACTGGCGTAAAATCTGCACCTTTCAAACCGTAAGGCATTACTGCTTCACGGCAGAAATAGACAGGGCGGTAGTACATACTCGTGCGGACTCACAAGACGTCCTACCACCAGTAAAAGTGTAAGATGTTCCTTAGATAGTAACGTCATTCAACATGTACGAGTAATAAATATCCGTAACTTAAAATAGACATAGTAGAGACTTAGCTTTACGCCAAAACACAAGGTACATTGAAAAGTAATCCAAAGCCAAGCATAATTTAAGACAATAAGCAGATTTGTCGCGAAACGCGTTTTCTTCTAGACGACTGCTTTTACATTTGAAAATCCATTCTACTAGTGATAAATTAAACGCTCAGCGCAGAACAGATATTTGGTTAGTATTCACAAATATTTGTGTAATATTAATTATATTTAATATTTTATTGGAACGAAGTTCCTTATCGCGCGTTGTGAAAGGGGGCTAGACGGAAAAAATTCTTACGAAAAGTTGTCACGACACTTTTTAGATCCGTCATTCTGACCAATCAACGTGTAGGCGCTTATCGCGTGACATTGCTCGTATCCGATTGGTCCGCGTAATGAGTACAGTTTCTCGAGATAGCGTTTCAAAAATAGTAATTTAGTTCATAGTATTGTTTTTTTCTTCTTCATAATGCCGTAATTTATTATTATAACTTTTAAAAAAATTACAATTCCTTCACTAATTAATCGAAAGGAACTTCGTTCCATCCGGGTGTCCCTTGACACCTCTGAAGTTTTTTATTTTCTTCATGTGTAGCGGTGTACATTCCAATATTTTGCCCTAGACACGTCCTTACGGATCCATCAGATCCAATAACCTTTGCACTAGACGCCTTCAGCTCTAGGAGCAGGCTTAGGGACCTCGGTAACCGTACTCGTCGAACTCGACAAAGATTTCGCCGTGTAACCTAACCCAAGAATCAGCTCGCTGAGTTTCTCGCCGGATCTTCTCAGCGGGTCGCGATTCCGATCCGGTAGTAGATTCATTCGCGAAGTAGCTACTCTTGAGTTGTTAGGTCTCCTTCGGAGACGCTCGGGTAGCTGTTAGCAAATCCCACCCCTCCTGGCTGAGCCTTTGCTCGCCCACCTGTCCTCGTGAAACTGGAAAGGCCTCCGGGCCACCAGTAATCCTTCAATCATAAAAAAAATATATATATCCAATATTTAGATTTGAAGTCGTCGTGGCCAAAAGGATAAGACGTCCGGTGCATTCGTGTTAAGCGATGCACCGGTGTTTTCACTCTCGCAGGCGGGTACCAATTTTTCTAATGAAATATGTACGAGGGCGGGATGATAAGTAACTAGCCTCTACTATTTAAAAAGTTAAACTTTAAAAAACATATATGTCATTTTTAAATTCGTATCTCTGGCTACCTGTGTTCTAAATTTTAATTTGGTGGCGCGAAAATTTTATTGATTTTTCGTCATTTGAAAATATATTTCGTCAAGTGTTTTCAAAATGGATAAAATTGAACAAAGAGCGGTGATAAAGTTTCTTCATATGAAGGGCATGAAGGGGAAATATATCTATGACGAGTTAAATAATGCTTAGGGTGAATGTGCTCCTTCTTATGCCACAGTAAAAAACTGGGTGGCTGAGTTTAAACGTGGTCATACATGTGTCCAAGATGAAGCCCGCCCCGGACGTCCAAAAAGCGTCACGACTCCGGAAATAGTCGTGAAAGTACATGATATGGTTTTAACAGATCGACGATTGAAGTTATCTGAAACAGCTGATACTACAGGTATCTCAAAAGACCGGGTACATCATATCCTAAGTGAGGAATTAAATATGAAAAAGTCATCGGCCCGTTGGGTGCCGCGATTGCTTACGCACGATCAAAACAGGATTCGGGTGCAAAAGTCAAAAGAATGTCTAGACCGTTTCAGAGTAATAATGCCGATTTTTTACGTCGATTTGTAACAACTGATGAAACATAGGGTTCGTTATTATACGCCAGAATCAAAAATTCAATCAAAACAGTGGACGCAATCGCGATGCCCGGCTCTAAAAAAGCCATGGCTGTAAAGTCGGCCGGAAAAGTGATGGCTTCCGTCTTTTGGGATGCAGATGGGATCTTAATGATAGATTACCTTCCTAAAGGTCAAACGATTAATGGAGAATACTACGCTAATCTTCTAGATAATTTTCATCAGTGTATTCAGCAAAAATGACCAGATTTAGCGAAAAAAATCATCTTCCGCCAAGACAACGCTAGGGTTCCACACATGTGTTAAAGCTATGGAAAAAAACAACGAATTGAAGTATGATTTGCTGTCCCACCCACCTTATTCGCCTGATATAGCGCCATCAGACCTCCACTTATTCCCTAAGCTCAAAACTTTTTTGGGCGGACACAAATTTGCCACAAATGATGAAGTCATAGCCGCTGTAGAGGAGTATTTTGCAGGCCTCGAAAGAAATCATTTTATGGAAGGCATTACTGCTTTATAACGAAGATGGAATAAGTGCGTAGAGGTTCACGGAGACTATGTCGAAAAATAAAATTAATTTTATCACGAAAAGTTAAATGTTTTATTGTTAGGCTAGTTACTTATCATCCCGCCCTTGTACTTAACAAATGTCCACGATTGATTTCCACGGTGAAGGAATAACATCGTGTAATAAAAATCAAACCCGCAAAATTATAATTTGCGTAATTACTGGTGGTAGGACCTCTTGTTAGTCCGTACGGGTAGGTACCACCGCCCTGCTTATTTCTGCCATGAAGCAGTAATGCGTTTCGGTTTGAAGGGTGGGGCAGCCGTTGTAACTATGCTTGAGACCTTAGAACTTATATCTCAAGGTGGTTGGCGCATTTACGTTGTAGATGTCTATGGGCTCCAGCAACCACTTAACACCAGGTGGGCTGTGAGCTCGACCACCCATCTAAGCAATAAATAAAAAAAATCTTACAGATTCTTCTAAGCGATGAAACGGCAATCAGAAGAGGTGGTAAATCATGATGGTTTCAAAGTGCCTGTGACGGGCTGTACGTGTGCGTGGGTACTAAAACATTCTGATTTTATAAAAATTATTTAATAAAGTTGAATACATTCGACCATATCAAATGAAAGCGACGCTTAAAAAAACGGATAACATTTTCAGACAGATAGTACAATACGTCAAATTAATCTATGGTTATTCTAAAAAAAATCTCTCGATAAAACAGTTCTTTTGTAAATTAATATTGTACTAAAATAATAGCAGTGACTGAGAACAATCCATTACTCTTTTATGTTCAGCTTAAGCTGTGTAAATATGATGGATCATTTAGGTTTTTCAAATTTCCTAAGAAATTTAATTTAGAAGAGATTTGCTAGCCAAACACAGACCGCTAAAAAACATGTCTAATCTGTTTTCTTGGATAATTAATGAGTGTTTTGCAGTAGACGTTAGCTACTAAGATACGAGTAAGTACATTGTTTGCGGTGTTGCGATCTTTGACAGTTTTAAAATTTCTTTACTTTATCTATATAGGTATAAGAATACGTGAAGCAAAAACTTTGTATCCCTTTTTACGAAAATTGCGCGGACGGAGAAGTATGAAATTTTCCACACTTATAGAGAATATGGAGAAGAAGTGCACAACGCTAATATTTTATTAAAATAATGCATAAAAGATACATTAAATCAATAAAGAAAATATTACACACACTACATACCATGTATTTGACGCACACACGCATGCATACTATTTATTGTCCATTTTTTGTTCTTGACGTCTGTTGTCAAATTGAGATTAAATATTGTTTGTCTTTGTAATATTTTTTATACTGTAGTCTTGGCGAAATTTGTGATTATAGAAGTATAAAATACAATCATAATAGTGTACAAACTTACAATTCCAATTAATTATAGTCGAATTTCGACTACTGCGGGACCTCTAGTTACTATTATTTAGTGCAGACAAGGTCGTTGTCTCTTGGTTCTATTATTGAAGTGGAAACGCGTGTTTTGCAGCAGAAACAGGCCTGATAGTAGTACTTCTAGTATAGATTCCCAAAGAGTACTAATGTTTGTTGCTTATTAAAAAGACTACCAAAGTATGATCCAATAAATAAAACTTATTGAATATAAGCAGCGCGCCGTAATTAAATCAGCCAACGTGAAAAGGAATGCAGGATGTATACAAACGAATAGAGTATGTAGATGTTTATCAGGGCACGTAATTAGTTTGAGATTCCTAACATTCGGCTTACCTGTCCCGTATTAATTGACTAGTACAAGGAACTAAAGCGACTGCTAGAAACTCCTGAAAAACTTATTGCTTTCATTCTACTAGCTGTTCTTTAACTTCTAGATTTATTTTAGATTCGTAGTGAAAAGGCAAAGAACGGAATGGTCTTCTTTATTTCTAAGGATGGACAAGCTCACGGCCCACTTGGTGCTAAGTGTTCACTGAAGCACATATATTAGTATCAACAACTGGTCCAAAAATCAATCAGCCGAGATTGATATTTAAATAGATTCTCAAATTACTAAAAAATTTGGTATTTTCTGTCTTTGAACCGTAGGTTCTGTAGAATATTCTCTCAAAAAAATTTGAGTTGATTGGCCATTAATATTTCTAAATCGTGTCACCGACCGACCACTTGAACAATGTCCATCCTTACCCTCAGCGATATGGGGTGTCTTGGTTGTGCCCTGTCATTGATGATGATCATGAGCAACGATGACAGTCGTCAGGTAGACCGAATACTTGTCTACCTTTAATGCAATAAAAACATCACTAAAATCTTAAAACACTATTAAACCCTTATTAAATGTGTGTAAGTTTTTGAGTGTTTGTTACTCAATCACACAATAATTAATGGCTGAACATATCTTTATTTTTCACACCAAGATTTTTTTGCTTATCGTAAACGATACTTTTGATCACCCTAAATGACATGACCCATACAATTTCAGGTACTTGTATATTATATCTGCTATAATAGAAAAAACGTCAGTACATTTTTTCAGGTTTTCACGTATAAACGGAAATACAGATCGGCTTGTAGTTTGTAGAGTAGAAAGTGCCACAAGAAACTCATTATCCCGAGAAAAAAACATAGAGCAATGCATGGAAAGTATTAAACGGTAGGGAGCGGCTTGGTTCTGCCCCTGGTATTGCTGTTGTCCATGAGATACGGTAACAACTCACTATCAGGTAGCCCGTGTGATTATCCCTGGAGTGTTTAATTCGAAAATCATCATCAGTTTGATATTTGGAATTATTAATTGATTTTTCGTAATTTTCTATAGGTCCTGTTGCATAAACATATCCAAATTGTTGTTAAACTTAGAAACGCAATTTGATTTACCCACACCTCACGTCTGCGAACGAATAGTGAAGCCACAGGCGGAGTTCAATCTAGATTCAAGTTCAGTGGCCGCTATGTATTGGGATGCACAAAATTTACAAACTTTAATGAAATTTCTTCAGGCGATATAGCTGTATCTATCTATCTGGAAAGATTACTTTTAGATACTTTTGACTTGGAGTCGGTAAACTTAGTTTTTTAATGTTGTTGTATTTTCTGTTATACAACATTCTTTTTATACAACATTCCTTTTCTATTGTGGTATAAGTAATAAAGATACGTAAGTAGATTTACTAGTAGAGTTTTATGTTTTATGACTCGTAGCGTACCTTTTTTTTTTAATGCTCTTGTAGGCAGACGAGCATACGCCCCACCTGATGGTGAGTGGTTACCGTCACCGTTCAGCAATGCCAGGGGCAGAGCCAAGCCGCTGCCTACCGCCTACCTGATGATCAGTGTTACGGAAGCCAAAGGGTAGGTTTCCCTGATGCTTTTCGAATTTATTTTAAAATGTAATTTATTAAATATTACGCATTACATTAATAATATTATAACATACTATATTGAATTATATATATATTTTTTCTTTTTTTTATTGCTTTCGATAGGCAGACGAGCTTACGGCTCATCTGATGGGAAATGATAACCGTCGCCCATAGACATCCAAACTACATCAGTGACTTAGATGCGCTGCCTATCCTGGGCTGGATGGGCAGCCTTATGTATGTTACACCGACTATCCTGTCCTTCAGACCGGAACACAGTATTACTGTTTTGCGGCAGAAATAGACAGGACGGTGGTACCAACCCGGGCGGGCTTCTACACAGAACCCTACCACCAGTATAAAATATTGAAAGTTTTAGTCTATTTTAATAGATCTCCCAGGCTATTTTTAATAAAAGTTACCTCAACATGCCTGCCACATATTTTTCAGCATTTTCCCAGAAAATAACGGTTATCTGGAAGAAACCGTTTTTTGATTAAAATACCGCCTATAATACCGGACTTATATTTTCAATATTAATTATATTTGGAGTGCAAATAGAACGCATGACTGCTACGTGGCAGAGAAATATACAGGGCGGTGGTATACCTACCCGTGTGGACTCACAAGACGCGCTACCACTTACAATGATTAACGAGTTCCTTGTCAATTTTGAACTAGCAATATCACTCAGTGGTATGACTGGCTCGTTTATACGCCTGTACGAATATCCAGTTTTATTTATTTATTGCTTAGATGGGTGGACGAGCTCACAGCCCACCTGGTGTTAAGTGATTACTGGAGTCCGACAGACATCCACAACGCAAATGCGCCACCCACCTTGAGATATAAGTTCTAAGGTCTCAAGTATAGTTACAACGGCTGCCCCACCTTTCAAACCAAAACGCATTACTGCTTCACGGTAGATATAGGCTGGGCAAAGTATGCTAGTGATATAAGTACGTGTTTTACAATAATTATAAAATTAACAGGAAATCCCGGTTTGGGTAAAACCCTCCTCCAAAGATATGTATATATTTCAAGTATATAATTAAGCTTATCAATCTCTGGTACATATAACACAGGGTATTCTAAATTGAGGCTGAATTTTTTCCCGTTTCTTATATTTTTTTATTACACTCTTGCAAATATTTACAGGTTACCCATGCACGGGTGCAAAGGGACAATGAAATTCGAAATAAAAAAAAGAAACTAATTAATATTTTATTGCGATTATCAATGTTCTAAGCTATCTTCAACTTGTTTCACTTGCATATACAAAACTTCGCTGTTACTCCTGCACTTTCTAGGTTCGAATTCATCATCTTCGTAACCAAACTTGTATCCTTTGGATAGATAATGGAACACCGCTATAGACGTAAACATTAGTCCTGTGTATATTAAAAACTGAGTTTCCTGAAAGAAAATAAATTGAAAAGATAAAAAACAAAGTCTAATACTTATAATAGACCATTTAGTTTAGACCGCCTGTATTATGACGAAACCAAAAAGGACTACAAAGTAAATATCTCTTTTTTTAAATTATGTTTGAGAGATTACTGGTGGCCCGGAGGCCTTTCCAGTTTTATCAGGGCAGGTGGGCGAGCAAAGGCTTGGCCAGGAGGGGTGGGATTTGCTAACAGCTACCCAAACGCCTCCAAAGGAGTCCTAACAACTCAGGAGTAGATGCTTTGCGAATGAGTAAATATCGTCACCCATCTTGGCACATGCTTAGTGCGGAAATAGGCAGGCATTCTTCTATAAAACCCTTACAACCCACCACAGAACCTTTAAGCCCACCGCCATAGAGCAATGTTGTTCTAGACCAGAGGCTCCCAAACTTATTTTGTCTACTGCCCACCTTGAGAATATACTTTGGGGGTTGGTGCTTCCCGCTTCCGTAGGTTTAACCCGCGATTCCCTACAAGTGACCCCTGGGTGGTGCTAAACGGGAGCCGAAAACATAACCGGTGGTAGGACTTAGTCCGACTGGCTGGCGACCACCCTCCAACTAGAATCCGCCGCCAAATAGCCTAGCTGTGTTCCGGCGTGTGGGTTGGAGAGCCAGTTCTATCCCTTCCCTTTCCCCTTCCTTGTTGGGGGTGAGTCTTGGTTACGCCTGGAACTTGCGGAGCAGACGTGCGTGCGAACTCGCGGGGCGTGATTGTTTGACGGGGGTATAGGGAGACCCAGTGAAACGGTATCCGCTGCCGCCCGCCGGTCAGTAGGGGACCTGAACCCGGGTGTCTCTACTAAACTCCGCCCCGGGAAGCTGTCCCGCCAACCGGTGTAAAATTCTGCCGTGCGGTCGTCGTGCCGGAGTCGGAGACCGGAGTGGATCCCGGCGATCGCACGCAGAGTGGACTGGGGGCCCTTCCATGCCCTGCGTCAGTCTCTCACGCAACCCGTGGTCGAGCACGTACTATGTTCCGCGCTTCATTCAGGTGTTGCCTCGATCTCACCTCTAACATCCTACCTCTCCTAATCCTACTCTCCCGAAATATAACAACTTAATGAAGTCGAAAAAAAAGAAAAGGGTTTTACAGGCGGCTCCCCATTCCACATTTAATGTGGATTTCAGCAATGTCAGGGGCCTACATAGCAACCTTGACGCCGTACACCACCACCTTGAGACGGCGCAGCCTGCCCTGCTTTTTTTAACGGAGACGCAGATATCTGCTCCGGATGATACCTCATACCTTGAATACCCCGGCTACGTATTGGAGCACAACTTCCTGCGTAAAGCCGGGGTGTGCGTATTCGTCCGGGCTGATGTCTGTTGTCGCCGTCTTCGGGGCCTCGAACAACGGGACCTGTCCCTCTTGTGGCTGCGCGTAGATCACGGGGGCCGTAGCCGAATCTACGCGTGCCTGTACAGGTCCCACAGCAGTGATGCAGGTTCAGCTCTGTTTGAGCATGTGCAAGAGGGGACTAACCGCGTGCTTGAGCAGTACCCATCTGCGGAGGTGGTGGTTCTTGGAGACTTTAACGCTCACCACCAAGAGTGGTTGGGGTCCAGAACCACTGACCTCCCGGGTCGGACTGCCTACGATTTCGCCTTGGCCTACGGCTTCTCCCAGCTGGTGACACAGCCCACCCGTGTCCCAGATATCGAGGGGCACGAGCCTTCTTTGTTGGACCTTCTGCTGACCACAGATCCGGCCGGATACAGTGTGGTGGTCGACGCTCCGCTTGGATCGTCTGATCACTGCCTTATTCGTGCTGCCGTTCCACTCTCTCGTCCTGATCGTCGAACGACGACCGGGTATCGAAGAGTTTGGCGGTATATGTCAGCAGATTGGGATGGATTGCGTGAATTTTACGCATCCTACCCATGGGGGCGGTTCTGCTTTTCCTCTGCTGATCCTGACGTCTGTGCGGACCGTCTTAAAGACGTGGTGCTCCAGGGGATGGAATTGTTTATTCCCTCCTCTGAAGTGCCCGTTGGGGGTCGCAGCAGACCCTGGTATAACAATGCCAGCAGGGATGCTGCACACCTCAAGCGGTCCGCATACGTGGCATGGGATAATGCCAGGAGACGTCAGGACCCTAACATCTCAGAGGAAAGGCGGAAATATAACGCCGCTTCCAGGTCCTACAAGAAGGTTATTGCCAAGGCGAAGTCGGAGCACGTTGCTAGAATTGGCGAGCGACTGAAGAGCTATCCCTCTGGGAGCCGTGCTTTCTGGTCGCTCGCCAAAGCTGCAGAAGGAAACTTTTGCAGGTCTAGTCTCCCACCACTACGCAAGTCCGATGACAGTCTGGCCCATAGTGCGAAAGAGAAGGCTGACCTTCTGGTCAAACTCTTCGCCTCGAACTCGACTGTGGACGACGGGGGTGCCACACCACCGAACATCCTCCGGTGTGATAGTTCCCTGCCCGAGATCTGCTTTACACAGTGTGCAGTCAGGCGGGAACTCCGACTCCTGGACGTCCATAAGTCGAGCGGGCCAGACGGCATCCCTGCAGTGGTTCTGAAAACGTGCGCCCCTGAGCTGACGCCTGCGCCAACGCGTTTGTATCGCCTCTCTTATTGCACTAACAGGGTTCCGTCTTCATGGAAGACTGCCCACGTCCACCCTATCCCCAAGAAGGGTGACCGGTCGGACCCATCGAGCTATAGGCCTATCGCGATAACTTCCTTGCTTTCCAAGGTGATGGAGCGAATAATTAATATACAACTCCTGAAGTATCTGGAGGATCGCCAGCTGATCAGTGACCGACAGTACGGTTTCCGTCACGGTCGCTCAGCTGGCGATCTTCTTGTATACCTTACTCACAGGTGGGCTGAAGCCTTGGAAAGCAAGGGCGAGGCTCTTGCTGTGAGCCTTGATATCGCGAAGGCCTTCGACAGGGTCTGGCATAGGGCACTTCTATCGAAGTTACCATCTTACGGAATCCCCGAGGGTCTCTGCAAGTGGATCGCTAGCTTTTTGGATGGGCGGAGCATCACGGTCGTTGTAGACGGTGACTGTTCTGATACCATGACCATTAACGCTGGCGTTCCACAAGGTTCGGTGCTCTCCCCCACGCTTTTCATCCTGTATATCAATGACATGCTGTCTATTGATGGCATGCATTGCTATGCAGATGACAGCACGGGGGATGCGCGATATATCGGCCATCAGAGTCTCTCTCGGAGCGTGGTGCAAGAGAGACGATCAAAACTTGTGTCTGAAGTGGAGAACTCTCTGGGGCGAGTCTCCGAATGGGGTGAATTGAACTTGGTTCAATTCAACCCGATAAAGACACAAGTTTGCGCGTTCACTGCGAAGAAGGACCCCTTTGTCATGGCGCCGCAATTCCAAGGAGTATCCCTGCAACCTTCCGAGAGTATCGGGATACTTGGGGTCGACATTTCGAGCGATGTCCAGTTTCGGAGTCATTTGGAAGGCAAAGCCAAGTTGGCGTCCAAAATGCTGGGAGTCCTCAACAGAGCGAAGCGGTACTTCACGCCTGGACAAAGACTTTTGCTTTATAAAGCACAAGTCCGGCCTCGCATGGAGTACTGCTCCCATCTCTGGGCTGGGGCTCCCAAATACCAGCTTCTTCCATTTGACTCCATACAGAGGAGGGCCGTTCGGATTGTCGATAATCCCATTCTCTCGGATCGTTTGGAGCCTCTGGGTCTGCGGAGGGACTTCGGTTCCCTCTGTATTTTGTACCGTATGTTCCATGGGGAGTGCTCTGAGGAATTGTTCGAGATGATACCAGCATCTCGTTTTTACCATCGCACCGCCCGCCACCGGAGTAGAGTTCATCCATACTACCTGGAGCCACTGCGGTCATCCACAGTGCGTTTCCAGAGATCTTTTTTGCCACGTACCATCCGGCTATGGAATGAGCTCCCCTCCACGGTGTTTCCCGAGCGCTATGACATGTCCTTCTTCAAACGAGGCTTGTGGAGAGTATTAAGCGGTAGGCAGCGGCTTGGCTCTGCCCCTGGCATTGCTGAAGTCCATGGGCGACGGTAACCACTCACCATCAGGTGGGCCGTATGCCCGTCTGCCTACAAAGGCAATAAAAAAAAAAAAAAAAAAAAAAAAAAATATACTTTTTTAGCGCCCCCATTTTTTCACCTACTTACAAACCACTATAGTGAGAGCTCAGACGGTGTCTAAGAGTCCTCCTAGATGAAGTTACAACCCGCCTCCCAAGCCTCTACACAACGCCCCCCTTTTATTTCCTGGGTCTCTTACCGCCCTTCTTTAGACCTGCAACGACCACAAGGGGGTGTTATCGCCCACTTTGGGAAAAGCTGTTCTAGACCAACACCACATAGCCAGTTTATGAAACACTACTAGTTAAAGCACTTTATAATCTCTTAACAGCGATCGCCTACCTGATTGTAATCAGCAAAGAGTCTCGTGATGACGATAATGATAATATTCCCTATCGCCTCCGTAAGCAACCACACTGACGTCATAACGGCCTTCATGCTCTCCGGGGCCTCTTTGAAGGCGAACTCGCTGCCCGTTACAGCAAACAGTACCTGTATTTGAGTTACAACTTAATTTCATCCAATACATACATTAATTAAATTTGCGGTCTGCCCCTGGCATTACTGAAGTCCATGGGCGACAGTAACCACTCACCATTAGGTAGGCCGTAAGCTCGTCTGCCTACAAGGGCAATAAAAATAATAATAATAATATATGATCCCACAGAAATTCGACTATAATTATTAACTTAAATTATAATATTTGAACATTATTATGATTCTATTGTCAAACACTACTTGTTTAATCACATATTTCGCCAAGGCTACACCATAGGCAAATAATATTAAAGACCAACAGTATTAATCTATTCTCGATTCGACCACAGACTTTAAAAATAAACAAAAGAGTATTTATGAAGCATATATGCATGTGTGGGTCAAATACATGGTAGTTTGTGTAATATTTTCTTTATTGATTTAATGATTTTTTTTATATAATTAAAAAAAAATTAACATTCTGCACTCCTTCTCTATATTCTCTATAAGTGTAGGAAATTTCATACTCCTCCGTCCGCGCAATTTTTGTAAAAAGGGGTTCAAAGTTTTTGCTTGGCGTTTAAAGATGTAGGTACATACATACTAGTAATAAAAAATTAGGACGTCTACATCTGTAGCCGCCCGTAGCAATCACGTGTAGCTGCGTAGCTACGTGTGCTACACAACCTCTACGATAACTGACTATCCAACATTACTACATATTTGAGGTAAGTTTTATTATTCCTAAAACAATTCAAATCGCAATCGAATATGATCTCGCTTCGGGCATAGATAATCGGGTTGACTTTTTTTCTAAATTCTCCAATACTTACGGAATATATTGGCTTATTGCGCTGTTAATTTTATCTGTTTTTTTTTTTTTATTATTATTTTTCCGTAGCTCGATCGATCATTTTGAGTATTAAAATACAAACTTGACTCTCATACATCTGGTATTCCCGAATTCCAAAAGGTTATTTAAAAAAAAAAAAACTCTTCCCAAAGCAATACACGAAATCATTGTTACAGCGCTGAATTTGTAAGATAAGAAAAAAGAGTGAAAGCAAATCGCCACACGTGAACGCACAGTTAAAGACCCGACAGCCCATTAAAAACGATAGTGCACGAGTGTGAGCCAGACAAAAATATAGTACGTCTTAAGGTGCGAGTGAGATATAAATAGACCACCATCGTGATTCGCTCCAAACATGATTGAGAACTACAAAACCGTTGAGGGCTTGGAAAATATTTTTGGTAATAAATCAATTCGATTTATTTTAATGATGTAATGCCTAATTAATAACAGAAATGCCAATGCCGCATGATAAGAGGACTTGGTGCACCGACCCCACATCATGTGGGATAATAACTAGAGGAAAAAGAAGATGATCATATAATAACTGTTGATTTTTAGGCAAAATTTATTTGAACTGTAATTAGAAAATAGCTGTTTTATTTCGTTAATCTTACAATTCTAATTTCAGTCATCTCGATCACCTGTATTAAAATTATCAGCTAAAATACTCAAACCTTCGGAAATTCTACAATTCATATAAAAAAAAACGAATCATAAGTTCAATAATGACTGGATAATTATTGAAACATACATTTCAATACTGATCATTAGCGTTAGAGCCTCTACAAGAAACTCTATATACAAATCTTCGACTAATCACAATGTTATCATTTTCAAATTCACAACGGAAATAAGCTAAAGTTTTACATTTTATTGCCATCAAAGTTAGACGAGCTTAAAGCTCAGCTGTTTTTAATTGGGTACAGCCAAACCGCAATCCAATCAGAGCTTACCTCTGCAACTGCCATTATAAAGAACTGCGGTATCAACAGTGCCATAGTTATTGAATTCGGCTGTGTTATTGTGACCACTTGTAATTCCTGAAATAAACAAAACATATTCGTATTTCAAATTACATGTATTTTTAACAGCTGGTAGCAACGAATTGAACTTGTTAGTGAAGAATAATTAAGGCATTAAATCTGTAAATGTGTTCAAATATATATAAAGTGCAATAAATATACGTAGGTACGCTACCTAGCATTCATGATATTTTTGTTTTAAATCGAAAAAAATAAGTTTGAAACATTGCTTGTCTTTATCGATATCTCTCAATTTCGAATAAAGAACAAGAAGCATACTTACAAAACCAGTTTTAGTGTATCCAATGATCACAGTGTAAACTCCACCGCTACCAAAATCGATATTACTGCCGATCACTTGATTATCGACTATCACCGAGTAAGTCGATGTGAATACTTCGATTTGTTCCGATACTCCCGGACGTATGGACGCCTCAATGTCATTTTGCCTTTCGTTATATAATGTTAGGTTCGTGTCAATAAAATTAGGTGTAAGAAACCTGTAATTGTTAATGAAATTTGAGACACAGTTTCCTTGTGTCAATCACACATTTTACTGGTGCCAGGGCGTCTTGTGAACCCTGCGAGTGAGTACTACCACCCTGCTTAATTCTACTGTGATGCAGTAATGCGTTTCGGTTTGAAGGATGGGACAGCCGTTGTACTGTAAAAACTGAGTCTTAGAACTAATTTTCGAAGATGGGCGGCGGCATTGACGTGCTTGATGTCTATGGGCTCCAGTAACCACTTAACTCCAGGTGGGTTATCAGGTCGTCCACCCATCTAAACAATAAAAAAATAAAAAATCCGAATTAGTTGCCATTTTAAGAAAAACACGTACACCAAAGCAATACCCAGAGACATATCAAAGTAATTCCAATACCAAACTAAGTATTATGATCGAAGTCCTAATGGATTTGGGCGATTACTATCTCACTCTTCAACTTCAACCCCAGAAAGCATTAAGATAATGTCAAAAGAAAATGAAGAGATTAGATGATTTCACAAGAAATTAGTCCGTACGACTTGATGAGAAGAGACCGGAATAATTATTCAATTGACACTTTGAACTAATAAGTCTTAACACTATTTCTGCCAAAAATGGAAAAACTTATTAAAAATGTATCTTGAAATTTCTATATTTTTTTTTTAATTTATTTATTTATTTATGTACACACAGAAAACAAGACACAGTACAGAGTAATAGGAAAATTATGTACAAACTTCTATCTAAGTTTAATCAATTTTTCTCTATACATAATTCTCCTTCAACTCGTTCTAGATTTAAATATACGTACCTTATTTGAATTTAAATACAAATACGTCATAATATATGATTTCGTTGAAATAGTGATAGAAACATTATCAACAAAAAGAAAGCTACCAGATGAACTCTTCTGTCTACCTGTTCAAGTAACAAACAAAAACAACTTACCTCACAAATGGAAAACCAGATTTACTCTTCTCCAACTTATCTTCGTAGCTTAAGACTTCATCATTAGCCAAAAACAACGATACGGCAGCGCCATCTTTCAATTGGATCACTTCATCTCTCGGTTCTATGCAACTACCGCCCAATTTCAAATCGAACCGTCCGTTGAACCGTACGGTTCTCGTAACGCTGGCCAGAGCCGGGATCGTGTAGGTGATATTCTGTTCGTCGCTTTGTAATGATACAGAGCACGGGTTACTGTTGAATACCCGCAGCTGCGAATGGCCCGGTTGCGGAAGGACCGGGTACGTCGTCTGAAAATCACTTGCAGTACAATCTAACATTTCGAGTGAACCATTTGTTGTATTCGTTCGAGTTTACTTATGTACTGTGATTGTAAATCGCGTCATCGAAATCCAGTGGTTAACACCAAAAAGAGGGTAGACAGATTTATCTGCTCCTACAGCCTTAACTGTTTAGTCTAGCCGTTACTTTTGTACCGTGAGTGCAATTCGTGTCATTGAAATCCAGTGGTTAACACCAAAAAGAGGGTAGACAAATTTATCTGCTCGTATAGCCTTAACTGTTCAGTCTAGCCGTTACTTTTGTACCGTGAGTGTAATTGGTGGTATCGAAATCCAGTGGTTAACACCAAAAAGAGGGTAGACAGATTTATCTGCTCCTATATCCTTAACTGTTAAGTCTAGCCGTTATTTATGTACCGTAAGTGTAAATCGCGTCATCGAAATCAAGTGGTTAACACTAAAAAGAGGGTAGACAGATTTATCTGCTCCTATAGCCTTAACTGTTCAGTCTAGCCGTTACTTATGTACCGTAAGTGTAAATCGCGTCATCGAAATCAAGTGGTTAACACTAAAAAGAGGGAAGATAAATTTATCTGCTCCTATAGCCTTAACTGTTCAGTCTAGCCGTTACTTATGTACCGTAAGTGTAAATCGCGTCATCGAAATCAAGTGGTTAACACTAAAAAGAGGGAAGATAAATTTATCTGCTCCTATAGCCTTAACTGTTCAGTCTAGCCGTTACTTATGTACCGTAAGTGTAAATCGCGTCATCGAAATCAAGTGGTTAACACTAAAAAGAGGGAAGATAAATTTATCTGCTCCTATAGCCTTAACTGTTCAGTTTAGCCGTGATCAAGGCGCTTGCAACACCAACATCGATAACTCATTAAATGATTCATTCTAATATGAAAATCGTGGTTTAAACCCGTTAAATAATTCTTCGAATCTCCCTCCTTATCAAATTTTACGACATTAACTAAACTTAATTATTTTAGCAAACTCTAGTTGGACCATTCGTGAAAGATATTAATTATGACATTTGCCTTTAAAAGATCTGTAAATTTAAGGAAAATGTTTTTTTTTATATTTAATTTATTTATTTATTACACTTCATGTAAAATTTCCATCGGCGGATTTAATGCCTAAGGCATTCTTTACCAGTCAACCAAAGGTAGTGCAGAGTAAATAGTGATAGGTGTAATGAAATTTACATTAAATTACAAATACA
The DNA here is from genome assembly GCF_030269925.1 of Bombyx mori. Taxonomy (NCBI): domain Eukaryota; kingdom Metazoa; phylum Arthropoda; class Insecta; order Lepidoptera; family Bombycidae; genus Bombyx; species Bombyx mori. Next base: position 15,725,305 of record NC_085117.1, read on the forward strand.
TACACACAAAATATATATATACGTACATAATATATACACAATCACATACATATACATATTTTATACATACATACATACAATAGTTTATACAGTATTAAAAGGAATATATTAATAAATTATTTTACCTTCAGATATATTTCAAGGAGAGCTGAAGCTATAAAAGCCACTCCGGCCAAGACTCCGCCGAGCGTTAACTTGTTCAGTGGATTTTTTAGTATATTGCGTTTCTCCAAATACGGATACACAAACTGCCAAATCAAAAAAATATTATTACACTTTTCATTTTGATTTCTGAAAATGATAAATCTTCGTATTGTAATAACTGTCACTGAGTTCACACTAAGAGGTGATATAAAATGATCATTTTCTGGTAGATTGAGAAATTCTTTCCGCGAAATCACACGAAGGATTCGACAAATATTCGGAATAGCAATCTTTGTCTAACTATACTTGAGACCTTAGAACTTATAACTCAAGGTGGGTGGCGCATCTTATACCTTTAAACGAGCAATTCTTGTATATGAGTCGACTATTACCAAAGCCGTCAATGTGACTTTTGGACAATTATTGGTAAATCAGAAAAACGAATTATTGACTTTGTATTCCATTGGCAGTCACAAAACTCTTCTGAACGACATCTTACATAAATAACAGGTTAAGTATTAACCTTTATTTAATGCAGGTTTTGAAACGTATTCTTTGAAGGAGACGATTATATTCAAATCAATCTGTATTGACATATCAATAACATTTTTTTGTCCAAATGCACAGATTGCCACCTTTGATAATAGACGACTCATATATAACTAGTCAGGTCATAAGTATTGTCACACAGTAAAAACTTTTTTTTTAGAATGCTGGCCACAATAAAGTTTATTGAATTCGAATTTCGAATTGTTCATGAAAATAAAAATGTATACTTTTAGAATTTTACTCATTTTTAAATATGGAGTGGACGCTTAAAGAAGACCGTGTTGCAGTTATTGCGTTGCATCGTTGCGGTTACGCGCCAATTCAAATTTTTAACATACTGAAAAATTTGAATATAACCAAAATATTCGTTTATCGTACCATCAAACGATACAATGAAGACTCTAGTGTAGATGACCGGTCAAGAAGTGGTCGCCCTCGGTCTGTTAGGACTCCGCGATGACAAAAGCTGTGAAGGCGCGAATTCAAAGAAATCCCAAACGTAAGCAGAAACTGTCGGCCCTTCAGATGGGGTTAAGCAGAACCACGGTGAAAAGGGTGTTAAATGAAGACTTAGGGCTTTAGGCATATCGAAGAAAAACAGGACATCGTTTGAATGCTCGTCTAATGGACTTGAGACTGAAGAGATGCCGCGCTTTGTTGAAGCGGTACGCGGGAAAAAATATCGGGAAATTCTTTTTTCGGATGAAAAATGTTTTACCGTAGAAGAGAGCTACAACAAACAAATTGATAAGGTGTACGCACACAGTAGTGAAGAAGCGAGCAACCGTATTCCGCGTGTCCAACGAGGTCATTATCCATCCTCTCATGGTATGGTTGGGAGTTTCTTATTGGGCCTTAACAGAGGTACATTTTTGTGAGAAAGGTGTAAAAACGAATGCAGTTGTGTATCAAAATACAGTCCTGACGAACCTTGTGGAACCTGTTTCTCATACCATGTTCAATAACAGGCACTGGGTATTCCAACAAGATTCGGCGCCAGCTCATAGAGCGAAGAGCACACAAGACTGGCTGGCGGCGCGTGAAATCGACTTCATCCGGCACGAAGACTGGCCCTCCTCCAGTCCAGATTTGAATCCGTTAGATTACAAGATATGGCAACACTTGGAGGAAAAGGCGTGCTCAAAGCCTCATCCCAATTTGGAGTCACTCAAGACATCCTTGATTAAGGCAGCCGCCGATATTGACATGGACCTCGTTCGTGCTGCGATAGACGACTGGCCGCGCAGATTGAAGGCCTGTATTCAAAATCACGGAGGTCATTTTGAATAAACTTTAGTGTCATAAGAATCTATGTTTTGTTAAGTTCATTTTGGTATATGAATGGTTACATAATGAATAAACTTGTTTCAATTATTTTACATTAAACATGTGACAGAATTTATGACCTGACTAAGTATAATCTGAATCTCGGAAACGGCTCCAACGATTTTCATAAAATTTAGTATACAGGGATTTCGGGGGCGATAAATCGATCTAGCTACAATTTATTTTCAGAAAATGTTGTTTTGTTCGTGTTTTCAATAATCAACTTTATCGATAACGAACTTTATGACTCTTCCCGACATCTATTGGCGAATAATAATACTATTTTTCTTAATTGAGAGCAACTAACTGCTTTAAAGACACAACAAGATGGCGTTATCAAAAAAAAAAGTCATCGTCTAGTTTACATTATAGATGTCTATGGGCTCCACTAACCACTTAACACCATGTGGGCTGTGAGCTCGTCCGCCTTTCTAAGCAATAACAAAAATTCTACTTTAATAAAAACATATCTGAAATGTATGCTACTACATGTATGTCGTTAATTGTGGAAGTCGTATGTAGTGGGCGTTAATTAATTTTAGCAGAATTCTAATTACACTTCACAAGTTGTCGTGTTGCAAATACAATTGATTCTAAGAATCGTTAATTAAAAACAAACGTTTGAACCAAAAGAACCTGCCTTCTGCGATACGGGTATTAATATCAATATCCAAACCGGAACGAGGACCTGCATTTGGTCCGGCTTGATTGTAACGAAACCGAACCTTCCGTCCATTTTCGTTGCTTGTAATGTCCATCGTGAGCCCTGAAATGCAATTTTAACTGTGAAATATATGTTAAAGCAATTAACATGTACTAATGGGCTGTTTGGACAGTTTGGCTCTGTGCTGTTGGGCCAAACTATCGTCCAATCTCTTTCCGCGTGTGTCACAAATACAATTAAGGATTTACCGGATAACGGACAACAACATACTACTATTACTACTACTGCTACTATTACTACTACTGCGATCACTAACCGCCATTTAGTGTAAGCCCACACTGGTAGGTACCATTATCCTGCCTATTTCTAGCGTGAATACCATTATCCTGCCTATTTCTAGCGTGAATACCATTATCCTGCCTATTTCTAGCGTGAATACCATTATCCTGCCTATTTCTAGCGTGAACCAGCCATCCATTCCGCCTTGTAAGATAAACTTCCGATTCGTGTCTCAAGGTGGACGACCGTATTCACATCGTGTGGTGACACTAAATATTTAAGAGTAGATGAACGCATAAGCATGCAATAAAATAAGTACGAGTACATGATCTTGACCTCCTTTGGTTTCTTTAAGCCACTGAGTTTCTCGCCGGATCTTCTCAGTGGTAGATTCAGCGAAGCAGTGCTCTTGCTAGGGTCAGTAGTGTCCGTAAATAGCTGGAATAGCCCCTTAGGCTACGAGCGAATGAATGAATGAGCGAATTTTTCACTACTTACTTGCCACGTACCATCCCGCTATGGAATGAGCTCCCCTCCACGGTGTTTCCCGAGCGCTATGACGTCCTTCTTTAAAAGAGGCTTGTGGAGAGTATTAACCAGTAGGCAGCGGCTTGGCTATGCCCCTGGTATCGCTGAAGTCCACGGGCGACGGTAACCACTCACCATCAGATGGGCCATATGCTCGTCTGCCTACAAAGAACAATGGAATACAATAGTAAATATTTTGATACTCACCAGTTGATCCAATAAAGACCAGAAAACTGGTAGTACCGTGAACAGCATTACTATTGATAGTGTCTTCTTGATGTCCCTGATGAAGCGCTTGTCGTAACGATTCTGCGTCGTGTCCAGCCAATGCGTATGCTTATTGCTTCTGTTACGTTTTAATACTGCGTTTTTGACACCTAGCTATAAATTAATAAGGTCTAATTTAAAAGTAATTAAAAAGGGTAATATTAATATAGGATTGGTAAGAACGGAACGTATGAAAAGAGTGTGGAACGGAGCGTTAAGATGTGAGTGAGAGAAAACGGAAAGAAAGAGAGAAGAGAATGACAGAGAATTGGAAGATGGCGAAGACGGTTGAAAAATGAGTAAGACGTAATAAAATTAGTGTTAATTATTAATTACTATTATAATAGAAGATTTTGGAATAGTGTAACTTTTATTTTATGCGCTGCGATCCCTATTCTACATTAATAAGAATTAGTTTAATTTTTCATACGATTAATTTAATGTGTTCTCTTAAGATTCTTAACAGAAATGGTGCAGATAATACTAGAAGTAAAAAAACATTTATTTCAACTTTATGTCACGTAACGTAGTTATTGAAAGACATTATTATGATAACCGGGAATGTTGAATTCTCTGTACAAAATTTAATCGTAGTTTGTAAGATTAAATTGCTTTATAATTTTATCAATCCAACATTTGGCTCTAATGGCTTTTAAGTCGATTGCAGTCATAACTCAGCGTTTTTATTAGAATTTCTCGAACACTACGGTCATGCCTACAAAAAAACAAATTCCATGCGTGGGAAAAGAAACATAGGCCTCATTATAAAATAAATATTGTCTCCTTAAGGTTATCAGTTATTGACGACTCTCTCGAGCGCAAGAACGTTTCTCTAAACGTAATTCTTTTCAATAAAGAATGCATATCCTATATGCTTGATTAAAAGTAAACTGATCGTATTTTTCATTATTCACAATTAACCTATCCATAACTTCCAACAGGGAATAAGTCATTCACGGACGTCTAGCTCCAAAATAGGATTCTGTGTAATTATGGGAATTAGAAACACACTTATATTCTTTTAAATATACACATAAATATAGACATTAAGCACCCAAACAATGAGCAAACAAAAATGTTCATAGCACGAATGTTCCCACAATGCGAAAATAGAATCTAATACTCTCGACGAAGCAGTTAGGTGCGTTACTACTGCACCAGCAAATCAGTCAAAGTAAACACTCACTGGTGGTAGGACCTCTTATGAGTCCGCACGGGTAGGTACCACCACCCCGCCTATTTCTACCGTGAAACAGCAATGCGTTTCGGTTTGAAGGGTGGGGTAGCCGTTGTAGCTATACTGAGACCTTAGAACTATATCTCAAGGTGTGTTTTTACGTTGTAGATGTCTATGGGCTCCAGTGACCATTTAACACCAGGTGGTCTGTGAATTCGTCCAACCATCTACGCAATAAAAAAAAAAGATTTTTGAAAAAATCTAAATAGATTCAATTGGATATCCTTTAAATACATACATACGTGATCGTGGCGCTGTTAACATCTCCGAAATATCGTGAACTCATTAAATATGAAAACCGTGGTAAAAACCCATTAAATAATAGTGTGTGTAGTGTAAATAACAGCGAGCGATTAAAGCAATTCGTATCATTAAATACTAGAGCAAGCCTTCAAGCGAGTGAATACAATTCTAGAATACGTATAAACAATAGCATTCCAAACGTGCAGTTACATTTAATCTGGAATTCCCCTCACTACGTGACACAAGCGAGACACAAATAATTCGGCGGTCGCGAAACCGGCTGTCACAGTTTTGTGTCAGTAACTCGCTTATATTAAACATACAGTATTAACATTCCTGATCCTGCGGACAGAATGGAAAGCAGTCGACGTCGCCCAAAACACGTCATCTCGGATCCTCCCGATCCACTAACGGTGCTTTTAGGTACTTCAAGCACCGGTCACCGTTCTCGTCGAACCCGTCGCTTGCGACGAAGGGCTCGACGAGTAAATTAACTCTCAGATACAGCCCACTGAGTTTCTCGCCGGATCTTCTCAGTGGGTCGCGTTTCCGATCCGGTGGTAGATTCTGCGAAGCACGGCTCTTGCTAGGGTTCGTGTTAGCAACGTCATCAGGTTTGAGCCCCGTGAGCTCACCTACAAACGTTAGGGTTACGCTGGAATAGCCTCTCAAGGCTACCAGCTTAGGTAGGTTAAAAAAAAAAAAAAAACAGTATTAACTTTAACTAGAGGTCCCGCAGTAGTCGAAATTCGACTATAATTAATTGGAATTGTAAGTTTGTACACTATTATGTTTGTATTTTCAACGCCAAGACTATACTATAGAAAAATATTAGTAAAGACAAACAATATTTAATCTATTTTCAATTTGACCACAGACGTCAAGAACAAAAGTTTGACAATAAATAAATAGTACCTATGCATGCGTGTGTGTGTCAAATACATGGTAGTGCGTGTAATGATTTCTTTACTGATTTAATGTAACTTTTATGCATTATTTTAAAAAAATATTAGCATTGTGCACTTCTTCTCTATATCCTCTATATGTGTGGAAAATTTCATACTTCTCCGTCCGCGCAATTTTCGTAAAAAGGGATACAAAGTTTTTGCTTCACGTATTAATATATAGATAGATGTATACAGGGTGTATTGCAGTCGTTACCGCAGTCGAAAAGAGAGTAATGTACCACCCTATGTAAATAAGATATTTAAGCAGAAAACAATATTCGTTTGCAAATTGATGTGCCATTTTAAACGAATCCAGAAATTCACTGATCAATTATCACAGAACAACTTTACTTATTAGTTGGTACGTTATTAGATTGTTTATGGCTTTCGAAGATGGTTGAGATAAACAATTCTATAACACACCTCGCTAATGTTAATTGCCAACAAGCTAGGAATAGACCATAGCTGTGAATCAAGTAATAAAAAAGAAAATGGTTTTCGAAAAAAAAAATACCGTGGTAGTTCATTCTACACCGTATATTACAAAAATATTATTTTTCATTACACAGCGCTCAGAATAAAAATTGGAGTATATATTTTTTTAAGGACCCAAGTCTCTGCAACAGTCCAGATACGACTTACTTTATTCGTACGAACATTTTATGCTCTTTTTCGGGGATCAATGTCGGATACTATCGTTACGTACTGCGCGTCTACTTAAGACCGCTTTAGGAGTCTCTTAGGAGGCGTCGACAACATCGTTATGAATTTTATTACGATTTTCTTAATACATAGACTAAATATTTTGACTGTATTGTTATTATAAAAATATTAATTTTAAGTTCTATTCGAGGTATAAAGAAAATAAAACTGGAGTTTTCGCAACAACCCACGGCCATTCGGTAACGTGCGAACTTATTGTGCTACACTTCATTCACGGTTGTTTGCATAAGAGTTAGTGTATTGCGCAAACGAACGCTCTGAGATCGTGGTCAATGTATGATAAAAAAATATGTTATTTTTTGTACGTTATTACAAAGTTAAGTCGTATACTGTGTGCATTACTAATAAAAATCTTACGTTACGGACGTTTTTTCCAGGTTGGGGTACCCTCCGCATCGTCCCATAAGGAGCTTCGTCCCAAAAATAATAATATGGATAAACGATTGTCTTGCATCAGAATACAAAGGCAAAGTGAATATTATACATATTTTTAAATCTATTACCATCCACTTACACACACTTACTGGCGGTAGGACATCTTATAACAGCGAAATACCTGCGTTAAATGTTTTATTGTCGTTTAAGTTTACAACAACGAACATTTACTGGTGATGGGACCTCTTGTAAGTCCGCACGGGTAGGTACCACCACCATGCCTATTTCTGCCGTGAAGCAGTAATGCGTTTCGGTTTGAAGCGTGGATTAGCCGTTGTAAGTATACTGAGACCTTAGAACTTATATCTCAAGGTGGGTGGCGCATTTACGTTGTAGATGTCTATGGGCTCCAGTAACCACTTAACACCAGGTGGGCTGTGAGCTCGTCTACCCATCTAAGCAATAAATAAATAAAAACAATCAATACGACCAGTAAAATGTTGATGTTAATTTTCGCTTTCGCGCATTTTCGTTAAGGACGGGTATCGACCGTGTACCCACTTATGCAAATGCTTCTAGTTATATTCGAATCAGGGATCGTTTAAATTAAAACAAGTTCGCAGTACACATCTGCTTTGACTATTCATTCGCAAATTGATACCGGTCTGTCATCAAAGTTTGCGTAACTAAGCAGTCACCGTATATTAACATACTTTCGTCTAATGCTAATATTAAACTTAACTATAACATTGCCGTGCATATGTTATGATGTTTATTCAATTCTATATCTAGCCAGTCAAAAACAAGCCAGTTTATTTTGGGGTGAAGCTATGATGAATTGGTTCGAAATGTTATCTATAGGTATATATTAATACGTGAAGCAAAAACTTTGTATCCCTTTTTACGAAAATTGCGCGAACGGAGAAGTATGAAATTTTCCACACTTATAGAGAATATAGAGAAGAAGTGCACAATGCTAATATTTTTTTTAAATAATGTATAAAAGATACATTAAATCAATAAAGAAAACATTACACACACTACATACCATGTATTTGACGCACACACGCATGCATATTACTATTTATTTTGTACTTGACGTCTGTTGTCAAATTGAGAATAGATTAAATATTGTTTGTCTTTGTTAATATTTTTTATAGTGTAGTCTTGGCGTAATTTGTGATTATAGATGTATAAAATACAATCATAATAGGGTACAAACTTACAATTCCAATTAATTATAGTCGAATTTCGACTACTGCGGGACCTCTAGTTTGTAAATTAAATCGTAACTAATACTCACAGATACACATTTGACGAAATCGATAACAACATTGCCTTCGGGTTTCTTTATGATGTATTTATTTTTTGCACTGACGAATATAACTGAAAAATAATAATAATAATGAGAATCCAGTTTAATATTTCCGATTTATTCGGTGACAAATCCTTAAATAAAATTAACGCAATCCTTAAATTACAGATAAATTGAAGCGGGAAAATTTATATTTCCAACGGTTCGGGAGTAGATAATGAATTTAATATTAAAATAATACATTATTATAGTGCATTTATTTCTTTTAGGAAGAAGAAACGCGAACAACTTACACACAAAAGTATCTGGGCTATTTATTATAAATACATTTTTTGTAGCGAATAAACTCGAACAAGTTTCTATCAATAATCACAATGCAATTACATTAATCCTGATCTCGGTATTAAAAAAAAATCTATACCTCTCTGGAAAACCAGCTTTCAATTAATATATTTACACTAATATGAATTTCCTGAACGTTGATAGACAAAGGTGGTTGAATCAGAATTCGAAAAGGGATTCGCGTCTACGTGTGAGTTTCACGAACATTATACGTTCCCAACGACTTTGTGTATTCAAAGCGGAATGCTTGACGTTCAAGATGAAAATCTAAATTGTAGAGTTATATTATTAAATGCGCTTTGAATATTTATGCTATGCCTCTGAAATTTGCTGAGACGGAACTATTGAATTACCGCCGTCTATACCGGTATTTCGCCCGGGCAAGGATATTACAAAAAAGGTTGGTTCATTCAAGATGTAGATTCTATTCGGGTTTTTTTTCCTACCTAATTTTTGATTAATGGGGCTTTTCCAACTTCGTACGGACCGGTGGATAAGCTCACGAGCTCAACCTGACCTGAGTAATACGTTTAGGTTTGAAGGGTGGGGTCGCCGTTGTAACTATACTGAGACCTCAGAACTCATATCTCAAGGTGAATTACGGCATTTACGTTGTAGATGTCTATGGGCTCCAGTATCCAGTTAACACCAGGTGGGCTGTAAGCTCGTCCACTCGTCTAAGCAATAAAAAAAAAATAAAGGTCTCAATATTATAAAAATCTCATTATTATCTATATTACAATACTAGCGGCCCGTTCCGGCTCCGCTCGAGTCTTTAACAAAAATTACAACGATATTTAATGTTGTTTTATTTTTTTTAATAAAAGAACACCTATTGCGGCATAATTATATATAATAATAATAAAATATTCTGTTGCGACACTTTTTGTAAATAATAATGTGTTCTACAAAGTCGTAGTACATTATTTTATTCTATAATGAATAGTTTTTGCAGAGCACGTGATGTAAAGAATATTTTAGGTAATTTTTTTACACCTTGGGTTACATTATTAGAGTTTTAGTAAGGATCCCTAATTTTTTTTTTTTTCAAAAAAGATTATAGCCTATGTCGCTCGGGAATAGTGTAGCTTCCAAACAGTGAAAGAATTTTTTAAATCCGTTCAGTAGTTTCGAAGCCTATTCAATACAAACAAATCTTTCCTCTTTATAATATTAGTATAGAAGTATAGATATGTATTACGTTTGGAAATGAAAATTGGTATCCGCCTACGACCTTTGATTTTTTAATAATCTTCATTTGGACATTCTGATTTGAAGTTAGTTTCGAGGTCTATGTTAGCTCGCTTCAGAACATATTTACATACGTTTACGTAGTCTATAAAATTAACGTATGCGAACCCAATATACATCCAAACAAGAACAACATTTGTTTTGTTCGTATTACTCATTAAACTACTTTATTTGCAACCGAGATATATTAAGACTTTATTTATACATTAAACAATGAATTATGCATCAAACACGTATTTGATCGTTGTTCAAATAAACGTAATTAGATTCGTTTCACCTCTAAAAGATAATTATTGTATTGATAACAACGATATTGTTACGGAAAACGTAAAGGGAACATAATTTTTCCATAATGACATTAGTTTATGAAGCGGTAGTAGCACTTTAAATAGTTTATTATCACTTATCGGTACCTGTTTCTACCGTAGCGGTTAGATAACGGTATATAACAAGTATTACAAAATAAACAACACAAAACAAAATAATAATAAAAAGCTTAATAACTGTAGATAAATTGGTTAGAAAAAGTCATGAAGTCAAATATGCAAAAGCAATAAGATAATAAAAACATGCATTTTCAATGCAAAAGTTCAAAATGGGTCATTTGACCCGTTATGGTATGTTTAGTGTCAGGAAATAAATACATGCAGACATGGGCCTGCACCGCTATCTTGCCGAAATCTGCCGCAAAGCAATCATGCGTTCCGATGTAAAGAACAGTCGAAGCAATACAATTGAGACTTCACTCATGTGGCTTACAGTGGATAATGGTGTTCACATTGCGAAGTCTATATGACTCCAGTGCGCCTTTAATACGAGGGAGGGGAGGGTTTAAATTTCAATAAATGTACATATTATTTCATTAGTAGTAGTTGTAGCATGATAATAAATCTTTGTTACCCTAATGCTAGAGACATCATCATCATGATCACATGGCTAATTGCGCCACCCACCTCGAGACGTGAAGTTAAAATCTGAATTGGGTTCTTCGCTGTAGCAATAAAGAGAGCAGTGGCATCTAATTTTGCTTACAAGTCGATTTGAAGCTCGGCAGCATCGACGCGAGTGTTACTCATGACACGACCATATTCTCATTCAACAACAGCGTTAATACGATATCTTTCACTTACCTATAGACATAAGCACAACTAGTCCGGGAGCACCAAAAGCCAACGAATAACAATCTTTCTCTCCGAAACAATGTACCTCGGATCTCATGATGGGCGACACGGTCTTCGCAATGAGACTCCCCACACAGAGATTAAAATACATTATACTGAAATACGCAGCGAGATGGCTCTCCTGTTCAGGTATTTTGAACTGATCTCCTCCAAAAGCGGTCACGCAGGGCTTTATGCCTCCCGTGCCTACTGTTATCATGAACAGACCGATCAGAGTGCATAATCTGCGAAAGGAGAAGTCTATAGACGAATCGTCACACCAAAATATTAGCGTAAACACGAATAGGAATATCGCTCACATACATCAAGTGTATCTGTGTTATTGCTTAGATCAGAAAGAGAAACTAAATCTTTTGAGTAATAATCGTAAAGTTATCATCGTGGTAACTAACCATTTTCCAAACGAAATAAAGATTGAAGTTGCCTTGGTAGCTGTATTTAGCCAAAGGTCACAACGGTCAGCGGATGTGGAACATCCAGTTTTTTGAGTTTAAATCATAAATGAAAAACACTGCTGAGTATCGTAGCAATTCTATTTGAGGATTTTAATATTTCATCCATTCAAATTTGTTGGATATGGTACGGCTTTTAAGAATATATTTTTTTATAATTAAAGCTCAAAATCATTTTGAATGTAAATCCATTCTTTTGTATTCTGGGTAAATAACATAATACGAAATTTGAACAAAAAGAAAAACCGACTTCAAGAGAATAAAACGACAAGATCATTAATATAGTTGAAACCAATTAAATTTGTCTTATTAAGGAACTACTCAGATCTTGATTAAATGGGGCCACATGAGAAGCACCAACTTTTAAATAGAAAGAGGAATCATCAAAAGTGGTTCATGTAGAAAAAACTTCTGAACTAACACACTAAAAACAGTCGTTTCTTCTTTTTTGAAGTCGGCTTAAATTAAGTTGCCCAAATAAAGAACAGAGAATTTCGGACCTACGAAGGCCTTTATCTCACTAAAAGTTAATTAAACCCTGTAAAATGTATGCCCCACTTCCCAATTTAAAGCCGGGCCGCTAACATTTTCCGCATTGGGTTGTGAAACTTACAAGTACATTCTGGGCCTCGTGAAAAAAAAAGGATACCGAAAAAAGGTCCAACATTTTGACCGATAAAACATGATTTACGTATTAATTCAGCTTAATTTCACACGGATGACGCCATCGGGGAATGCTCATCAGATGGTTTTCGTCAGATCCTTCGATCAACAATGTTGATGTCAGATCACAAATTCAGCTCACCCAAAATAAATTAGTGATATTTTTATAGTGCGATGCTATTGCAAGCGTCTACCCCTTGAAAAAAGTATCTGTAATTACGGATAACTACATTTTCATAAATCATGCCTAATTTAGTGCTCGAGCAAAATCTAGGTTGCTCACATACTTACTCGTAGTCTTTGGGTCATCATGGCCCATGCGACTGATAAAAATATTAAGACTATAAGCATTTATTTCGGTTTTCACAAGTCGCTAACATAATTTAAGCTACTCTAACGTTTTAATCTCTTCTTTTTTTCCGATATCTCAAATGCTTTACAGTTTTCTTTATCATCACGGATCACTAAAGTATTAATAGTCGATATTTCACAATCTATATAGGTACTATCTACTGATATTCTATAACAACTATATATCTAGACAATCACGTTTCTTTAATTAACAATATGGTTATCTTTTAGACAGCTAAAAAAGAGACGGGTGAACGAACTCACGGTCCAACTAGTGTTAATCGATTACTCAGTGTGCTTAGTGCGAGTTTTTTACGTTCTCGATAGCGTAAAACTTAACTCAAATTTGTATGCAGCTGGAACAGCGCCCCTAGCGGCAAACGTAGGCAAACGTTCCAACTCCATACAAATTTGAGTTAACTTTTACGCGATCGAGAACGTTAAAAAATTCGCAATGAGCGCACAGGTCGGTAAATGTCATCACCCACTCTGAGTCATGAGATTTAAGTCTCTATTGTGTGGTATAACGGCTGCCCTACCCTTCAAACCGTAACGTATTACTACTTCGCGTCAGAAACAACGTAATAAATGTATTAAATCCTAAAACCTATCGTATTTAATAAAGATGGTACCTATTATTACGTTTATATAAAACATAAAAATATACTAGCTGTGTCCTTACCTTCCAGGTAGAGCGAAATGCGGTATTGCAGTTATTGCAACCAAAATGTTACCTGCCGCATACACGAACATCATATACAAAATTGTCCTAGAAATCGCAAAACTTGTTTTAAAAACACAACAATAATTTATCCTACAATACAGTAACAAGAAATTTTATTTATTTGTATTCATCAGGGTTGCTCACAGAATTTACAGTAAAACAAAAATATGTTTTTTTTTAACGAAGTTCCTTATGGGACGATGCGGAGGGGTACCCTAACCGGGAAAAAACGTCCGTAACATAAGATTTTTATTATTTATGTATAGTCTACGTGATGACGGTTATTATTATTATTCATTTAAACAGCTGTTTCTTTGTATATTATTATTATAGATTTTTTATAAACCATTGTGAATAAAATAAAGTTGATAGCTTTGTAAAGTAGTTTATTTATTTATTTTATCAATAAAAAATCATAGTAAAAAATGTATACCCGAATAATTATTTTCTTTATACCTCGAATAGAACTTAAAATTAATATTTTTATAATAAGGAACTTTGTTCATATCCGGTGTCCCACGACACCACACATCTTTTTTAATATTAAAATACTTCACAGCTGTAAGTCTTATAAGAAGGAATCCCAGTAACCATAACAGTGAACTCACCTGAATTTTCCAAGGTAATTATCAGCTAATATGCCTCCAATAATCGGAAAAACATATACTAATGTACTAAAAACGTGATATGTTTCAGTCGCACCATCGTCTGTATATCCTAGCTTACTTCTTAAGTATAATGTTAAAAACGCTGTAATAAATAATAAACAGCTTGAAATTTACTTCAGAAAGACAAAATGCAAAAATCGGAGGTGGTAAAATATATTCTTATTTCATTTAATCCATAAAAAACTAAGCACCTAAAATCTAATTACCTCTCATTCCCGAATAAGAGAATCGTTCACAAAATTCGGCCAGAATGATAATAATAACAATTCCGGGAAAACGACCCGAACTCTGTAAGTAAATTCGTTAAAGTATTACTGTCACAAAATGCTGTATACAAATATTCACATTCTTTTAAACTTAACAAAAAACCTTATTCACTCCATTACTGGTGCCAAACGATTTTTCCTCAGTCATTTTTTCTAAATAACAACTCGATCCATTAAGGGCTACACGACACACGTCTTACATGTACCTTCACGATTTATTTATAATTTCAACGTTCTGATGTAAATTTGTTAAGCACATCCTATCATTAGAACAACACGCACGTGCATTTGGCAGTTCAAACAATTTATTGAGACAGTAATGCTTTAATAAACACAAACAATAATATTAAACTATTTTAAGTGCATGAATGTTTACAAAGAAATATCATTGAAATAATGTCATGCTTCTTTGTTGTTCAAGTAACGATTTAATATTCCGAGGACGATGTAAGTATTTGAATTAAAACGACAATGAACATCCTCCAAGATAATGTACATACTTAATTTTCCGCGAAATATTCGAGTGTTCTAGTCTGAAGGTATTAGAAGAAAGTATTAATACGTGACAAGCATCTCCTTCAAACTATATTTAGATACCTAAGAGCAATGCAAGCAAGACAAGTCACAAAAAACTAAGCAGTGACTCAATGCTACCTATTATCAACCGACTGTATTTATTTATAATACAATACAAACTTTAACAAAAAGGAAAACCGGCTTCAACAAAATAAAATGAGAATATCATTAATATAGTCGAAATCAATTAGAAATACAATTATTATGGATAACTCAATAACTACTAGTCAGGTCTTGATAATAAACCAAATGAAAAGTACCAGATTTCGATTTAAAAAAATCATCAAAATCGGTTCACCTAGGAAAAGGTACTCAGATAAGAGACAAAAACAAATAAGTCGAATTGATAAACCCTTCCTTTTTTGAACTCTGCTAAAAAAAGTAGAGGAAGGACCTAATAAATTATAATATTATGGTCTGCAGAATTAACTTCGCTAATTATTAACAATTTATTTGATAGCAGTTCTGATTTAGTATTATGTTCTTCAGAGTTATTTGGAAACATCTTCAACTTCCGATATCTTGCTAACTGAAAAGCGAGTAACGATTGTTCTTATTGAGTTTCTCAATTAAAATCATCTGCCCCCATGACTATCTAACATTATCACTACATACAAACAGAGTCGCTTTCTCTGTCCCTATATCTGTCTGTCCCTATGTATGCTTAATTTTTTTAAACTACGCAACGGATTTTAATGCAGTTTTTTTTAATAGATAGAGTGATCAAGAGAAAGGTTTATATGTATAATAACATCCATTAAATAGTGGAGAAATACTGTTAACAATAATAAGTTACAGTTCCCTAAGCGAAGCGAGGGCGGGTCGCTAGTAATATATATATAATACATAACTACAAAATAAAACAGTATTTTTTTTAAATTTGGCTCGAAACGTTTCAACTAAAAATATTGTAAGAATGTAGAGAGGCAGATAATGTCAAATCCATGTTGCGACATAACCTGAGAGTTTATACAGTACTGATCTCATTGTTAATAGAAGATGCCAATAGTCTAAAAGGAGTTAGTTACCTTTTGTTTCGCTTTCAACACAGTATTATCATTATATTCTTTATTATAATCTAAGACGGAAGCAGAATGAAAATCTTGTAAATAGCTTCCAACACATCACATGATTATGTATACAATTAAAAACTCGTGGTCAAATAAAACATGTCTCCCCGTGCCCCATTTGACGGCGAACCGAAGTCGTCGTGGCCTAGAGAATAAGACGTCCGGTGCATTCGTGTCTAACGTTGCACCGGTGTTCGAATCCCGCAGAACTGTAAGTTTCGTGTAGTCGGTGTGGTCGGTGGAGATCGATGGGGTTTAGTCGGTAGTCGGTTCTGTGGAGCAAGTGCCTCGCGCACCTTTTTCAAGGCGTAGTCTTCTGTGAGAAATTGGAGGAGGTGGAGGAGCTCGGTCCTTCTCTTCTCCCCTTTTTCCTCTCAGGAGGCGCCGGAGTCCGACATAACCCGGTCCGTTACATCCTCGACCGGGTATCCGATAATGGATTCACCAGCGTTAAAAAAAGGCGGGTACCAAATTTTCTGATGAAATACGTACTTAACAAATCTTCACGATTGACTTCCACTAGGAATTCCACGAAGGAATAACACCGTGTAATAAAAATGAAACCCGCAAAATTATAATTTACCTTAGCAAACTTTTTTTAAAAAGAACTAGAGAAGCCACTGCTTCCGAATTAATTTGTTTCATTTTACCACACTTACCGTCAGTAAGTCACAATTATTACACATTTCCCTTAAGAGAAATACTAAATTAACGATATAAAACTATGCAAATTTTTAGTCCTGGCGTTCCCGCCATAAAGTCTTAAAAACGATATATTCCTTCTCTAGCAACTTCGGTGAGTTCCTGCACCGGATCGGAGCCGAGCCGACGGCAGAGTGCCACCATTGTGGTTGCGACTTGGACACGGCAGAGCATCCGCTCGTCGCCTGCCTCGCATGGGAGGGGTGGCGCAGTGTCCTCGTCGCAAAAATAGGAACCGACTTGTCGTTGCCGAGTGTTGTGGCATCGATGCTCGGCGACGACGAGTCGTGGAAGGCGATGCTCGACTTCTGCGAGTGCACCATCTCGCAGAAGGAGGCGGCGGGGCGGGTGAGAGACGCACAATCCCGCCCCCGTCGAGCGGGGGCCAGGGAGGCGGATCTCGCCCAAGCCCTGGCCCTCTAAGTGTTTCGGGTCCCCTTCATATGTCGGTCTGGGGACCGGCGAAGGGGACCTAAGAAGACGACGTGCAAGCTGCTCTGTACGCGTTTTACGCAAGAGCATCCGGGTGATGGAAGAACGGCTACCCTCGACCCACGCTGGTTCTGACCCAGCGGGGTATTCCGTAGGATAACCCATTCTAACCGGCGCCATCTAGGCGGGCTCCGGATAGCCTGCCGACCGAAAGGGCTGGTGGTCGTGGCGCCGACGACCGCTGGTCCGACGTCCCGAGGGGGAGGGTGATGGGAGAGATGTGCTCTGCACTAAACGCTTCACTTTCCCCCCTTTGCCTTTTCATGAGTTCTGTCTCATGCGAGGTTCGGACGCGGTTTGTTGAGCGACAGGAGGTTTTAGTCAGTTCGACTCCGACATGCCCCGCCCTCCATCCCCAGGGGAGGGCGGAAGTCCGGCGATTTCCTCCTGACCAAAAAAAAAAAAAAAGCAGATCTTTACGTTTCAGGCAAACCCTATAAACTGTTCACCCTAAAATTTTGTTAGAATTTAAATAAATAAACTTCTTTGTTTGGACCTAACGTGTGCATGTCGATGCTTAAATAGGCAACACAACAATTATGCAAGTCGTGTTTAACGTGAATAATTAGTATACAATATTATACAATTAAAATATTATGAGCATAGTTTTAGATGTTTCAATTTTGGCGGGCTTCTTAATGTTACTAATAATATAATTATGTGCGTTGAGAACGTTCCCAGAATTACAGCTTCAGGACAGTACAGTACAATACATGGTATGGGCTATAATCCCATTGCTAGATAGTGAACAAAAAGCTTGTAATTTTTTATCTATATCTATATCTATACTAATAAAAAGATTTGTTTATTTGTTTGTTTCGAATAGGCTCCGAAACTACTGGACCGATTTGAAAAATTCTTTTTTCATTAGAAACCGACATTGTCCCTGATGAACATAGGCAACTTTTTTTAAAAAAAATTTTATTTTATTTTTTTGGTTTCATGTGTGTTTTAATGTTTCCGAAGCGAAGCGAGGGCGGGTCGCTAGTCTTTAATAAAACTGTACGATATATTCTACCCTTAACAACCAAGTTTTTAAACCCAAAGGTATGTTTGTCAAGCGATTTTTTTTTATTGCTTAAAAAATGGCTTGTTATACGCTTAATCTATAGTAGCATTATGTAAATTAAACAATTCGCTTAACTTTACATCTCGCGTTCCTGACAAAGAATCTTAATACTAGACTATACAACGAAATAAATACTCATTTTCGTATACCCACCCCAAAATGCCATTGTACCAGTAGCTACCTCTTCATGGCATCACTGCGACGCAATAAACCCCATTGTGGCCGCGCCTGACCATAACCCAAATCCTAGTAGACGACCTACACCATTCATTCACCATGGCGGTTACCATATTCATCAATATCCACTCTCGTGCAACCGCTAATGCTAACGCTAGCAGTAGCTAAAATAGAAATCACCGTCCTCGTCAAAGTAGCCCACGAGTTGTTAAGCCTAGAAAGTGTAAATTCATAATTCTGTAACTATTTTTATTTCACTCCATTCAATATATTTACACGTTATTTTCATTCTACTTTTCCTATGAAAGACATTCTTCCAATATATTTTTTCCAATTCCAAGATATTATGGGCTAGGTTCCCTTTGCCTGACTAATCAGACAATTCAACATCAAATTCAAATTTTCTTTAAAACGGTTACAGTAGTGATAATAATTCATGAAAAGTTGGTTGTTAACGTAAATAACTGTAGAACGTGTGTTAATTAATATAGTTTAGAGCAGTTTAAGTCGATTAATGATTCAAAAGAGTACCACGATTTATAGTTAGTGTTTATTATATTTGTGTTTGTTGTGTCGTGAAATGATAGATTTCAATGAAGCGTTATCTTAAAGTTGTCAAAAAAAAAAAAATTGTTTACATCAACCAAATATAAATATGTAGTATATCCCTAAAAACATATTGCATTCTCCGAAATGTTGTGTGTAATCCGATACGGACTTTGAGGGTGTCACTGAATTTATAATGTTCAAACTCTTCGGAATTCAGCAAGCAAGCAAACCGAATACTGATAATTTACAGTTACTACGGAACAGTTACATTTTCTTTTGTAGAGTTTAATAAAAGCAACAATGCCAAGTTCAAAGATACCATCGCCCGCGCGCTCCCAAGGTTCTCTGCTAACGCCGCGCCGCCACAGGACACGCAGTACCCGTAGCGTAGGCTCCCCAGCTCGTTCCAATACACCAAGCCGGCTGACTGCTATCATCATGCAAAACAAAGAGCCATCTTTCGTCTTATCACCACTTCCAACCCGAAGATCTGTATTAAATGATGACACTGAAGTGGAAGAACCACAACGTAAGTGAAATATTTAAATTAAGTATTAAAGCTATTTAAATCAAGAAAGTAAGCACAATGACTATTCATAAATTCAAACATTCTTTTGTTCTCTGGCCCTGCTACCAATACCGTCTTTACCATAAGGGCACACGGAGCCTGTGCCCAGGGCCCCCATTCTCAGGGGGGCCCAAAGGACCGACAATTTCTCTCACACATTTATTCTCAAAACATTTTTGTCGGGCACATTACACTTTTTTCACAAATCACTAATCTTATCAGATGGATAGCAGCATTCTAATATCATTAATGACATATTATATCATACTGTATTTGATTACCTATAACAAATGGTCACACTCACTAAATTTTTTTTATTATAATTCGCTTTTTTTTGCTTTCCAAAAGGGCCCCAAATTCTTGTGTGCCCAAGGGCCCTAATTTAAGGCGTCCCTGCCTGCTACTCTCAGATAAATTATCTGGTAAAGAGATAATTAACAAGCCCAGTTTGTACTCTTTTTCAAGCCTCTTGATCTCTTTTGGTGATATTCCTCTTGTGTTACAAAATGGTTAGAGATAGTTTTATTGTAACACAGCTATACAAGCTCGAAGGCAGCTCATACATTTGTGACTTGCTAAAAATTTAACACAGTCTAAGATGATTAGGTACTTTTGACTCCAAAATGGAAAAGATAAAAGGTATACAATATTTGTTTAATAAGCTAAACATAAATAGCATACAGTGAAAGCACTTTTCTTTTTGTTTTTTCTTGAGTTCACTTCTAAACTTATGTGGTTATATAAATAGTGTTATTTAATGCGCTTATAGCTAGAACCTTTTGCTCCAGCTGATTTGTGGTGTATTTACATTTGTTAGTGTATAAAAAGAGGAAAATCTCTAGCATTGCTTGTCTTAATTTTTAGAAATGATTTCAATAGATGCAGTATAACACAAATCACACTTTGTTTGGCTATACTTCAGCATATTACTTAAATTTAATTTTTTTATACTGTAGTCTACATGATATACTACACAGTTACTTATTTTACCTCTCAATTTAAAAACTTAAGCTCGTAGCTAAAGTGCTTCACAATAGCGTATATCAGTATGGAATAACAAATCTTATGATAGATGGTCTATTGAAATATGCCATATCAATAGAAAAAGTTAAAGAATAAGCTTAAAAATTTAAATTAAAACATCTTCATCTGTGCTGTGATGTCAACCAAGCCTTACATTAACAATACAAAAATTAACATAAAGAAAAACCAATACAAAAATAAAACTGCCTATAAAAATTCTCTAATGAAACCAGAGGATCTTAAAAGTGAGAGTAATGAGTCAGCTTAGTTATTTATCAGTAAATACTGGTATGTATACTGATCACCTTACTCTGCAATTACTTCCCCATCATCTGTTATTAGTATATCTACCTTATATTTCTACCTCCTTCATTGTACTAGTTTACCTTATCTCCCACAACAGGTGACATTTTTTACAGTGTGGTGAAAGTTATGAAGTATCTGATATATGCTTAACAACAAAATAATCAAGTTCTTCTCCACTATGTGTTGTAGTAACTATTTTACCAAGTACACCACGAACTATCCAACTCGAGAAATAAAATATAATAAATATTTAGTGGAAAAAACTTATGGAAAATAATAATAAATCAAAAGCCAAGGAGTCATTTTCACAAATGAATAAATAGTATTTTTGCATTTTTTAGGATTCATATCATACACATAGCTTAAACTAGTTTTAGAGTTTAATTCCATGTTTTATTGTCATCAAATTGATTTCTGTTTTTATAAATATTTTAGTTTTCATGATCACAAATGACTAAGAATGTAAAAGAAGTAAACCTTGAAAAGAGTTTTCATGAAAATTAAGTAGAATAAAATATCAAAATTGTACTTATAATTCATAACCATTGAGATTATGATGAATATGTCTTTTATTTAATCATTTGTTGCTAACTTTGGAAATTGAATTATTTATAGGTAAGAGCTGGTGGAGAAAATTGGATGAAAACTCCAGAGACATTCTCGAAGTATTGGAAGGAAATAAAGTTGGAGAAACATATGAAGCAGTTGAAGAAATACTTAATGTGGAAATACTGAGGTGAATATTTAATATAAGTGCTATTAAGTATCACAATTTAGACATTATGTTTATCTGATGACCTGAAAATATGTATTATGAACTGTTTTTTTTTAAATATAAATTGTGAGAGTTGAACCAACTACAAACAACTCTGCACTTCACTTCTAAGAAAGACCTCGGTCACAAGAAGAAGATGGATAGAGCTGAATCATGCAAAATACCACTATCACCTTATAACATAGTGGACTAGTGATGGTTGGCTATACTTACTATGGCCTATCACAGAGGGCGCCACCTGCATCTGCGGCCTGTATACCAGATTGAGTCAGAACAATTATAAGTGAGAGAAGACTTTAATATAATGATAAAATGCAAAGAGAGAATGAGTTGTCATTTTCGTTCTTTTACCAATCCAAAACTCAAATAACGAAAAAAACCGCACAAAGGGTGCTTATCCTAATCCCACTAGTGTAGAGAGAAGAGTTATGCCATACCCTAAATATTCTTCTAAGACCTGTCAACAAACATCTCAAACATGTCAGTGTGTTCTGTGTCATGCTTACATCACAATGTGAATCAGTCAGTAAGTTCAACAATGGCACCAGCACTTCGCTATAAGCTCTATTTTAATGTGACACAGACACTCAACACAAATCAAACTGTTGTAAGAGCCTTATGCTTTAATATAATCTTTCATTTATCCGTAAATCTTTCATTGTTTTTTTCAGCCAAGAGAAAAAGAACTACACCTCAGATTTACCAGACAGTAGTGACAGTGAATCAATTAATAGTATAGTTATGCCACAAAGAAAGCTATTCATACAAAAAGAAAATGTACCTAAAAAAAAATTTGGGCAACTCATTGACAATAGAGAATCATTAGCTAATGTTGATAAAACAACAGCTCATGAGAAATCAGTCACTGTAACTACGAAAAGCCTCTTTCAAAACAATAAACGAAAGCGTGTATTTCCAGCAGCTGCATTAAACTTATCACCAAATAAAACTGCAGTAGACAAAACAAAGCAGTGTATTGTAGATCCTCCACAAAACCAACCTCGAAACATATTCGGATATCGTCCAGCGGCTAAAAGAAAGAACATGTTTGCAGAGTTCATTGTTTCTGAGAGTGAAGACGAAATTTCCGAAATTCAACCAAAAGTCTTTGAATATCAAAAGCAATTCGAACATCGACGCTCTAGGGCTTCTAATTCGAGACCTATTAGAGAGACTTCACCTGCATCAAGTATAACAACTGATATGGAATTGGATGATTGGAAATATCTGCCATCTTCTACAATAGTTGAAAGTCATGACCAAAATCTCACAGAAAACCACGCCAATACTATAGTTTTAAAAGAACACGATCCAAAGAAACAAGTATCAACTCAACATGCTCAACAACCAAATGATGAGGATCACGAAATGGTATGCGAGAATAATGTTGACCAAAAAATGTTTCAAGATAAAGAAACAGATAACAGACAACAAGGTATAACGCCTTACAACAATGACAGAGGAAATAATACTAGTAACAAGGATCAAACTCAAAAAGAAGCAGTTGAAGTAGAACATAGTCACAACGAGTTTCAAGAAAATCAACAAAACATTACTAACAAACAGAAAAACGCAGAAAATATAAGTAATGTCGACAATTCTGGCGAACAGGCCGATATTTTTACTCCACAGAATGAAGAAATTGTCGAGCAGGAAAATGAAAATAATGACTTCAGAAAACCAGAGAATATTGGTAGTCAGAATAATATTGATATTGAAAAACACGCAGATAATGAAAAAAACAATCATGTTGAAGAAGTTGATCAAAATGCAGAAACTGAAGAAAAAATACATCATTCTAATAATACTGATATATCATCTGAACAAAATGCTGAAGTAATAGCTTCAAATGAGGAGGAACAAATGAACAGCCATGGAAATGAGACTGGTATAGAAGAATCGGATCAAAACGCAGAATCAGAAGCGTCGTGTGCTGAAGAAGAACAAGAAGAAACGGTTAATGAAGAATGTGAAAGTGAAGAAAATAATTCTGAACGAGCACTAGAAGATTCGACTGTCGAAAATAACGATGAAACGGAAATTCATGAGAGAAGTGGAGACCAAATTCGAGAATCAGATGAAGATTTAGAAATTGATGAAAATATGGAAAGAAGTGAATTAGGAAACGAATCCAACGCAAGTAATGACGATGAGCATTTGTATTTAAGTGATGATAATGATGATGAACCAGAAAACAGTGCTGGAGCTGATATAAATGTAAATGATAATAGCCCGAACACTGATAATCTTGACAATAACGAAATCACAGATCGAAGTGAAACTGTTGAAAAAGTAAATTTACCCGAAGCTATTTTACACGATAAGAAAAATGAGTCTGACTTATTTACCATGCAGGGTAACAATACTGACCTTAGAAAAACTAAAAGCATTATGCTCATGAGTATCAGGCCAAGTTTGTTACCGCCCGTAGAAAGTACAAGTATGACAGATGGGACAAGAAATTCTAGTGCTGAGGGGTCTGGATGGGATTCTCACAGAACTACAAGGAAGACACTACGGCAAACATTTGGTAAAGATTTCACACCTCGAAAATCTTTACGAGCGTTAGTAATGGAAAAGTCCGCTAAGAGACAGACTGCACTTGTTGATGCCAAAGAAATTTCTAAAATGCCACAAGCAAATTCTACAGAGATCCCGGAATTTAATGATGACTACCATGAAGCAGAGGAATCAATCGAACCAACAAATCATGAAATATCTAAAAATACTCGTCAAGCAACCTTAGAAATATATTTGCAGAAAATAAAGAAAAGCAACATGGAGAAAAACATGAGAATAGTAAGTTATGTGCTAACTTATTTTAAGTTGCATATTTTCACAACATAAATCAATAATTTAAACAAGTCTAGTATTACTTAATTAATTTACCTTATTCGTTACCAGGAACAAGAAGTTAGAAACTCCCTTAAAGCCATGAAACAATGCAAACAAAATGTAAATATTTTCAAAGTCCCTGCCAAGCCATTATTTGCAAGACATTCCACAAAACCAGTTCAAAACAAAAATAAAGTGAGAGAAATGAAATCATCTATGCCACTGGGTGATCTACCCCCCGAACTGCTGGAGGATATGAAATATAAACCACCAAAAAGATATCAACCAAAGAACGCTTCGTGGACTACTAAGAGATTGTACAAGTACTTGGAAGACAAATTAGAACCGAAGTAAGTTTTCGCCGTTTTCCAAAATTGTTAAAACTACGATAAGTTGACTATAAAACAACTCCGCTATAGCTAAATATTTTATAGTAACGATCAGAAATAAATCAGTCATAAGAGATATTTTACTGTAGAAATAGGTATAATAACCGGCAAACTTCTTGAGCATTTGTTGACGTAGTGGGGGTAAGTTTGCGCATGGTACACTCACGTGCAAAAACATTACTTACTCTGCGTCATAATGCTATTAAATTATTAAAATCAACATATGTATTTATTTATATATTTATTAGAACATCAACAAAACATATAGGTTAATAATTGTAATAATTTAATCTTGGGGTAAAATAGATATTCCTTCTATTAAGTCAAAACTAGAGCTGTTGCCAGGTCTTGGTTCAGTTGAAGCGAAGCTGGTATTTGTAATTTTTTTTTCGTTATCATAATCTTGACCATCATCATCATCACTGTTTTCATCACCCGAGTCGCTATCATCGTGATGAGTCGACATAGGGCTCATCGGCGTAGTTTACAACTCGGTCGATTCGGTCTTCTTTTTTGTCTATAATTAATTATTTTTTGAAGATATTCGATTCGTAGTAATCGAATGTTACTTTTTTCATTTACCAGCTTCCGATTATTTTCTGTTCTTTTTTTCCATCTGAAGCCTAGCTCTTTCATAATTCGTCGTAAGCTTCATTCCGAGCCATTAAAATTTATATCTTCTTTAAATTTTTCGAAGCCTTTCTACGGTACGGAGTTTCGCTGCTTGTTATGTAGTTATTATGATTACATCTTTTTATTACAGATTGAACGAAACTATCCATTCCGCTCACTTTCTTCTTCCCTGATCTTTTCTTACCCGGAGTCCGAAACACGGCGAGCAAGCCAGAGCCTTTAGCTTCGTTAATAATGCACCTAACAGTACTCACTGATGTTTTTGTTGCTTCCGAAGTCTGTTTTAATTTTTCCATATCATTCTTCCCCTGTTTTATGATGAAGTAATATACGTCGTACACAAATTTTCTACCCTTTCTTTTAAGTACTACACCAGTTTGTCACGGCATAGTGTGTGTTTTATAAAAAATCAACAAACACTCAACAAATAGCAATGGCAACAAAGTCCACAAGCAATTATAACAAATAACTTAACGATTAATAACGATAGACTTTCCACTGTACGCAAGCGTACTTTTGGGAGCAAGCGGAATGAGGGCGCGGTGCGGGACGCAAGGTTCGACTGATCTACCAATAACGCGCTCGATACGATTTCCCCTGCCGTCGCGCCTCACCCTCACCACCAAAGTGATCTAAAATTCGGTTCTGCGCAGTCAAGGTCATTTGCTCAAGAAGTTTGCCGATTACTATACCAGTGATTCCTGGACAAGACAATAAAAAAAATCGTGATGGAAATAATAGATCTTGTTAAATAACAGACGTAGTGGACCAAAGTCTGCAAGCTGCCTTTATTGTAAATTATACGATAACAGTTCATGATCTTGCTAAAACAAACTGAGAAGTTGTTAACTTAGCAATATAAATATAGAATATTTTCTGCTTCTGTTAAGGCTTATGCTAATATTTGGCATGGTCCGTGGGTAGGTACCACTGTCCTACCTATTTCTGTCGTGAGGCAGTAATACGTTTCGGTTTGAAGGGTAGGACAGCCATTATAATTTAAAAACTAAGACCTTAGAACATGTCTCGAGATGGGTGGCGGCATTTACGTTGTAGATGACAGGTTTATGGGATTGTGTGTATGTGGGATTGGTCAGCAACTGCGAACCGCGGGCCCAAAGATGTTTTTAGTCTTACTGCATTAAACGACTCCCCTGCACTCTTACATCCGACGTCCGATCTCCGTCCGGGGTCAGAGTAGGGAGGTTTCCGCGGTCAACACTACAACCAGACACGCGGCGCCACCCCTAAGACGCTCGACCGACGGGTCGTCGAGGCTATAGTTGACGATGACTATGGGCTCCATAAACCACTTAACACCTTGTGAGCCGTGAGCTCGTCCATCCATCTAAGCAATAACAAAAAGGACAATTGTTAATGCACTATTATTAACAGTCGATAAGCTGCTTCCTCAACGTTTTTTTTTTATTGCTTAGATAGGTGAGCGAGCTCACAGCCCACTTGGTATTACATATTTGGTTACTGGAACCCATAGACATCTACGACGTAAATGCGCCACCCACCTTGAGATATGAGTTCTAAGGTCTCAAGTATAGTTACAACGGCTGCCCCACCCAACGCATACCACTTCACGGCAGAAACAGGCAGGATGGTGGGTACCTACAGGGTGATGGTTACATTTTTTATATTTTTATTTTCTAGATACGACTACAAGGCCAGAGTTCGAGCCGAGAAGCTTGTTGAAACGATCTACCATTTCACTAAAGAGGTAAAAAAGCACGAGGTTGCGCCCAACGACGCAGTAGACGTGCTCAAACACGAGATGGCGCGCTTAGATATCGTCAAAACACACTTTGACTTCTATCAGTTCTTCCACGACTTTATGCCCCGAGAAATAAGGGTTAAAGTAAGTTGTTTTTTTCTTTTTTCAAATTTTCAATTAACTAGCTTCAAAACGTGTAGTCTAATAAAGCAATGTAACATAAATTACAGGTCGTACCCGACATAGTGAACAAGATCACGATACCAAGAAACGGAGTTTTTTCTGAGATTCTAAGTGGGCATGCGGTACATGCGTAATTTTAGTTGAACTATATTGTTGACCTCTTTTTATTTAAAATGAAGTGATTCTAATTGATAATTAAATACGTTAGAAAAAAATGTAGATTTTTCTTTGACAACTTGAAGTAGTGAACACACCATGAATTATTTTTAAATCTCATTAATTTCACATTAATTTCGTAACACATAAGCGGACTGGATGTGTACGTGCTCATATAAACAACCAGAACTGGAGCGGTTGATTTAGATATCGTAAGTTTTTAAACAATATGACGTTGTTTTAAAAAAAAAACATAACGCATGAATGGAAACAAAAAAATTGGAATATACCAAACCAATAAAAAAGGTAGCTTTAATAGGAATGAGATTTTCTATTGGGAAAGTAAAATTAAAATTTTAGAATGCTAACCTGAATGTTAATAACAGGATCCTGTAAAGCACCTATGAAGCTAATAGTAAATTATATGCGGGAATTTAAGTGAAAATCGAAATCTAAAGCAACGAAATGAGCCTGTTGTATAAATACTGTGGCTAGGGTAGTGTAGAGGGGGAGGGTGATGGGAGAGATGTGCTCCGCGCTAAACGCTTCACTTTCCCCCCTTTGCCTTTTCATGAGGTCTGTCTCATGCGAGGTTTGGATGCTGGTTGTTGAGCGACAGGAGGTTTTAGTCGGTTCGACTCCGACATGCCCCGCCGTCCATCCCCAGTCAAGGGTGGAAGTCCGGCGATTTCACCCTGACAAAAAAAACGGGTAGTGTATAATGAAAAAAAAAAGAAACAAACTAGCGGCGCTGATAAGAACTACGCCCGCGCGTTACAGCGAGTAAATCCGCTCCTTACACAGTAATGCTCCCTTGTAGGTTAACTTTTGTATTTATCCATTTTCTATATGAGGCCGTCAGCGCAAAAGTGTCTTAAGCTTACCATAGTTCGCTTGGAGATAATGAGATTTGAATTTACTTTTACACAGCTTTGTAGGCAAAAACAATAACGCGCAAAAATAATATTTACAAAACCATCGGTTATCTACGTGTGAAACTATAGGTAGGCCGGTTTTGCATCAAAATTTATTCATGTTTTAAATAAATTGCAGTATAATATAAGCACGAATATGAAAATTGCGTACTAGGCCACTTCTGCACTGACGGCCTCATTTATATAAAAGAAAAATACTATTCCTAGACTACTTTATTAATTTATGTATAGCTACTTTAGTGTAGTTTAGTTGCCCATGCGATGGACCGACCAAGTTAAGTCGGCAGTTGAGTGTTGAGAAGTTAAGTGTATCAGGCTCATCACAAACCGCGAGAAGTGGCGATTACTCATGAGGCCCATAGCTGCCCACAGTAATGATACCGAAAGACGATCACGACCGATCTGACAAGAGTGATACGACAAATAATACTTTTAGTCTGTGACGAATTTTACCTGAATCCAATCTGAAGTCGTCGTGGCCTAAAAGACAAGATGTCCGGTGCATTCGTATCTAGCGATGCAACGGTGTTCGAATCCCAGGCTGGTGTACCAATTTTTCTAATGAAATACGTACTCAAAAAATGTTCACGATTGACTTCCACGTTGAAGGAATAACATCGTGTAATAAAAATCAAACCCGCAAAATTATAATTTTCGTAATTACTGGTGGCAGGACCTCTTGTGAGTCCGCACGGGTTGGTACCACCACCCTGTCTATTTCCGCCGTGAAGCAGTAACGCGTTTCGGTTTGGAGAGTGGGGCAGCAGATGTAGCTATACTTGAGACCTTAGAACTTATATCTCAAAGTGGGTGGCGCATTTACGTCGTAGATATCTATGGGCTTAAGTAAGGTAGGCCGTGAGCTCGTCCACCCATCTAAGCAATCAATAAATAAAAACTAGAATGTATTTTTCCCATTATTTCTAAAAATAAGATGTAAGGCGCGTGAAAGAGCACTTAAGAGTGCTCTGGACCAATAAAACAACTATTACGGACTATAGGACTTGTTTATTTTCATAATCGGATACAATATGTAAACCCATAATACAATGGAGCACCATACAAAAGTTCTACTGCAATTGTAGAGGTACACATTCCTGGTCACACTAAACTTCTGTAACTTTATGAGCTATCGGCAACAGATTGTTTATACCTAGTTTCGAGTACAAAAGTATACAAATAACATCATTCTTGCTCGTTTATATTTGTTTGAACGTATATTCAAGTGATTATTCTTAAACATCTAAATTGGGGCAAATTCAGACATCGCCTTGAGTACATATTGTAAGTGCTAAAATATCTCCATAGTGGAGAATTGAGACTGTGTAATACTTACTAAAATTATAGCATACTTTAAGAAAGGTTCAATTTGTGACCATTTTTACATTACTTAAAATGAATAAAAATTCACAGTTTATTGTTTATTAGTGTAAATAGTAAAATTGATTAATGAATTGGCACTATTAAGACACTATTTTGTAGAGTTACAATCACCCACCAATATTCACATTCTTCTCTTATGTACTAATCTAATTTCTAATCGATCAATTTTTATTTAGGTGTACATACTGTTAGGTTTTTATGAATGAGGCATTTAGGGTCATACATAGCACACGATATTTTTAGCATCATCGATTGACTATTCTATAAGAAACAGACACAGTGTAAAATGCAAGGTGCCGAATGAATAGGATACGTCTATATCACTCGGTTGGTTTTTTTTGGGAATTTACAAAATTTTGTGAAATTCCTTGATAATCATCATGGATTTAAAGTTCATTCAAATATCACTATGAATTCTGATGATGTCAAATTTTCCGTCGGTGTCACAAAACTATTTCGTCAAATCCATTTGCCATTCGTATCTCATCTTTCTTTCGTCTTTATTTGATAGTACCTATTACAAGCCCCCTATACTGATAAGAACAGATAAACTTTTTATAAAGTGTTCGGACCATCAAAGTAATGAACTTTTGTTCGTTTGTTTAAGTATGTTTGTCATCTATGCATTCTAAAACCATTCATATGATTCTGATGAAACTTGATACAGGTATTGTTGGCACTGCAGAGAAAGTTTCTGTCATACAACGCGAGTAGTTTCCAGAAACCTATGTTTTTCGCACAGTTAGAGAATTCTGTCTTTAAGGGAGCACAAATGGGCTTCACTAATCCTTAATAAAAATTTACAAAAAGTCCACATTATTATTTTCGAACTTTTTTAAATAGAATCGACATCTCTAATGGCAAAATTATCGTATGCTCTAAATACGTCAAATTATTGTAAAAATACAATCATTTTGGTCGTGCCGTAAGTACGTTATTTGAAATATGAAACTTGATTTGTTCCCTTAATTTATTAAAAGGGCTTTTCTAGACATCGATTCTTGTTAGACTATCGTCCGAAATTTTGCCGTAGGCGCTAATTAGGTTAATAGAGATAATATCAGGTAGCAAATTACGTATTCTTATCGTTATTTGCAAACTTACAAAAACAGACTATTACCACAATACCGGAAACTACAGTTTTGTTAAATGTTATATTGACAATTTAGTTATTAATATTTTAAAATAGCGTTACAAGAAAAACTAGAAAACATCATTATAAGGCGTATCTGTCTGGCGTATTTCTGTAATATTACATTGAATATTTCCCAGCATTCTCTAATACTGTTACGACAATATCACCAAGTCCGAAATTATTATTCTTTAATAATTATTTAATATATGGCGCTACGTACATACACAAGTAAAATCGACATAAAAACAATCAGAACAAATGTATAAACGTAAACTAATATAATTAGCTACATATTGCTTCATATTTCATAATAATTCTAAGTACCTAAATCTAAAAAAGCGAATAATAAAGCCGATGATTACAAAAATAAAGCATAATAAATGTAGATTCGGAATTAAAATGGAAAATTAGTATTGTTTTAACTTAATACATGACACTTCATAATATATATTGAGAGAGACGTTAATATGCAGATAACGGTAGGAAATACTCCTGTAAATAATGCGATTTTCAAAAGTGTTCATAAATTCACTTAAATTTATTTACCATCGCTTAAATAAATTAATAAATGTATTTATGCATATTCAAATTCCGACCGACATATGAAACATAAAAAAACATGCATCATACTCTTTAGTATGCTAATTAGTCACTATTCATAATTCTTCCGATACATATTCCAAGCTTATAAATAAGTTCACATTATACTGAAGCATGGAAGCATTACTGTATCACCTAACTATAAACAATGAATAAAATATCGCTTAAACATTGGTAAGGTCCATTCCTATAAATCTTATCATATAGGACAGACATAAAATGACAATATTATATGTGAGCTTAGTTACAATTTCACTTAAAGAAAAATAACACATTATTAAATGTATTCATATAGAAATGATCAAACTCACAAAACTGATTGAAATATTTTTGCATAAATATTACATTTTCAATTTTAAGTTCAAGTGTGCAAAAAATAT
Source organism: Bombyx mori (assembly GCF_030269925.1). Taxonomy (NCBI): domain Eukaryota; kingdom Metazoa; phylum Arthropoda; class Insecta; order Lepidoptera; family Bombycidae; genus Bombyx; species Bombyx mori. The sequence goes on from NC_085117.1 coordinate 15,757,459, forward strand.
GTGCATTTACATAAATCAAAATCGACAATAATCTAATTTTCACATTGCACTACTAGTGAGATCTACTAGAGTTAAAACTAAAGAAATGCACAATAATTCAGTCCAATGCATTCCAATGTTACATATTTCGGCCATTTTTTATTTTAGTTTTTTCAATTTTGTTATATTTAGTTATGAAAATATTCATACATTTAATTCTTAATTACTTTTATGCTGGTCAAATTAAATCAAAATTTCGAATATTTTGTTGACAAAAATAAATCTAGAATTGAAAGTTCCAAAATGTTAATTAATTAAATAATTAACGCAATATTCTGTGGTAAGATAACTCAAATAAAAATTATTGACATAGCATTTGTCATTATTAATTTTTACCACTCAAATATTGTTATTTAATTAATTTTCAAGTGCCCATCCCTTATCTGAACTATTTAGTTAATTCCACACAAAAGAGGAGGGCAACTTACATCTCGTATCATAATTGTTTAATTATTTCCATAATGTGCTTTCCATTTCATACCAATTAAAGCAGTCTTTATTTAAGAATCATATAAGCCGTTTACAATGTTTTACAAATATCAGTTTTTTTTTTTAATATTGAAGGGAAAATCATCGCAATCATTGTGATAAGGCACATTCAATCTAATTTAGTAGTTAGAATGTACTGACGGAGATTAAAAATAATATCAACTAAACTGATAACTTTTAATCCTAGGGTTCCATCGGTCGTCCCATTGTGGAGCAATAAAAATTTAAAAATCGTTCGAAGCATTTTAATCAATCAAATCTTGTTCAACCGCAAGTTGACAAGGTCACAAATTTATCGATATTTTTCCCTTGAAATATAACCGACGTTATGATCGTAGAAACATTTGTCTCGTTATTGTATTCGGCATTGAACTTTAAACTGTTTTACTATGTTACGACATCGATAATAAACTGTATTGTTTATATAATGCCTAACAAATGCCTTTAAAACATTTCCGTACATATTGTAGAAAAATGTAAGCGAATAAAATACTGTCTGAATACTAGCATTGAGTCGTGTGTTGAATTTTAACAGGAACGATACCGCAAAGTAACCACAGTTGATCGTTGATTTTAACCTCACGAGACCGCGTGATGCACAGCGTGTTTGATCTCAGCCCACAGTTTCTCGGCGGATCTTCTCAGTGGATCACGTTTCCGATCCGGTGGTAGATTCTGTGAAGCATTGCTCTTGCTAGGGCCAGTGTTGGCAACACTCCCGGTTCGATGAATCCAGAATAATCCCTCGAGGTAACAAGAATAGGTAGGGAAAAAAAAACGTGACTAATCCGCTTTGTTTTTTCATATGTATGGGAGCGTTTAATACATTCTGTCTGAGGTGACTTACCACCGGTAGGCGGGGGGTTGGGGGGTGGGGGGTCTAGCGGGGGTGCGCCGGCAGCAGCTCCACGTAGTTGGCGGGGAACAGGCCGAACTCCCCCCGCGGCCCGAGCCCCTGCCACCAGCCCGCGTCTATCTGCTCGATGTGCGAGATGATGTCCCCCGGGTCGAACGTTATCTCAGACTCGTCCGCTGTTATGTGTATAAAAGTTTTTTTTTACTATTATTTATTTATTTTAATTCAGCTGCTAGGAGGTACTGTTAGAGAGCATCTCCATAAATGCCGCAAATATGACGTTTATATCTTAGGTAAAACTATGATAAAACAATTCAATTATAATATCGGCTTTCTTCGTTGTAATTTAATGTAAGTAAATGATAAAAAACAAGTCAGTTATAATTTCATTATATTATACTTTTTTGTTTACATATTTAGAGAGATAGATCTAATAAATTTCATAGAACGCAGACTGTGTTTTTTTTTTAGTTATTGCGTTTGTAGGCAGACGAGCGCACGGCTCATCTGATGGTGAGTGGTTACCATCGCCCATGGACTTCAACAATGCTAGGGGCAGGGCCAAACCGCTGCTTACAAGTAAACTCACCAGCTTGATAATCGTACAGCGCCCTAGCGGTCAGTCCAGGATCTTCATTGAGATCTTCGTATATTGTACCCTCTTCTTCTAAACCCTCAGGAGATGCATCTGCAGATAATTCAAGAATCTCTTTACCTAACAATCTGAATTACTAATCACTTGCATACCACAAAACAATAAGACAATTTAATACATAAAACGAATCTAAATCTTTAGGCATCACTGAATAAGGTCGAATTTCGATAATCTAGCGAACATTGACTATTAGAAAAGCTAACAATCTGAATTACTAACCACTTGCATACCACAAAACAAAGACAATTTAATACAAAAAACGAATCTAAATCTTTAAGCATCAGTGAATAAGGTCGAATTTCTAAACTGGTGGTAGAACTTCTTGTGAGTCCGCGCGGGTAGGTACCACCACTCTCCCTATTTCTGCCGTGAAGCAGTAATGCGTTTCGGTTTGAAGGGTGGGGCAACTGTTGTAACTATACTTGAGACTTTAGAACTTATATCTCAAGGTGGGTGGCGCATTTACGTTGTAGATGTCTATGGGCTCCAGTAACCACTTAATATCAGGTGGGCTGTGAGCTCGTCCACCCATCCAAGCAATAAAAAAAAAACATTTGGGAGTTTTATAAAATACTAGCGACCCGCCCTCGCTTCGCTTCGGAAACATTAAAACACACATGAAACCAAAAAAAAAATTAAAAAAAATTAAAAAAAAATTAAAAAAAGTAGCCTATGTTCATCAGGGACAATGTCGGCTTCTAATGGAAAAAGAATTTTTCAAATCGGTCCAGTAGTTTCGGAGCCTATTCGAAACAAACAAACAAACAAATCTTTCCTCTTTATAATATTAGTATAGACCAGTCCTTACCTTCGTTTAAGGTACCGTTGGCTTCTTTTTTGTAATTAACATTCTCTATGACTGTGTTCTGTCGGCTGAGCTCCTTGCCGGTGTCTTCGGCCGCACTACTCTTACTGTAGGGCGACCGTTTGATCGTGCTGAACTTATTGTCGCTGTCGTCATCGTCGTTTTCGTTCGAACTGGAGTACGCTGCGTCGAACATGTCGTTTTCCAGAATGTTCTGCTTTATCATCGGCTCGCTTTGCTTCGACGAGTCCGTTCCGATGTCCCGGTAGCTGTCGTCACGTTTGCATTCCGCGTACGTGACGTCACCGAACGAGGCCGGCTCGACGTCAGTGCTGGGACTCAAGTCCGACGGGTCGATGATCGGCTCGTACTGAATCTGGGAAGGACTCTCTAGGCTCATCTTGATCTTGTCGATGTTCTTCAGGGGACTCGTTTCGGGCTGCACCCCTACTTCCGGAATGTTCGTGTCCAATTTCGTAGGGGCTTTGACCGGCGAAACCGGTTGGGGTGATTGACCTCGCGTGAACGTGTTGATGCGTTGCGCGATCACTGAACTACGTACGGGCTTTTCTGGGATCGAATTCGATCTGAAATGTTTTTTTTTTTCAATTAATTTTGTATTATGCACCAAAGCTTTTGTCAAATCGTTTATAGTGTCCACCAATAGTTAATCACTTAGTTGTTGTCTAGATAGATAATGAGATTAATGATTGCATCTTCTCTGCATTTATCTCTATGACGAGATTAGTTTATAGTTTATTACAATTTAACAAAAACATCCAACACTTTTCGCTTGATTCATGATCATAAAAATTATTCGTCTATGATTGAAAAATTATATTATTTTCACTCGGTCACGTTTTAATTCTGGAAATTTCAATTTTAAACGGTGCAAGCGAAAATAACCTCTAATGTTGACATTGCCTTAATCTATACCTCTATATCTATACTAATATATAAATCTACAGTGGTTTTTACGGATGTTCCATTAAAACTACCGAACCATGAAGCCGATTTGACTTGAAACTTGGTATCCATGTAGAAAATACATGTACTTAATGGATAGGCTAATATTTATATGAGTGTTGGACTCCCTAATAATAATGACAATAAATAATAATGTTAATTTTAAATGCCCAGTGAAGCGGGCGAGTACCTACGGCTAGTATACGTATATTATCTAACGAGCAGCCCGCTCCGGCACCGCTCGGGTCTTTAACAAAAATTTCAACGATATTTGACGTTGTTTTATTTTTAAAAATAAAAGAACACTTATTGCGGCATAACTATAATAGTTAAAACATATGCTGTCGGGACACTTTTTGTAATTAATAATGTGTTCTACAAAGTCGTAGTACATTATTTTATTCTATTATCAATAGTTTTCGCAGGGCACGCGATGTAAAGAATATTTTAGGTAATTTTTTTACACCTTGGGTTACATTATTTGAGTTTTAGTAAGGATCTCTAATTTTTTTCAAAAAAGATTATAGCCTATGTCACTCGGGAATAGTGTAGCTTCCAAACAGTGAAAGAATTTTTCAAATCGGTTCAGTAGTTTCGGAGGCTATTCAATACAAAAAAACAAATCTTTCCTCTTTATAATATTAGTATAGATGTTACTGTATAGTAGTGACCTTGAGGTGTTGATCTGTCCTTGAGCCAAGTTCTGTTGGAAGAGTGCTCGTGCAGCAGCGGTGGAGGAGCCGATCAGCTGTCTCGCTTCCGCAGACCGTTGCCGCCGGAGCGCCTCGCTCGCACTCACCCCGGTAGGACTCACAGTTTCCACTGGACTTCTGCTTAACAACAAGCCAGAACGCGCATGAGTGACTAGGCCACTACCAGAGACTGCGTGATGTCTGTTTTCTCAGCTACCACTATTAACTTTTTTTAAGGGATTTTATGACCTGGTAACTAAGACCTTTAAGTTATGTCTTATTTTAATTTATATTCTTATTTTTATGAAAAATGATAATGTGGAGCGAAATGAAATAAGATGATATGGGATGAAATATAATATAATCTCAGTAAAATGGTGGTCATTTACTGAGATTTTTTCAGTGGATTTTTGGAGGATCCCGAGAAGTTACGTCCAGCGGCTTTGTTTCATTTTCCCACACTTGTGCACTTTCACAGATATTAAACAGTTAATAAGCCACCGTTATTACACATTTAAACTAAAAGAAACGTTATAGACAAAATAAAACAAATTACACAACTTCACTCCTCGCATTCCCGCCAAAAGGTCTCACTATTTACTATGCAGGTTCAACCATACGTAATATGAAGTCTGTTCACAAATGTTTCTTAGAACTAGTTAGTGACCGATAAACTCAGTTAAATAAGGCGGGTAAGAATTGCATTTATAATCTCTCGCTCTTCAGCAAGCCTAATAAAAAAAAAACTACGATTTAAATACCTTTCAAAAATAACCAATGGCCTCTTAATTTTTCAGCCCCTCACTTATAGTAGCAGTACGCTATCGTATTTAACTATCAAAGTTAATGACGTCGAACTGTCTGTGGTAATCTCTACAGTACTCGCCGATAAGCTTTACTATCTTTGAAAAAAGACAATCGGTTAATTTCGGTTTTGTAGAGCGTTATCTCTGTCGCACCAATCACTACTATCCGGTTTCTATTAGCACCGTAAACTAACGCTCTTGAACAACGACTGACAGACGTCATATAGGTAGTGTGCGACAGAGATGACGATCTATGAATACGAAGTCGAAGTGCAATATTTATCGACGGGTACTGTACATCAGATGTACAGAAACGTTTGTCCATTGACATTGATAAACAAAAAATACATTAAGGTCATATCATTCTTCTGCCCTTCTCCAGTCACCTGTCGTCGGCGCAACATGTTTTCTCCTTCCATAATCATCTATCATATACCATTTCTTCACTCACTCCCCACTTACACATATCGTCTTCCACGCAATCCATCAATTTCTTCTTAGGTCTACCTCTTCCTCTATATCCTTCCACATTCATAGTTAACACGCTCTTACCAACCTCATTTTCATTTCATCTCATCACATGTCCATACCATCCCAAACGCGCACTTCTCAGCTTATCTGTCACAGGTGCCACTTTCAGACTTCCTCTAACATATTCATTCCGTGTTCTATCCATTCTCGTTACTCCACACATCCATCGCAACATTCGCATCTGCTGAATGCAATCGCCTTTCATCCGCCATTTTAGTGGTCCAACAAGCTGATCCATACTTTAAGGTCTGCGTGCAATTTTTCGAAACTTACTTGTCGTGTTCGGCTTTCGCTCTTTTCTGTGCTTCTAACTCGTCTCTTCTTCTGACCATTTCCTCGGCTTTTCTTTTATCCTGTTAAATTAATAAATATAATATTCAAGGCCAAAATCATGTGATAATTGAAGGTAAGGAACCGCTTTCGAAAACAAAAAAAGGTATTCGTTCTAGTTTCCAGGTGAGCCCTTAAATACAACTGAGAGTACGAACCCAACGTGGGTGGCGAAATTCGCATTGTGTTGTCAATGAGCTCCAATAACCTCTAACACTAAGTGGGCCCTGAGCTCCTCCGCGAAATAAATAATTCTCTCTCTCTCTCTCTCTCTCTCCCACTCGATCAGCCTACTGACGTCCAAGGGAAGTCTTCCATCCAAAGAAATAATAAAAATGGAAAAGATAAAGCCATGTCTCGGATACATTATTTGATCTCCCTCACACCCCATTGTACAAACTGAATCTTTAAAAAGGTATTTTTTGGAACGCGTCGTAGTTCACTTGGACATTCAGCAAGGGTTCAATTCAGTATATTGTTACACATATCAATTAAGACTTTTCTTTTTTTATAAAATGACAAGAAAGTACTTAAATAGTGAACAAACCTCCTCTTTCCTTTTCTTTTCTGCTTCTATTCTTTTCTTCTCTTCAATTTCTTCTTTCTGCCAAAACTGGTCTCTCTCTTTTGAATTGATTTCTTTTACTAGAAAAAACAAAATTTGATTAAAATAAATGTAGTTTACCATATTTTTTTAAATCAATTGTAATCCAGTATCAGTACGAGCTGTAAACAATATAACCAACTTTGGTCAAGATTTTTGATTAAATCCTGTCTTATCACTAAACAGTAATTTATTACAGCATCAAGAAATCTTATGAAAGCTAAACAAAGCCATTGCCATAAACAGGTGGTATAAATTACTGTTGATAAACTTTATACGTGAAAATATGGAATTATCTTATTGATATTTCTGGTCTTTTATACCCTTACCCGGATTAACTTTCTGATATGCAGTCCCAACTGGTCCACTTGGCGGTAATTCCTCGGGTCTACTCGACTTGAAATTAAATGCTGAACCAGCTTTGGCCAGTTTGTCTAGGATTATCTTTTCGTCTAAGTCATCTTCGGTTCTTGCGTGCATGGTCAAGTGGAAACCGGTGAAGAAATTAGCCACATGTTTAATGTGGTTTGCACAGGTTCCTTTCCTAACAGTTGGTGCACCTTCACCCTTGAACATGAACATGCAAAACTATTAGATAACTAACAAGATTTACACAATTAAATGATTTTCATAGAGTTTTTGAAGTTGTCGTGGCCTAAAGTATAAGTCTTCCGGTGCATTCGTGTTAAGCGATGCACCGGTGTTCGAATCCCAGGCGGGTACCAATTTTTTTAATGAAACACATACTTAACAAATGTTCAAAATTGACTTCCACAGTGAAGGAATAACATCGTGTAATAGAAATAAAACCTGCAAAATTATAATTTGCTTAATTACTGGTGGTAGGCAGCCATTTTAACTATACTGAGACCTTAAAACTCATATCTCAAGGTGGGTGGCCGCATGTACGTTGTAGATGTCTACGAGATTCAGTAACCACTTAACACCAGATGGGCTGTGAGCTTGATCACCAATCTATGCAATAAAAATAAAATAAAAACAATTTATCAAGATCGACCATTCACCTTTTTAGGTATAAGGTAGGTTGGTATAAGATTAGGTAGATAAAAAAGGAAAAAATATGTTAATATAAAGTTATATTAACATGTTTTTTCCCTGTATATCACACTATTACATTATATTTACGTAATATATACATTTAATTTTATTTTTCAAATATCCTGCAGTTTGAATGCAAGCAACAACCCCACTCTTACTGAATTTATAAAAAAGAGGATTCTAGCAATTGTTTTAATTGTATCTCTTTGCTGGAAAATATTAAATTCCAGTATCCTTATTTTCATGCCTTTTTCCCAATTTTGGCCATTTTTAAAGCCTACTTTTCCTAAGTTTTCCTTCTGACTATCTCTAAATGTATTTTGTAAATAATTGAGGCCTTCCAAATTCAATGCATAACCTTAAAATATATTTTGGTGAAAGCTCAAATATCATTGAAGTCATAATAAAATTCTAGAACTATCTTTCTTCTAACTTCTAGGAATTCTATAACAGATTTTGAAACTGAACCTCGTTTATTCTAAATAATATTTAAGATAATATATATGTATACAGAATATTTTAAATAATATGAGAATAAACATATTGACAAAGTACTTTATCTAATGTCTTATCTATGGGAAAGTTATACCTGCCAGTTGATAAGCACATATTTAGATATGCTTCCATTTGGTACATCCACTTTTAAGAATGCATATTGTATTTTCCCACTATTCAAGTCATCAATCAACTCAGTCAAGCCTCCATCTCCTTTGCTGACGAACTTGAGATCATTTGTGAGCCCTTCATAACCATACAAGGCCCTGGAATTAAATATAAAAATGAGGTTTCTTATGTTAAAGTTTTGATTCTTGAAACCTCCATATACAATACAAAAAACCTAAACTATACAAGTTTATTAGACTGCAAATGATTATTTTAAAATAATTTACTCCAGTGACTAGTAGTACAGTTAGTTACACAGTCAGAAGACAATCTACACTGTGAGTTCATAAATGGTCATGGTAATTAATGTTCGAAATTCGCTCCTTAAATCGTATGAGCGTATGTTTTAACTTCCTCACCAATTAGGACGAGACCACATTCATTTTATGTACACTTACCAGTTCGTTTCGGTTTTTTCGTCTAATACATCTCTCCACGCACTGATTAAAGCTTCTTTATGTTTATCTAGGTTTATAGCCATTTTACATTATTTCCAAAAGCATCGAAATATATTTTACTTCAAAAATGCCTATTTCAACAATTATAAATTCCGTGCCTTTCGTATCTGGCCTGACTCACAAAACTGCTGAAATGTCATTGACATTTAAATTTTGACATAATTTGACAATACACTGACATTATTTTTATTGACCAGACGATTGACACTAAGGAATTGGTGGGTCAGCAGTTTAAAAAAAACACCGAACTAAATTAACTTGAATTGTAGACCTTCGACTAAATGCTATGTGTATGTGTAGATAGAATAAAGAGACGAGATAAGAGTTAGCGACCTATCTAATGTTAAGTGATTACTGAAATCCATAGACAACGTAACTGTCGCTTGAGGCGTACAGTCGATATTGATCAATATTGATATTCTACCCTTCAAACCTAAATGATGAGTGGGTACCATTTGCCATTTTACCATGCAGAGAGTAAATTACAGTGTCACAATACCTAAAAAGAAATCAGACTAATCTTATTGATGTATCCAACGGTATTCACGTTGTAGTGTCTATGAGCTCCAATATCTGTATAGCATCAGGTGGAATGTGAAGTCATTTTCCCACCATAACAATTAAAATTTATGGTGAATGAATATTGAAGTCAGAACTGTGGGTCTCATTAAGTGAAACTCCGGATCGATGTGCGTGAGCGAAATAATATAATATTACACGCCCATCGTCATTTTACGGGTGTAAGCTTTAAATTAATAACAATAAGGATTATCTGTACATTAGCAACACATCAAATAACCAAATAAAAAAAATTACCACTATTTTAATAGAAACGATGTTCTGTTATCTTATCAAATATCCAAAAATATAATTTTAGATTATGAAGATGATAAATATTCAAGCAAAAATATTTAAATACCATTTTTGGTTATATTTGTCAACCAATTTTCTTTGTTTATGTTTATTGAATATTGCCGATTTTAGTGATATTAATTAAAACAAATTTCATGCAAGTAATTAGGTTTTACTTCAAAATTTGAAGAATAAAACTAAATATTAAACCTTGATGCTCAGGGATATGTAAAGATCTTAAAATCGATCATCGAGCACACAGTATTAATTTGATATGGCTTAAGCGTGAAAAAAAAAAGTAAACTTTTTTAGTATAGCTTAGAGAATATAAATATTTCGCGTGATACTAAAATAAAAAAAATATATATTAATTATCTACATAATTATTTTGGTGTTCCTTAACCAATTTAAAATTTTACATACTATGTACAATCTGAAATTACCTACTGCTATATTTCATACATAATTTATTTCCAGTAAGCTTTTAAAATTGACCACAGATTAATAGGGTAGGTGTTCATAAAAGATTCCAATTAGAATGATTTATTTTTCCTACTGTTTTCATTAAAATGTTGCGCGCGCAATCTATCGTTCTAATTTTCTCTCATGTACAATAGTAAAAGAACTTTCATTCATAGCACTCAGTCAGTCTCGTAGTGAACCGACTGGCGCGACGCAGTGAAAAATGAGCCTCTACCATTAATGTTTCAAAACAAGTTTATACTAACATGTGGGTAGATGTGAGTGGGCGCGAAAAGCACAACTACATGACGCAGACAAATGGATGTTTTATACCGGGGTGAGTGGAAAAAAAACTTCATTAGAAAGTTATATATACTTTTGTTTGGAAAAGATTAATACGACACAAAATAATTAAATAAACATTTAACATTAACAAATATTAAGAATTTTATTATTGTTCCTTTAGTGCATAGTGTGAACACTAAAAATAAATAAATAATACGGTACCTAAATAGTTAAAAATAAATCTCTATCTAGACACCAGTATTTTTAAAACTTTTCAACGTCTCACTTAACTTTCTATTTTACGCATTGTAAGAGTATTGTATCGGTTAATTCTCGAATTGTTGAAAGTTGTTTTGTGTTTGATTGCGGGCAAAGCTTTTTTTTAGATTTGGATTCATAGAGTTTTAAATTTGAGTTTACATTATAATTATTACATATATTATTACTAGCGTAGTTTCGTGAGTGTGAAAGGTTTTTGCAGAAGAAATTTAGTAAATGTGCTATGTAGGTCGTGTAAAATACTTCCTGAGGACAAATACTTTTTATTTGTATAGATGGGTGGGTAGACGCGTTTCCAGCGCACTTGATGTTGACTTGTTACCAGAGCTTATAGAGTATAGGTATTATATTATTTTACAATATATTATTATCTGTCCAAGCCCAACACACATACAAAAAAAACAATTCCTTTAGGATAGCGGCCACCTTATTGTTTTTATATTATTTGAAATAGCCATAATAAATATTTTTTTTATTTTGATAGATCAATACACGTCGATTAGTACAATAGTCAAGTGTCGATGAATATAACAACATCTTTTTCGTTTATTTCCACGAAATGTGTGAAGTATGTCAGAAATATTATAATGATAGTAAAATAAAATAAAATAAAAATGAAATGGGTAGTAAAAATTCGAAATCAAAACCGTAAAAGTTGTTGATATGTGTATACTAAAACAAGCAAGAGAACAATCAAATTATCATGTTTTCCTTTTATTATTCTTTGTGTTTTCCTTCAGCTATCGCTGTTTGCAAAGTACATTGGATATTTTCACAATATATCGACTACAAAAAAGTTTATGTTATATATAAAACAAAAACAACGAAAGTTTATAATTAACTTAAAACAGGGTATGTAGCAATTATGATTGAAACAATACAATTTCAAAGAAACACCGTTGAGGCTTCACAGAATTTTCAATGCCGAATTTGTTGTTTTGAGAAAATGTTTACCATTAAACTTTGTAGTAAAACACAGGCCGTGTTTCAATGTAAACATCCTTGGACTACCTATTGAAATTTTACAAAGCCTTAGGTAGTGATTAAGCGCCGCCCTTCGCTGTACGTTGCTATGGTTACGTAAATGGATGCTAAATTAATATAAAATGTATTAAGTCGTGTAAACTTATGTTATTATTTTGATTAAATATTCTACATAGTATTACAATAAAATTAAAAATATATTCCAAAAAGCTTTTGTAACGTTTAACGACTTATTTGGTACCTAAGCAGTTTTTCAATCGCTAAGAACCGACAAAAACTCAGAGATTATTCTTTTGCGAATATTATATTATGTCCATCACACTGGTTTCAACACGGATGCCAAAAAATCATGGTCACGAATAAGAAAGTATTACGACGTTTAATATATGAATTACTCTGCATAAGCGTCGAAAATTGTAGTAATTAGGGCACAATGAAAAATCCTAAATAAAAGCTGATATAGTTGGTAATCCAAGACCTTGCTATAAAAATTTGGACCATAGGGAGAAGGAGAATATTGTGGCCGACAAACCTGCATCAATATTTTGGAAAAATATGTTTAAAGCATTTATTATCCAAATAGCATCAATGTCCGCCGACCTTCATTATCAGATGGCACTTGAAGAAGATCATGATAACATCATAAAATTGTACAATAATAGTAAGTAATTTACTATAAAATAACGAAAGGAGTATTGTTATATAAAGTATTTATAAAAAGAAGTCACCTGAAATTAATTTAACTTCGATAATTTTTAAGGAAATTAATCCTTGAATGGTCATCTACTCTAATCGTCTTAATTTTTGGGAATTATTGGGGTAAAACCTCTCTGTCTACGTGTTCAAATCCCGTGATTGTCAAATTATAGTTACTTTTACGTATTGTTGCATAAGGTAATCAAGTAGGTAGGTTATGACATGACCTACTATTGGTCTACTAGGCTTAACTATGTCATTCCCGAAGTTGAAACGGGAATAAACTACAAGCCTAAAGTACACAGTATTCCGTTACTAAGCTAAGTGTTGATATTAAATAACACTATCTGTATAAAGATCCGTTAGTTTACCCATACTAATTTTATAGATACCAAACTAACTTTGTTACGTTTTCACGCGCACTGACCAAATCAACACTGAAAAACCACTAAGCCGATTTTGATGATATATTGTATGGAAATAGATTCAAGCTTTGAAAAGAATATGGGCTATATTTCGTACTGCTGCCGGTAACCGTCTACGCGTAATAAAGTGTAGTTCACGCAAGCAGAAAGCTAATTATAAATGAGATAACGATTTTCATGAATTAATATCGGGTCTATTTTTTATGTTATTATTTCCAACGTTTCAAAAACCTGAGCGAGTTTTCGTGGTAGCGAACAACTAAGTGAAAGTACTTTTAATTACGTCTATTATTCGCGAAAACTATGGCGATCAAAGAAAATGAACTGTGGGTAAGACCGTTACAGTTCTCATGAATTACTTATTTGATGGACCCGAAATTTAACACGAAGAGAGCAGCCAGACGCTGCATGAAATTCCTAGGTATAGATTATTACTAACTTAATCTAAGTGAGATTTTTTCAGGGATTTTCTGAGATGGCAACTAAGAGCTTTAAGTCATGTCTTATTTTAATCTACTTAAATTTTTATTTGTATGAAAAACGATATTGTGGAGTGATATGAAATGTAGATGATTAATTTGAGACATTAATCAACTGGGATGAAATTAAATGAAATGAGATGAGATTATAAGGAATGAAATATAATCTCAGTAAAATGGTGGTCAGTTACTGAGATTTTTCCAGTGGACTTTTTGGAGGATCCCGACAATTTACGTCCAGCGGCTTTGTTTCATTTTCCCTCATTTTTGCACTTTAAGCAGTTAATAAACTACCGTTGGAACACATTTAAACCTGAAGAAACACTAAATAGACAAAATAAAACAAATCACACACACAACTTCACTCCTCGTGTTCCCGCGAAAAAGTCCAATATATGTGAGAGATTCTGCGGTGCACATATGTAGATAGGTAATACACCTGACACTGACGTATAGTAACAGTTGATAAAAAACAAATGTCGGTAGGAAATTCAAATGTAAATTTCTTTTGTACTGTTTGAGTAATGCCAGTTGTAATGTCTTTGTTTTGTGGAACACAATAAATACACAAGTTGTTACCTAACACTAATACCGAGCTATCTTAGCAATTTAACCTGGTATGATATCGTGACCAAGGCCGACCTTATGAATATTGTTGACATAATAAATTACGAAATTCAGGACGCACCGTCAGAGGGGGTGATTTTATATTTGGCGTGTAATGCGCCATGATTGTCAGAGTTCCGTTTTAGGGCTTTCACAAAAACACTGTTGTATTAAATGTATTTAGACTACATTAGTTTTTCACCGACACATGTTTAACGAAAAATATTATTATTTAATGTGTTCTTACAACGATTTTTTGTTTTAATGAGTTCCATATATTTCAACGCCGTTCCAAGTTAGTATTACTTGGCTATTAGTGCAGTGCTTTCCGGTCACTTGTCTTTGACATCTGTTAAGAGAGACAACAGGGAATTAAAACAAAATGGGTAGATCTAGACCATATAATATATAGAAAAAATCTGGACAGTTGAATTGTTTTACATTTACGTACATAGGTACATACTTGCCAATCGCCCGTCAATATCGGTTCGAGCTTGTCGCAGGACGCCGTTGCACAGAATCCTTATATATTTTTTTTAAAATACGTAGGTATTCTATTTTTAACTAATGAAAAATTAAAAAAATAGAAGTAGGTAGTCAATAAAATTTTATTTTATTCAACTTATTGAACTGACGTCACATAATATTCATGTCGCCTCGTTAATATACAAATCACTTTGTATTTTATCGCCGACGCGACGGTTGATGAGGATCGTAGATTTCATTACAGAAATCGCTCATGCTTATTCTAGCTTGAAATCAAAAACGGTTTTTATATTTCGTGGAAAAATTTAATTCTTTCATGTCAATAAGTTATTTGGCTTCGATATTGTTCATGCGATATGTTAATTTAATCTTAGTAGATAAAAATACCTAATACCTAAGTGCCTACTAACTCACGCCTTTTGTTCCTGCGTTATATGTATATTAGGTTTTTTTTCCTAAACAATAATGTACAAAACTGAAAACTTGGAACAATAGTGAATTCTTTTAGTAACTTCATTTCTTCTATTTATATTTATTCTGTTTCATGAGTTTAAACTATTTTTTGTATTGGTGTTTGTATTTCTTAGGCGGCCAATCATTGAAAATCACAAAATTTAATCTGAATAATAAATAATCACTGAAGCTGAAATCTGAAGTCGGGGCACGGGGCTCAACCGGAGAGTTGCTAACACTGACCCTAGCAAGAGCAGTGTTTCGCAGAATCTACCACCGGATCGGAAACGCGACCCACTGAGAAGATCCGGCGAGTAACTCAGTGGGCTGTGTCTATGGGGTAATTCGCTCGTCGAGCCCTTAGTCGCAAGCGACTGGTTCGACGAGGACGGTGACCGGTTTTTAAGGGAATACATACTTAATCGTGAAATAATAACATCGTGTTTTGAAAATTCAACTTTCTGTAATTCCGTGGAAACCACAACCCTGCTTGTGTTCACCGCTAAGCCGTCTGGCTTCCATTGGCATTTTTTTTATTGCTTAGATGGGTGGACGAGCTCACAGCCCACCTGATGTTACTGGTTACTGGAGCCCATAGACATCTACAACGTAAATGCACCACCCATCTTGAGATATAAGTTCTAAGGTCTCAGTATAGATACAACGGCTGCCCCACCCTTCAAACCGAAACACATTACTGCTTCACGACAGAAATAGGTAGAGTAGTGGTACCTACCCGTGCGGACTCATAAGAGGTCCTACCATCAGTAAAAGAGGTCCTACCATCAGGCATTATGGACTACGGCAATCACTTTGCCCCATCGATGAAATAAAAAAATGCTGAGCGTACCCTAGCGCAACATAAAAATCACCCATTTAAAAGAGGTCAAGGTCAGAAATGGTACTGTTTGTTTTTTAGTAGGTTCCTAACTCAAATCTGTCACGATAGTAAACGGTATCTTAATAATCATGTCCTGACACTATAACCTTTAGATATTTAAAATATCATTAACCTTGTTAGAATGTTTGATTTTTATTGTTTTTTTTTTTTGAAGTTACCGGAGTTGAACAAATTATCCTAAAAAGGTTTTTATCAATAAACCTAATGTGTTTTTTAATCCTATACCTCATCGCTTTCTAACAAATGAGACTCATAAGTAAGTAAAGACCCAAAAACAATCCTCCGCAATAGCTTACGGTGCCTGCTTTGTAAGTAAGTAGAACTAGGTCAATAGTGGTGAATCCATTTAGATTGTATTTCCGTGAGTTTAGTAATCTACGCAATTCGTCCAATCAGTTTTTTTTTATTTAATTTTATGGCTTAGATGGGTGGACGAGCTCACGGCACACCCAGTGTTAAGCGGCTATATAATAAGTTTGTTTATTTTTACAAACAAAAATTTCATAAATTTACAGTAAGCGTTTTTAGAAAATGAACGTTATGAAAATTATTTGACGATATTAAATTTGCAGTATTTAAATAGGTAAATAGGTAGGTACCCAAAATAAAAATAGAAATGAAACTATAAGGTTTTGGGGCCTTTGACTTAAACGGTTTTGTAATATGCAATAGGAACATCTGACAGCAGTAATCATGGTGGTAATGAATAGAACCTTATCTTTCGAAGCGGTTTAGGCCGCACGCAGAGGAATTCCGTGCCAGGCACATTTCCCTATCGCGAACGATTCTGAACTTCGTAGTACCCGACGTAACCGCCTGCTATATTTCAAAGGTTAAGTAGGTCGTAATTCCGTGATTACAGCTCGTTTTTGCATTGACTTTAGGCTATGATAAAAGTTTATGTCATAACCTTAAAAGTTTGAAACTAGACATGATAACCGAGTCGTTTACTATAACCGTAGGTATTTATAATTACATCACAATAAAGAATTCGTATAATTAAATTTTATTGTCATTAACTATTTTATAAACTCATTCTTTTATCACATCTAATTTTGATGGAAATTGTCTTAAAATCGTCTTAAATCACACACTAATTTTGATCGCAATAAATTAAAAAAGCAACTTAATATTACAACAACGTTTTCGGAATAATGATATTAATCAAGGCAGTTTTACTCGTGAATAAGGACTCAACGTCTACAATTACGACAATGTTTTGAAAACGTTAATCGCAACCGTGGTAAATTTGATTCGGAGTCGACTGTGGGAATAATTTGTATTGTTTTCACCTTCGTGTTACGCGGACGACATCACAATGGATTTGCAGGTCGTTGGTCTCATCTCTTTGCTATCTCTTGTGAATGGGTTTAACTATCAGCAGCGATGTTTATTGTATAACAAGCGTTGTAAGTAGCTAGCTATTGTAAATTAAAAGTTGCGTTAAAAAATCTTTAAGCGTTTAACACAAAACGGTCAATTACAAAATGCTAAAAAACATTTTTTTTTTTATTGTTTATGTGGGTGGAATAAATATTTTTATTATTTACATTTTCAGGCGTATCGTACTGTCCACGTTTGATGCATCCGTATCACACAAGATGTGATGCGAACACAATTTCTCAAAGGACTTGCGACAATCCACAAATTTACGAAATGGGTAGTGTATGGTAACGATATAAATCGGAAAAAACTTCAAATTAATAGTTGTAAACACTTCGTTTTCAAACATTAAGCGTTGTATTCAAAGCTATTAGCAAAATTACGTATGATCTATTGCATTTCCAGATTAGGGCACTAAGTACATTCACGGGTGCTTACATAATTCCTCTTGGTTTTCCGCTTTTTAGCATAGCATACCTGTCGTTTCAATGACATCCCCATACACACTGCCCACTGAGTTTCTCGTCAGATCTTCACAGTCTGTCGCGACTCCGGTGGTAGATTCTGCGAAGCACTGATCTGCTAGGGCTAGTATTAGTAAATTTTCTCAGGTTGAGCCCGTGAGCTCACCTACTCGTCCGCGTGTAGGTAGCCCCTTAGGTTACCAACGTGGGAAAAAAGTGACATGATATTAGTTATAATATATAGTTTATATTATTTACATAATCTTCGCTAACTAGTGGTTAATTTTTTTAGGTTATACATGTGGATGGTCTAGATGTGATTGCAATGGTGATTTGGTACTAGACGAAGAAACAGGACTTTGTGTTGACTTGGACGCTTGCCAACTTAAAAATGTCAAATCTAAAAAATCTAAATCAAGAAAGTCTTACGGGTTACGAAAGAATCTAAGAGTTGACAATGATGACGACAATCCTATCCGACAAATGTGAATAGTTTAGTTTTAGTTTTATGATATTTGGATAACAAAATAAGGAAAAAGATGTGTTTTTGGGAAATGTAATAAAAATAATTTATAAGAGTTATGGGGATTTTCTTTGTTTCGAAATAAAATCTGATTACTGAATCTGTAAATCTGCCATATGCGTGCGTCTGTCTCAAAGAGTACATAGTGACGTAGGTAATAATATAATAATATTAGTAGTAGGTAGTAATGATAAATTGGAAAACTCCGATAACAATAGCCACCGGCAGCTTTATCATACCTAGGATATCTCGGCAAATCATTGTCCAAATACAAATATACACATAACTGAAATTGCCTATTAACCCAACTAGAACCCAATTAGAGAATCTCGACTACGAATGCAATCGTTAGAGCTTCTTCGTGAAATGCAAACTCTGATTCTAATGATGTTTATATATTGTCGATATTAAGTATATCAAATAAATAGCGGCCCGCTTCGGCTCCGCTCGGGTCTTTAAACAAAAATTTCAACGATATTTGACGTTGTTTTTTTTTTATATAAGATCACTTATTGCGGCAGAACTACAATAGCTAGACCAGTGATTCTCAACCACTGTTCCGCGGCACTTTTGTGAGCCGCCAAATTTCAAGTGTGCCGCCAAATTTTGCGAATATATAAAAATGTTAATATTATTAAATTATATCATTTTAAAAGAAAAATATTTTAAACATCAATATATATATTTAAGTCCACAAAAAAAAAAATAGTATATTTTAGTTTATTTCGTATATTAAAATTTTTTGATAAACTATTTATGCAGTGTGTTGTAGTAAGTAAATAATTTTTATCTTTTTTTTGTGTGCCGCCAAATTTTGAAATCGTTAAATATGTGCCGCAACAAAAAAAAGGTTGAGAATCACTGAGCTAGACATATGCTGTCGCGACACTTTTTGTAAATAATAATATGTTCTACAAAGTCGTAGTACATTATTTTATGCTATCATCAATAGTTTTCGCAGGGCACGCGATGTAAACAATATGTTAGGTGTTTTTTTTACACCTTGAGTTACATTATTGGAGTTTTAGTAAGGATCCCTAATTTTTTCAAAAAAAATTATAGCCTATGTCACTTGGGAATAGTGTAGCTTCCAAACAGTGAAAGAATTTTTCAAATCGGTTCAGTAGTTTCGGAGCCTATTCAATACAAACAAACAAACAAATCTTTCCTCTTTATAATATTAGTATAGAAGTATAGATAAACGTTTTGCTAATAGCATAAAAAAATTCATTGTTTTGTTAATGTTAATATCATTTACCCATGTAGAGATTCACATTCGACACGTTGGTACTGACGATGTTACCTACTCTGCATTAAGTGTATTATCTATGACTCTGAATTACTTATCTAAATAAATCTAAACTTATCTAATAAAACAAAACCAGAGATAATCATCATGGCCTACTTTGTTGTTTACTTCAAGAAAGGGAAGTAAGCTAAATGGAACATCAAACATGGCTGCTTGCCTTTAGTAATTTATGTTCCTCTTATCGCCTTTTAAATTTCACCGAAATCATATAGAAGACAAACAAAATTCACCAACATAACTAACTAGCTGGGTGTGGTAACAGTGTTTGCCGAGTAAACGCCGATTTCAGCAAAAGGGAGACAGCAAAACGGCTAACGTAGCATCAAGCATGACGTCCTGGCCTAAAAGATAAGGCGTCCGGTGCATTCGTGTTGAGCGATGCACCGGTGTTCGAATCCCAAGCGGGTACCAATTTTTCTAATGAAATACGTACTCAACAAATGTTCACGATTGATTTCCGCGGTGAAGGAATAACATCGTGTAATCAAAATCAAACCCGCAAAATTATAATTTGCGTAATTACTGGTGGTCTCTTACCTCTTGTGAGTCCGCAGGTGTAGGTGCCACCGCCCTGCCAATTTCTGCCGTGAAGTAGTAATGCGTTTCGCTTTCAAGGGTGGAGCAGCCGTTGTAACTATACTTGAGACCTTAGAACTTATATCTCAAGGTGGGTGGCGCATTTACGTTGTAGATGTCTATGGGCTCCAGTAACCACTTATCACCGAGTGGGCTGTGAGCTCGTCCATCCACCTAAGTAATAAAAAATTAAAAAAAAGACTTCCCCGCGGAAAGTGGATGAGAATAGTTGTAGACCGAGTTCGTATTACATAAGAGACAATGGGCGAATGTGGGCTCGTTTTCTGTTTTTTACTATGGATGGGTAGATATACTTAATCACCGCCCAGCTTACGTTTTATGGTCAGCAGAAAAAACCCATAAACCTGAAAAAGCGAACTGTTTATTCTAACATATTGTTTATTAATTAATAGAATGAATATAAGGATGAACATAACTTTTTGAAGTGAAAACTTCTTTAGAATCGTTGTGATTTCAAACCGGATGCAACGGAAAAAACGACAGGTAAGAGACACAAATACAAAAATGTGTAGGATGAAGCCAGCAAAGAATGAGACAGAAATATACATACTATTTAACACAGCGCCATCTGTGAGATTTTTTAATACTAACGTGTGTATGAAAGCTCTTGTAGTGAATTTTAATTTAGGATTATACGTGAAATTAGAATATCAATTCACAGAGGGCGCTACCTTACAATTATTTACTAATGACAAAATTTTACATATACTTAAGATGTTTAGGATAATTGTATTTTAATTTTGGAAGGTTTCACTTCTACCACGTGTGAATTGCACACATGTATATTTTTTTTGTGAAGGATTACTGGTGGCCCAGATACCTTTCCAATTAAACCAGGATAGGTGGGCGAGCACGGACTCAGCTAGGAGGGGTGGAATTTGCTAACAACTGCCCCAGCGCCAGAGAAGACCTAACAACTCAAGAACAGCTGCTTCGCGAATGAATCTACTACCGGATCGGAATCGCGACCCGCTGAGAAGATCCGGCGAGAAACTCAGCTGGCTGACGTATGAGTTAGGTTGTACGTCGAACTCTTCCAGTTCGACCAGTACGGTTACCAGAGTCCCTAAACCTGATCCTAATGTTAGAAGTGAATTCGTCTAATGCAAAACTTATTGGATTTGCGCTGGCAGAAACCTCTCGATACGATGGGTTGTTACCTTAAATTGTTTTCAATATAAAATACTTTTTCTTTCTGAATATAGCATTCAGCATTTTAAAGTAAATAAGTAGGGATTTAATATTCTGGAACAATAAGTCAAATAAAAATAGACTTTTAGAAATAGAATTAGAAAATAAAAATGGTTTAACATTTCATCCAACTCTGCAATAACGTGATACGTACACTGTATATAAAATTGAAAATGATTACCCTCATACTGAAGGAAATGATTTATAGCAAACATAGGAAACGTAATGTTTAACAAACAAACAGAACATGTACAAAAGATTGAACGGCAACATTAAGTATTGATAAACTCTACATCGTCACATCAATAGCTCTCATTTTCAATTCATTTTAACAATATTGAATACCGGCAAGACGTTATGAACTTTTTAATGTTGATCATATTGATGATGCATGGCATTAGTGCCCTTTACTATGGAAATGTTGGTAAACGTGGTTGTCTAAGTTACAATGGAACATGTGAGTTAAATTTATAAATTTAACATTCAACGCCAGAAATAATTATGTCTATTTAGACCACGGCAAAGGGTAAAGTTAAATTAAAAGGGCTCTTTTTACTCTGGCTCCTATTTTTATTTACGTAACAAAAAATATATTATTTATTATAGCAAGCATCTAGACGTAAGCAATATTTCGATTCTAAATGCACATTCATAATTAGCACAAGTTCTTTGTCAGTTGACAATTTAGCGTGATTTACTGCACTTACGAGGCTGAAAACATCTAAATCATGACACTCAAAGTAATACTCGTAGTAAATTCACTTAAAAAATACTAGAACACAGCAATTCAATAAATTTTAAGTTATAATTTTTTTTAGGTAAACTTTAAAATTCGAATAAATTCCAGGTGTAGAACAATGTCCCGATAACATGCACCGCGTCAACAGCGAATGTCGCGCGACTCCATCACAAAGGACTTGTGATGAACCAGTCTCTATTTCTTTAGGAATAATTTGCGGCTGGTCGCGATGTGACTGCGATTTCCCCCTCGTCCTTCATCCAAGCTCTGGATTTTGCTTCCTACTTGAAGATTGTCCCTAATTTAATATTGAACAATTCCATCGCTATTCCGGATAAATGACAATGGAATTTACCTCGAGTATCAGAGGTTTTTGGATTATACCATTTTCCTTGTGTAAAATAAATGTATTTTTCTTTACTTGAGCATTTTATTACCTATTTTTCTCATTTATTTAAATATATAACTTCTTATTTGCGATTCTCAAATTATTTACAAGTATTACAAGTATTTCTACATTTCATTTGACCATTGATTTTTTACGAAGAAAGTCCGAGAAGGATGCAACAGATGGGGCCATACTGACTTAATTGATAGCGAAGAGCCATCTTAAATAAATCCTTGACGGTACGCACCGCCGGCAACATGTAGCTCAATAAACCACTTTACTGACACTGAGTCCTGAGAAAGTCACCCTGAGTCCAGATAAACAAGAGACGACACAGCAGTCTACGCAGCAACATACGTTAGCTCATAAGACCACTTTTTGCTGGTGGTAGGACCTCTTGTGAGTCCGCACGGGTAGATACCACTACTCTGCCTATTTCAGCCGTGAAGCAGTAATGCGGTTCGGTTTGAAGGATGGGGCGTTGTAACTATATTGAGACCTTAGAACTCTTATGTCAAGGTGGGTGGCGGCATTTACGTTATAAATGTCTAGGAGCTCCGGTAACCACTTAACACTAGGTGTACTGTGAGCTCGTCCAACCATCTATGCAATAAATAAATAAAGACCAGACACTACTACCAGGGTGATGGTAGACATACTTAATCATTTCACCATAACTGCCATCGTCAATATGCAGATAGCCGATAAACACAACTCTTTACCATTTTTAAGGACCCGATTTGGTCTGATAGAACCGACATCACAGTTTTGTTTTGTAGTTTTTAAATTCTAACTCATATATTCTTGATTACAGATACACTGGTCACTGCCCCATGTTGAAGTTTCGTTACGGAAAATGCTACGGTGATAATACGCGACAAATTCTACGTGAAATTCGAACCAAAGGACTTTTCAAGTGAGATTTTGTAATCTACGCATTTTGTATGAACTGCTCAATTTTAATATCTTAGAAAGGTGGACACGTCTAGTCATCCGAGGTGAAACTAAACAGACGAGCTTACGGCCCATCTGATGGTGAGTGGTTACCGTCGCATAGAGACTTCAGCAATGCCAGGCCAAAGCCAAGCCGCTGCCTACCGATTAATACTGTCTACAAGCCTCGGTTGCAGAAGGAAATGTCATAGCGCTCGGGAAACACCGTGGAGAGGAGCTCATTCGAAAGTCGGATGGTACGTGGCAAATAAGATCTCTGGAACTGTGGATAACCGCAATGGCATTAGAAATAACCAGAGTAACAGGAAAGTAATAAAAACTTCATTCAATTGAAAACAGGCGCGAAAAAATCTTAATAGCCATGATTAGTCCGTTAGTGACCGCTCTCGTGGAAACAAAGAGTTCGACGTGCAACCTAGCCTATAGACACAGCCCGCTATGTTTCTCGCCGGATCTTCTCAGTGGTTCGCGATCCGATGGTCGATTGTGCCAAGCACTTGCTAGGGCTAGTATTAGCAAATTCGTGAGCTCACCTACCCGTCCGCGCGTAGTTGGAATAGTCTCGTATGCTCTTAGGACCCGTGGTCTGTTCCCAAAATCTGCAGTGGTGGATATACACTAGGGGCATTCAGGGAAAGTGCCCAGGACGGCAAATTTTCCCGCTCTAAAAATTTTGAGTGACAAAATTTTTTTAACCTTATCAAGATTGCTCAATATAATTATGTAATGAATTCTCTTAATTCATAAATTTCTGTTTAATTGATAATTCAAGAAATTCGATTCATCCATTATTTGTGAGTTATAAAATTGGCACTTTTGGTAAAAATTAATAATCAAAATGATTTAATCAATTTATTTCCTTGGAGATTTAAAATAATAATAGACATAGATAACAATGATCGTAGAGACATTTTTTATGTCGGTGCCGAACTTTAGAATACGATGATACGCTTGTACGTCAAAGTTAGGATGTATTTAAAAGTTAGGGGTGTCTCGGAAACTAGCTGAGCTGGAAAAACCGGACATTGTGCAACCGTACCTAATAGTATATTTAATTTCCATCTTAACTAATAATAATAATAAGCCTTTCCTATTTCTGGTTTTACAATCTTAGGTGAATTATAATATTACAGTAAACAACAAATATGTATATACAAATATATATAACAATAAACTATGTTAGTAATATAAATATGTCTATTAAAATAATTATAAATTAACAAGAAATCCCGATTTGTGTAAAGGCCTCCTCCAAATATTTTTTTTGGCCAGTTTATGCCAGGTGATCTTCTCAGATCATCTTCCCAGCGGGCTAAGGAGGGGAGACGCCCTTCTCTCACCATCTTAAATAAACTACCTTAATTATTATTTTTCTAGTAAACCATTCCAATACCGCACCGGCGACCATTACGAGTTGAACCAATTACCGCGACACGACGCTCCGCAACGAGATACCTACGACGGAATAGGAAACCGTCAAACCTCACACGTGACTGGATACACTGGATACGTACCCGGAATGAATTTTACGTAAGAAATTTATGTGAACTATTTTCACTGACGCAGTTTCGCAGTTGTTAAATTTGATTGTTGTTTGAATTGTAGTGTAGGTATATTGTTAGTTTAATCTTGAATCACGACATATACACTATAAAACGTGTTATAATTTAGTGCATAGATGTACATAATTTAATTGCTAACTTAGTAGTACAGATGAGCTTCAGTGTACCGTCCACCTGATTAAGCGACTACTGGCGCTCATTTTTTGTTTTTCTTTTTTTCCCCTTCCTATGCTGATAGCCTTGAGAGGCTATTTCAGCTTCTACTTGACGTGTAAGTAAGCTCACAGGGCTCAAACCGGGTGTGTTGATAATACCCTTAATTAACCCATAAACACAGCCCACTGAGTTTCTCGCCGGATCTTCTGTGGGTCGCGTTTCCGATTCGGTGGTAGATTCTGCGAAGCACTGCTCTTGCTAGGGCCAGTGTTAGCAAAACCTCCTGGTTTGAGCCCCGAGAGCTCACCTACACGCTAGGGTAACGCTGATATAGCCTCTCAAGCCTATAAGCATAGAAAAAAAAACAATTCAATGTATGTACCTTATAACTTCCTTCACCAGTTACGGCAAGTCATATGGACGAACAGCGGACGATTGCATGGAAAACTTCGTGGACAACCAACGTGAATTACGTCGTAAAACTGATTTAAACAGAAGCTATATTAGATCGAGAAGTGCACCGAAAATGGAAACTGTACATTCTAGGGACGAAATACGGAGGGATCTCAGTAGATTCCGGGAGATTAATAAATATAAAGGTGAGATTGTGAGCAGCCGAAGCAAGAATATACATTTAAATTATAAATAATATAAATAACTGGGAACAAATCACACACGATCATCTAACTCCAATTTAGGATTCCCGGTGTTATGGATACTAGACTGACAAAGATACTTATATACGTTTCCCACCGTGCGTCGTGTTCCTCAGTGCTGAGGATCGTGACCTTTACGGAATACATACGTGAAGGCTTTCTTGGGAAAATTGCTAGAGGTGGGTTCCCGCGTCCTTCCACAGCAGAGTTTCAGAGGCGATTTAGTTCCTCTGGGCTACTGAAGCCCTAGTTCGAATTAGTTGACCGCCGCCCGTTGCTTGGAGTTATATTTTTACGGCCGGGTAGGTGGCATACCGACGCCAACCGTCCTCTTTTCTCATCCTGGCTTGGGACCGGCAATGGCAGAATTATATACGTTTAAATATATACATATAAAAATAATAAGCACCCAAACAAAGAGCAACCAAACCTGTTCATCACATAATATTTGCCCGATGTGGGATACGAACCCACGACCCTCGGCGCAACAATCAACGCCGCTAACTACTGCGCCGCCGAGTCAGTCAAAATGTACATATTTAATATTAGAAGTTTGTCACATTGTCATGATCTGACCAACGAGGTTTTAAATCAGCTTTTACATTATGACCTACAAATAGAATGGGTACGTTATTTATTTTCTAACTCAACACTCTCGTTAATTTGTACATAATTCTGATTGCATTACGTCGGTTGTTACTCCACTACCGTTGTGTGTGGTCATACTTAATTTTTTTTATTTTATTTTTTTATTGCCCTTGTAGGCAGACGAGCATACAGGCCACCTGATGGTGAGTGGTTACCGTCGCCCATGGACTTCAGCAATGCCAGGGGCAGAGCCAAGCCGCTGCCTACCGTTTAATACTCTCCACAAGCCTCGTTTGAAGAAGGACATGTCATAGCGCTCGGGAAACACCGTGGAGGGGATCTCATTCCATAGCCGGATGGTACGTGGCAAAAAAGACCTCTGGAAACGCACTATGGATGACCGCAGTGGCTCCAGGTAGTATGGATGAACTCTACTCCGGTGGCGGGCGGTGCGATGGTAAAACCGAGAAGCCGGTATCATCTCGAACAATTCCTCAGAGCACTCCCCATGGAACATACGGTACAAAATACAGAGGGAACCGAAGTCCCTCCGCAGACCCAGAGGTTCCAAACGATCCGTGAGAATGGGATTATCGACAATCCGAACGGCCCTCCTCTGTATGGAGTCAAATCTTTTTATAAGTTAATCGCTTCGCATCTCCCCGTTCGAGCGTAACTGGAATAGTCCTTTAGGCCACCAACTAAAAGGGATAGGGTAAATAGGAAAAAAATAATCGCATCTATGTAAATGACAAGGATAAGAAGACAAGCAAATTACAATTAAGTACTAAGTATTCAAAATCTTTTCTTTTCTTTTTATTGCTTAGATGGGTGGACAAACTCACGGCCCACCTGGTCACAAGTGGTTACCGGAACCCATAAACATCTACGACGGAGATGCCGCGACCTACCTTGAGATATAAGTTCTAAGGTCTCAGTTTAGTTACAACGGTTGCCCCACCCTTCAAACTGAAACGGATTGCTGCTTCATGGCAGAAACAGGCACCTACCCGTGCGGACTCACAAGTAATCCTACCACCAATAATTACGCAAATAATAATTTTGGGGGTTTGATTTTTATTACACGATGTTCACGAATACCAGCTTCTTCCATTTGACTCCATACAGAGGAGGGCCGTTCGGATTGTCGATAATCCCATTCTCTCGGATCGTTTGGAACCTCTGGGTTTGCGGAGGGACTTCGGTTCCCTCTGTATTTTATACCGTATGTTCCATGGGGAGTGCTCTGAGGAATTGTTCGAGATGATACCAGCATCTCGTTTTTACCATCGCACCGCCCGCCACCGGAGTAGAGTTCATCCATACTACCTGGAGCCACTGCGGTCATCCACAGTGCGTTTCCAGAGATCTTTTTTGCCACGTACCATCCGGCTATGGAATGAGCTCCCCTCCGCGGTGTTTCCCGAGCGCTATGACATGTCCTTCTTCAAACGAGGCTTGTGGAGAGTATTAAGCGGTAGGCAGCGGCTTGGCTCTGCCCCTGGCATTGCTGAAGTCCATGGGCGACGGTAACCACTCACCATCAGGTGGGCCGTATGCCCGTCTGCCTACAAAGGCAATAAAAAAAAAAAAAAAAAAAAAAAAAAAAAGAATAAGGAATACCTTCACCGTGGAAATCAATCGAGAACATTTGTCAAATATGTTTTCCATTAGAAAAATTGGTACCCGCCTGCGAGATTCAAACACCGTTGTATCACTCGATACCATTGCACCGTGCGTCTTATCCTTTAGGATAAAGTTGTCTAGAACTTCTAGTTCGAAATAAAATCGAACAAGATCTATAGAAATTCTACTGCTCAATTATCAAAGCTGTAAACTTTTTTTTAAATTACATTTGATTTCAGAAAACACAATATCGCCTGAGTTTCCACCAATAGCTGGCTACACGGGCCATATACCACGCATCAAGGGATCGGAAGCATCGTTGAGCCAAAGATACCATTGCGCTGCCAAACGGGGCCTTGAACTTATTAGACAGGAACGAGACACAAGAAAGGAACTCATAAACGCCGACACGAAAATTAGAACTATACTCAAAGATCATGATGATAAAAAATATTCATACTGGAACTGGGGATAGCATACGGGAAGAAGAATGTTCTTTACGAAACGTAGGTGAACGTTCTTCTGTGACCAAACTTTTAAAACATCCCGACTTCGAACCATTCCTCGTAATTAAAATCAATTATTTAATGTAGCCCGAAGTTTGAATTTAAAACACATGGAAAATTAAACCTTACAACAATCACGATACGGTCTATTACAAAATTTTAATGAGCAAAATATAGATTATCATTGCCACGGCATTTCGTTGTTCCTGCGATTGTATTAGTGTGGAATGCTTAACGACGACAAGATCTTCCACCAAGCGGGTGATAATTTTTTTTTCCTACCTAAGCTGATAGCCTTGAGAGGCTACTTCAGCGGAACCTTAACTAGTAGGTGAGCTAGGGCTCAAACCTGAGAACATTGCTAACACGAACCCTAGCAAGAGCCGTGCTTCGCAGAATCTACCACCGGATCGGAAAAGCGACCCACTGAGAAGATCAGGCGAGAAACTCAGTGGGCTGTGTCTGAGGGTTAATTTACTCGCGGAGCCCTTCGTCGCAAGCGACGGGTTACCTAAAAGCACCGTTAGTGGATCGGGAGGATCCGAAATGACGTGTTTGGGGCGACGTCGACTACTTTCCATTCTTTCCGCAGGATCGGGAATGTAGTTACCGGCAGCCACGATGAGAGGGTTCTCATATCGTGCCGCTTTATCGAAGTGGCGGGTGATATTGCTCAGTAGAACTTATATGCAAGATTATCTTGAAAATGTCGTCAACGAGATTCACGCATCTGTCAAATATCTTGTGTTCTACGTTGGCTACAGCCACAATAGGAATTTTTTAACAAAGTACTGTATTGATAGTTGAAATCTCATCAATATTGAAGAAAATGGTCACACACGTCACAAGCACAATAAAAAAACAAATGGATGAAGCGGGTTTGTGAATTTCACATTCAGTATTTTCAAGATCACGAAAATATTTGTAATATTGAGTACAAAGTGATGGCAAATGCAAAGGTACTTTAAGGGGATATAGGTTAAGAAAATTAAGAGTATGCGAGGCATTCAAAAAGTATTTTAAAGATACTTCCAATTTGTAAATGCCTTCAAGTTACGAATGTTCTAGAAATAAATATACATTGTTTTATAAACTTTCGTTTTACTAGGTAAGTACTTTAAGTATTTTTATAAAATCGTTTTAAAACCTTGGCAGTTCTAATGTGAACTAACACACCATTTAATATTAGAAAAGTACTGGACAATCATAATAATATACAAAAAAATAGGAAACATTATTTAATTAAGATTATTGTCATGTTCAACACGACTTATCTATAATGGATCTATAATATAATAATTACTACTTATCTTTAATGGATTTAAATTATCAACAAGGCACATACATAAGGCACATATAACAAACTTAAACTTAATTTTGTAAAAATAGAAAAATAGTTAGTTTACTTGCGTTTAATCATTTGTTAATCTCTAACATTTTAAATTATTAAATAGTTTCTAGCGTATACTTAATACATAATTTTATTCTATGCGATTAATTAAATTATATTTGAATTTTTTAACCAATTGTTATAATTTATGTTTCTAGTGTAGTAATCGATTAAAAATGTTAAGGAATCATGGCTTGATACAAAATAACTTTACTAGATTATGTAAGTCTATGGTTACATTAGATAGTACACTAGGTCCACTTTGCGTAGTTGGCAGTTGAACGAAAGTGACAATGATCAAAGATTAGATATACCTCAACCTCCTATGATTTCATAGCCAAATATCGAGTTTCATGCATGCAGTTCACAAATCTTAGGAAGACCTACTTTATAAAAAAGATTAACTTAAAAGAGAGAACCAAAAACGTCATACTATTGACACAAGTGTCCTTAACAATTAAATTTATGGTAATATGATAAGTGTAAAACAAGAACAATTACCAGAATACTACAATCGGGAGCCTCTATTGAAACTGACTGGCTCTAAATTCATTTTTATTTTCAATGAGTTTTAAATTAATTGACATCTCAGTAAATCTTTATTTTTGAATTTTTAATTTCTCTGTTACCCAAACTAATTATGTTTGGTAATGAATTATTGATTTCATAATTATGCTATGATTTATTGGTATTAATTTCGACCATCTTACCTGTCCTCTCATCAACACCATCGATTATAACTGGATTATCGTCATTGAGGGTTAATGCTTCATTAATTTCATTTTTCTTTTCATTAGCAAGTTCGAGCATGAGCGTTTCAAGTTTCTGAGCCTTCCTCATTTCGTTGTGTGTTATTAAGGCGCATAAATGTTCTGTGAGCAGCTCTTTTTTTTCCTTTTCTTTTTGCAGCAGAATCTTCGCATTAAGAAATTCTTTTTCAACTCGTAAGTATTGTTTCCTGAAATATATTTAAACAGAATTAATTGATTATTGCATGTAGGTCGTAAAAATATAATATTAAAGAAGATTTTTATTAATTGACCCTTCTGGAAATAAAAAAATCAATACTAACTCAGCATCAGCATAACTTAAGCAGGCTTGATCTATTTTCTTCCTCAATACTGACACATCCTGTGAAAATTGACTGTCCAATACTTGTAGTTCTTTCTTGATTTTCTCAAGTTTCATTACTTCTTCTTCTGTCTGTTTCGTCCTAAAATTTTAATTTGATACCTGTGTAAATTGTTTTGTCTTTCTTTTCAATACACCTACTGGAATAATTTTTTGTGTTACTCTTGTGAAAGATATACTCTGCAGTAGTTTGTAATTAAGCAGACTACTCTGTGCTAGTAAAACAATACACCTTGATTTACTTGTAGAATGTTCTTTAGGTCAAGATAAAAACTAGCTTTCTGCCTCCATATAGAGGTGGTAGGCAGGGCATGTCAGAGTGGAACTGACTAAAACCGTTTATTACTGAACAGCCCACATCTGAATAAGAATGCATACCTAAATCATAGAAAATGGCATAAGTATTATATACAGCAAAAAAAGTGTCTATGTAAGAAAATAATAACAATAAAATGATAAACATTAAAATATGTAAACATTAGTATCATTAATAAATAAATATTAAAATATATTAACTTATATGATTCATAGTTTAAATGATTAACATTGATGTGTACTTTTTTTTAAATGACATTATTCAACAAATATATTATTATATTACATTTTTAAAACACTAATATTTCATTGCAAAAAGCAAACATTTATAAAAACATTTATGTTTCATCATTTCAACATTTATGTAAACTTTATCAACTTCAACGTAATTTTTCCCTTATCACTGCATGTGTTTGTAACATAATTCTAAATTGAAATCACAACTTCACATTATAACACTGTTGGCAATGTACATGACACATACCATATTGTTTTAGTGATGAGCTGGAAAAACTTTTTGTTCACCATTTTTTTAAGACATTTCGAAAATAATGTTTTTTTTAAATTAAATAAATTTAGCAGTTTAAAATGTATATGCACTGTACACATCTGTTTAGCAATTATCTTGTTTTGTATCTCAACACTGATAATGGATCTCTCAGTTCTGATAACTGATAACTAGGTGACATTCAGACAGATTTCTGATTGCATTGAATTGACACAACCATAAGTATTATAGTGCTCAATTTTAAAAAAGAATTTCTCAGTAAATTTTTATTAGTTTTAAAAATGCAAGTGTGCCCAAAAATTAAGTTAAATTAAAATTAAAAAAGTATTTGTTAACCATAATTATTCATAAATAATACTAATTTAAATTAATTAATTCATCAATCGAACCTGTCAGCTAAAGCTTTTGCAATCATTTCCTTTCTTTTCTTATTCTGTTCTTCCATAATCTTCTGTTTGAGTTGCAATTCTCCTAACTTCACTTTGTGAGAGGCCAGTTCATGTTCTGTATATTGAAAATCAACACCTCTCACTATGTCCGGAGCAGTACTACTCCTTCTACTACTTGTCATATCACTCTTGTCTGCTTCGATAGTATCTACTTGTACTTCATCATTTCCCTCTACATTATTTTGCAAAATAACTTGATTTTGTTTGTCCTCCTCCATTTTAGCATTTTTGGAGGGTGACGTTGGTGTTTTTAAACTAAGCTTACATTTATCAAAATCTATGCTGTCTATTCCATCGTCTGAATCCTGTTTTTGATTAATGGCTGTCTTATATTCATATGGCTTGGTTTTCATTGATAATTTAACTCGTTTTATATTAGAATTTTTTATGTACTCTGTAATTAAAATGGTAGTTGTTATTAAATGTAGACTGTCTCATAGGCAGTAAAAATTGTTGCATTACACACACCATTAATAATAAGGTTGTGCAAGGCACTGATATAGGCCAATCCAATTGGTGGATTATATGTTACTGAAGTAGAAATTATAGATATCTAGTAGATACGACTATGCTTCACTGACATTTGTAATAAAGAAGCAAATTTGTGATCAATTTTACTTTTTTTTTACTTTAATTTTGCTTGCACAATTTGGCTTCAGTGACTTTTATCATTTATATTTTTTCTTGAAACTCTTAGAATCATTTGGCAATCATTATTATTTAGAATATAGCTAATTTTCTTGAAGAAGCTTTGATTTATACCCAAAAATCGTTCTTAGATCTACTTATATATGTTGAGATATTAATATTTCAAATTCTAATCGCATGCGCTACTATTTAAAACTCTGAATAAGCGTTCAGTTATTGATATGCTTAAAAAAAGTATATTTCAAGCTCCATACGTACTGTTTTTACTCTCATCGGCAGTTTCGCCAGATTTAATTCTTTCCAAGTCATCTTCACTAAAACCTGTAAATTGTGACATGTTTTATTTGTTTTTACATAGATATGTCAGGGTTATGTTTTTCATATAAGGTGCATTAATGTAAAAAATTGCAAAACTCATAGATAGATCGTAAACGTAAAAATCTATATTTTCATTGATTCAACACTGATTCACATCAAATTTTTACTATTCTGCAACACTACTTTGACATTGACTATTTGACGTTATTGGAACTTTTTTAATCACGTTAGATTGAATTCTGGTCTTTTAAGCCAAAAACCCATTGAAATAGTGTTTCGCCCATTTAATTATTCGAATCCATTTAACATTTATTTTAACAATATGTACATTTTGTCTTTAAAATGGTTTGGTGTTATAGCTCTACTCTCAGCATAAGCACTTCAACACACAATGTTGAAGTTCTCGTTTTCTATTCCCAAAATAGTTTTATAAAAAAACCGACTCTACTTTCAATTATTTGATGGTTTTTAGTTAGGCCAAAGATCGTTCATACCATCTTTAATTAAACAAACTTATCTAAATGTTTTTATTGCTAATATATAGTTTTATGGAAGCTTTTCACATATTTTTTCTTCTCTTCACATTTTATCAATAGCGAATTCCTCCAAATACGTTGAGAACTTTCAGCTTAGGTGTGTCGTTTTAGTCGCTACAAGCCCTTCTCTATTAGTTAAACATATTTGAAAGTGTAAAAGATTGTGGAAATATAACAAAATCACTGGACCTGACTTCTCAGGACTTTATGTTTATATAAATTAAAGAAAATAATTACCATTTTCTGTAGTTTTTTTTTCAACTGGGCTTCAATAATAATAAGATGAAATACATACTATTATTAATTTTTTACTACATTTTTTTAAAGGGATTTTATGACCTGGACTAACTAAAACTTTTAGGTCAAGTCTTATTTTAATTTTATGTTACGTAACTTTTTTATATGAAAATTATAGAAATGAAATGAAGTTGAATAATATGAAACATGGCATGAAGTGAAATGAAAACGAAATGAAATGAAATGAGATGAGATGATATGGGATGAAGTATAATCTCAGTAAAATGGTGATCATTTACTGAGACTTTTTCAGTGGACTTTTTGGAAGATCTCGAGAACTTACGTTCAGTGGCTTTGTTTCGTTTTCCCACATTTGTGCACTTTCACAGTTACAGTTAAGCAGTTAATAAGCCACCGTTATTACACATTTAAACCTGAAGAAAGACTAATTAGACAAAATAAAACAAACCACTCCTCGCGTTCCCGCCGAAAAGTCCTAGAAAGAACTAATTATAATAAATTTTAAACTACCTGTGTTTTATCTATGGTGGTGTATTATCTATGAGTAGCTGATGGCCGTGTTGCAAATTCAATGCTTTCATAAATAAAAAATAAAAAAATATCTATGAGTAGAAATTAGCGTCGAACTCGAAGCGAAGCCGATACATTTTGAGGTTATATTTTGTATTTCTTGTTAGCCGATATTAAAGTAAGTACTGATGTTTCTTAAATAAGCAATGAAAACAATAAAGGTGGTTTGAAAATGAATTAACATCCAATTTACTTTTTAGAACCTGCAAAAATGGCGGCTGCTATGCCAATAAATCCCAAACCATTTCTTAATAGTCTAACGGGTAAATCCGTGCTAGTTAAATTAAAATGGGGTCATGAATACAAAGGTTTGTTAGTATCAACAGATGGCTACATGAATTTGCAACTTGCTAATACTGAAGAACTTGTCGATGGAACTTGTACAGGTTAGTATTTAAGTGAACAACTTTAAGTAATCACGAAAACATATTAAAGCAAGAGATTAAGATCTACTGGTAGTGGACCTGGACCAAAATTGAATTAAAAATGAGACGTTCATTGTTTGTTTGGTCTATTATGAGTACACTATTCTGCACCCATTTCGACTTCAAAGCTTTCAAGCATTCTGCTTTGAAGAGTAGATTTAATATTCATATTGTAATAAACTTATAAATTCTAGAAGCCACTTAACACTAAATGTCATGGGGTTCATTTGCCCTTTTAAAGAAAAAAAAAGTACTTGCTACAAAGAATGCACAAAATCAATAAATTTCATAACAAGAGACAACTTGACACTTACAAGATTCCAAACCAAACTTTTTGGTTGTGAATAGTTTTGTGAATTTAATTAATTTAAATTAGTAAATAAAATTTAGAAATCAAATCTTAACATTTAAATATTTTTTTTTATATTTTTTTTTAAGAATCTTTTTTATTGTAATTCAGTCCATGCTACATCAAACTTAATGAAGTCATATCAGCAGAGTTCTGTAAAGCTTTAACGGCGTTTGTTTTGAATACTAGTTCAGTTAGTTCTGTTAGTCCATACATACAAAACACTAAATTAAGAACCCTATTAATTTAAGTATTGGGTTTTATTTCCAGGTAATTTAGGTGAAGTTTTAATAAGATGCAATAATGTCTTGTATGTAAGAGGAGCTGATGAAGAAGATGAAGAAGGAGAAATGAAAGAATAATTAGTAATTATTACATAAGTTAGAATAAGGAATTATCTTAAGAATAACAGGCAAAAGGGAAATTTTAAGCAAAAAAATAGAAATTTCATATTACTCTGTTAGCAGTAAAATTACCTTAGGTATATATCCCGAAATACTAATGATTGAGGAGAAAAATGTTAATTGGAACTATTGTTGTATACAATGTTTAAATGAAACAACTTTAATACTTTTTTTTTTTTAATAACTATGTCTGAAACAACCTCTTCAGCATGAATTCCATAACTTGTATAATTAATTATAAGTAAATTTTCACCATAACCTTGTTTTATTTTCTCAACACTAACTTTACAAGAAAAGGTTTGCGATTTATATTGTCCTTGCAAAAAATGAGCATGTGAAAACAGGGAAATATATTGAAATCTAATGATCTTCAATGTATTTTACCCCATTCCTTCTTGCTCTTTTTTGGCCTTTGGGTATTAGATTCCAAATTCGTTTAAAAACACAACCTCATTCGCAAAAACAATTTTCATTTAAAAAAACTTTGGTTCTCATTCTGGTTATGATTTGAAACTAAAAAGTAAATAATACAACCTTATTTTAATATAGTTAAAGCTCTAGAAGTGACTAAAAAGAGATGCATATTATTTTATAGTATCTAGTCTGTGAGAGAACGAGATAGAAAACTCCTACAGGTTACACTTCTACATTTTGCGAATTGCTGCACACTTTGTATTGCTCTGGATGAAGAAAAAAGCTGACTGCCTACTTGGTATTAAGTAGTTGCCATAGCCCACTACATAAATCATCACTCATCTTAAGCCTTGATGCATGAGGTACAGAATGCAGGATAGTGATATTATCTCATTTATGCTTATCCTGCATTCCACTTAGAATTACGAACTTATAAACATTGCCCATTCGAATTTGAACGCCTACAGGATAAGCTATTGATTGTGGAAGTCGGTGAACAAGCATTAGAACATATTTAGAGCAGACCTAAAGACAGGTCACAAACTAATGTCCTACATTAGTCTATCGTGCACGGATGACTGAAATTCTTATAGTCCATTTCGCGAGACAATAGTACTCTTAATGTCAGGGCAATACCAAAAAAAAAATTTTGGTTAACTGTAAAGTCGGTTTACGGACGATAGTTTTACACGTTAAAGTCAGTAGGAGAACTATTCGAACTGCTAGTTCTGACGTCACGCGACATAAATGTGTCACAAGCCAACACTTGGGTCGACTCTGGTCACCGTCCTCGTCGAACCCGTCGCTTGCGACGAAGGGCTCGACGAGCGAATTAACCCATAGACACAGCCCACTGAGTTTCTCGCCGGATCTTCTCAGTGGGTCGCGTTTCCGATCCGGTGGTAGATTCTGCGAAGCACTGCTCTTGCTAGGGTCAGTGTTAGCAACTCTCCGGTTGAGCCCCGTGAGCTCACCTACAAACCTTAGGGTGAAGCTGAAATAGCCTCTCATGGCTATCAGCATAGGTAGGGAAAAAAAAGGGCCGATCGTGCCTCTATCGCATGTTCCGTGCTCTCGCTTGCACGCTCAGGCGGAACGTGACATTTTTTCGTGCGTGTAGCCAATACTTATCGATTAATCACGTCAAAATGCTATCCCTCTGTCTTGTATAAGTATTTGTTAAAATGTGAGTGGGTAACATAATAAAACCACTGTAATGAATAAAATGGTTTTATCAGATTTTTCAAAAAATCCGCCTAAGACTCGGCACAAGATGATACGATTTCGCTGAAGACAGATACGATTTGAAATCTTCACGACTTTTGAGAGGATAAAAACAGCGTCGAAGACACCTTCTTCGACAGTAAAGCGAGAATGCATCAGCCCACTGAGTTTCTCGCCGACACTTCTCAGCGGATCGCTATCACAATGTCGTTATCGATTCATTAGCGAAACAGCTGCTCTTGATGTGTTAGGTTTGCTATGAAGAAGTTCAGGCAGTTGTTAATACATTCTAGATTTATGAGAAACACCCATTTATTAAAAGAAATCGAGCGCCACCTCTCGTTATTTTGTGGTACTATGAACCTTCCCTGAAATACCAACAACCACTGTTTACATCTTTCAACTGTTGTGTATAACTTTTATATAGTATCTTGTAATGTGAAAATACTACTTACTGAACATTCAATCAATTTACATTTCCGGAAAGGGATTAGGTAAATCCAAAATAATAATCACAAATCGAAGGTTTGAAATAAGTAAATTTATTGTACATAAAGGACATAAAAAAAAACATAATCATTTAAAATCTGTAGCAAACACGATCAAATTATGATTTCAATATTTATCAAAATATTCTTTATAAACGGATAAATTCACCTCAACTTAAAACTAACAAAAAAACGCCGTCCACGTGAACATTATTTTTAAAACTGACGTTTTGTGTCAGAACAATCGGTAATACACAGAGTAACATAACATTCTCACTTTGAGCATCGACTAATCTAAATATTGCTTACAATTTCGTAATGTAATTATTGAATTTCAATAGTAATACGCTGTTATCGCAACAAATCTTCTGTCGAGGTAATTCTGTTCCACTTCCAATGAGCCGCTCATGTTTCTTGCTAACGAGATTATCTGAGAACAAAATAAAAACCTTAAATGTTTTAGGTATATTCAGTAACGCGCGAACAGTTTATTTACGACTTAATCATTTTGATAACGACATTAATGCGTTTAAGTTTATTGTACGCAAATAATGATAATTTTAAACAATGACGAACTAACGTAGGAGAAAAAATATCCGAATTTGATTTTTAGTTTATTTTTTTACTGCTTAGATGGGTGGACGAGCTCACAGCCCACCTGGTGTTAAGTGGTTACTGGAGCCCATAGACATCTACAACGTAAATGCGCCACCCACCTTGAGATATAAGTTCTAAGGGCTCAGTATAGTTACAACGGCTGCCCCACCCTTCAAACCGAAACGCATTACTGCTTCACGACAGAAATAGGCAGAGTGGTGATACCTACTCGTGCGGACTCACAAGACGTCCTATCACCAGTAATTATGCAAATTATAATTTTGCGGGTTTGATTTTTATTACACGATGTCATTCCTTCACCGTGGAAGTTAATCGTGAACATTTGTTAAGTACGTATTTCATTAGAAAAATTGGTACCCGCCTGCGGGATTCGAACACCGGTGCTTCGCTCAACAGGAATGCACCGGACGTCTTATCCTTTAGGCCACGACTACTTCTAAACTGCTAAACTATTCGCGCAATTAGCTGCGATTCCGATCCGCTGGTAGATTCTGCGAAGCACTGCTCTTGCTAGGGCTAGTGTTAGCAAATTCTCTCAGGTTGAGCCCGTGAGCTCACCTACCCGTCCCGACGTAGCTGAAATAGCCTCGGGCTACCAGCAACTAGGTAGGGACAATGTAACTATAATGAGACCTTAGAACTTATATCTCAAGGTGGGTGGCGCATTTACGTTGTAAATGTCTATGGGCTCCAGTAATCACTCAACAACCAGGTTTGCTGTGAGCTCGTCCACCCATCTAAGCAATAAAAAAAGCTAATAGCCGTAGTGCGTAGTAAAGAGGGTCACATTTTAAAACAGCTGATGGTGACAGGAAAGGTAGATGGCAAACGTCCCAGAGGACGCAGTCCCACGGGATGGTCGGACCAAATACGATCTTCTCTGAACATCAACTTCCACGACGCCCTTCATGAAGCTAAGGATCTTAGCAGATGGAGGAAATCGCACGGGAGAAACTGATGCAGTGGGAGTCACGACCGTCAGTTATGAAGATAACGTCGCAAGGAGGAGTAGTGCGCTCATTGTATGTATATTTACGGATATATGTACATATGTATGTGTACATATATGTCACTGGTGTATTTCACTGGATTGGGACACCGCGCGTAGCTCGTTTTCAAATGATTTTTGTCCACCTGACAGGTTGTCTGGAAGAGATCGCTTTTAGCGATAAGACCGCCAATTGTACTTTTTGTATTTAATGTATCGCACTGTTTATTTGTTTTTTGGTGTAGAATAAAGAATACTTTCTCTCTCTCTCTCTCTCTCTCTCTCTCACCTGGTCGGGCCGGGAGTTCCGCGGCAAGTACAACACCACGCACGTAGAGACGCTGCGGGCGACGCGCATCAGCTCGGACGCGGGCTTCGGCTCCAGCATCATCTCCAGATCGTACTCGCGGCTCTGTCAAACACAACAAGCCATTTCTACATCGAATCAATCCTGCCTTGCAATGCCTTGAGAGATGAGTTCTAAAGTCTCACTTTTAACAGTACAACCGCTGCCCCACCCTTCAAACTGAAACGCCTTACTGCTTCAGCTACCCGTGTGGATTCACTAGAGGTCCTACCAACAGTAATTATTATCTAGTAGACACGCAGACTATTGTTTCGCTGCAATTCGGCACGACGTCTCAAAGAAACGACAACTCACGCTCGAGTAACTGGGTCCTCCCCACGGAGGGCTCAGGAACACCATGTCGGCCGCGAGTTGGGGCGCCAGCTCGAAGAAGTCGCCAACGATGAACTGTATCCGATCCGACACGCCGTACACCTGAGCGTTGTGCTTCGCCATCTCTATCTTCAACGGATCGATATCTATCGCTATGACTGGAAACGAAAATATAACCTTCGATTAGATGGGACTTTATATACTTGTTTCACTTTCACTTTCACGTACTGGTGGAGGTAGGACCTCTTGTGAGTCCGCGCCACCACCACCATCACCCTGCCTATATCTGCCGTGAAGCAGTAATGCGTTTCGGTTTGAAGGGTGGGGTAGCCGTTGTAACTGTACTTGAGACCTTAGAACTTATATTTCAAGGTGGGTGGCGCATTAACATTGTAGATGTCTATGGACTCTAGTAACCACTTAACACCAGGTCGCGAACTTTGAGCTCGTCCATCCATCTAAGCAATAAAAAAACATTTAGATATGAATTAGAAGATTAGTATAGACAGTCATCGTGGCGTTGTCACGCCACCTGTAACAGCAGTTTATAATATAAGACGCGCGGTGTTCGACTCCTATGAGCGGGTACCAAATTTTGACGAGCGACTTTAACGATTAAGTATCGACTTAACCCATAGATCCGGTGGTAGATTCTGCGAGGCACTGCTCTTTTGCTAGGGCCAGTGTTAGCATCACTTCCGGTTTGAGTCCCGTGAGCTCACCTAATAGCTCGGTGAATCTAGAATAACCCCGTCGAGGTTACTAGAATAAGTAAGAAAAAAAAACCCATGAAAATTATGAGTCCGCTATATTAGGTACCACCACCTTGCTTTTTTGTACCGCGAAGCAGTCATACTATCCATTTTGAAGAGTTGGGCAGCCGTTATAGCAAATGGATACTTCGAAAAAATCTCCAAGATGACTGCATTCACGTTATGATATCTATGATATTCCATAACCACCTAACACCTAGTGGACTGTAAGGTCGTTGACCCGTCAGTGCAATAAATAAAACGTTTTTTTTTATTGATTAGATGGGTGGACGAGCTTACAGCCCACCTATTGTTAAGTGGTTACTGGAGCCCATAGACATCTACAACGTAAATGTGCCACCCATCTTGGGGTATAAGTTTTAAGGTCTCAAGTATAGTTACAACGGCTGCCCCACCCTTCCAACCGAAACGCATTACTGCTTCACGGTAGAAATAGGCAGGGTAGTGATACCTACCCGCGCGGACTCACAAGAGGTCCTACCACCAGTAAAACGTGCATTATAGATAAAATTCTGTCATCATCAGCTTTCAGAAAAAATTTTTTTTTTTTGTGATATGAATAGTACTGTTGCCGAGGGAGAAGTTGTTTGAAGGGGTTCTCAGGTCGGTTCCAGTACCAAGTAACACGTAAGGTCGTTTCATCAGCTAATACAAGAGTCGATGACGTCAGTACCTTTCTTGCTAGTCTTGGCGAACTGTATAGTGTTTCCGCCGGCGCCGCAGAAGGCGTCCACCACGGTGTCGTACGGGCACTTGGCGGCGATGTGACGGGCCACGTTCTCAGGGGTCACGCTGAACCAGCTCTCCCGGTCCAACTTTATACCCTCGTCGAATCTGTGGAAGTAAATCGATCTCGATTTTGTATTTAAGCACTGTTATTAACTACCGACATTAAGGCGCGTTATGAGCTCGCACAGGTAGACGCCGTCGTCTTGCTTATTGTTGACTAGCTGACCAGGCAGACTTCGTAGTGCCTCAATCGATAAAGAAAAGACCTGAACTTTTGTATAAAATAAACTTAAAACAAACAAAAGGAATCCGTCCGACGGGGGACACTTCAAAGGAAAAACAAAATTGTTATTCTTATTTAATTCCGAGCATTTTCATATTTATCTACCTTTTAAACCTTCTCTGGACTTCCACAAGTAATTCAAGACCAAAATTAGCCAAATCGGTCCAGCCGTTCTCGAGTTTTAGACAGACTAACGATCAGCAATTCATTTTTATATATATAGATAGGGATAGATAGATAGATAAAGATATAAAGATAGAGAAACAATAGTAGTCGTCGCGGCCTAAAGGATAAGACGTCCGGTGCATTCGTGTCTAGCAATGCACCGGTGTTCGAATCCCTCCGGCAAGTACCAATTTTTCTATTGAAATACGTACTTAACAAATGTTCACGATTGGCTTCCACGGTGAAGGAATAACATCGTGTAATAGAAATGAAACCCGCAAAATTATAATTTGCGTAATTATTGGTGATAGGACCTCTTGTGAGTCCGCGCGCGTAGGTACCACCAACCTGCCTATTTCTACCGTGAAGCAGTAATGCGTTTCGGTTTGAAACTTATATTTCAAGGTGGGTGGCGCATTTACGTTGTAATTGTCTATGGGCTCCAGTAACTACTTAACACCGGGTGGACTATGAGTTCGTCCACTCATCTAAGTAATAAAAAAAAGTAGCGCTAAAGAGACTCCGAAGTCATGATTGTGATATGTGTCACTTGTGATGACCATGCGCTCCTGGTTACCAACTTAACACCAAGTGGGCTGTGAGCTCGACTACCGTGAATCTAATATGATGAAACAAAAGATACCTGTGAAACAGAGAGTGCCTTTTCTTCCAATACTTAAACATTTTAGGGTCGTCCTGTAATTCTTGGGGCATCTCGGATGCATCCTCCTCCACCCTCGAATACCTTTTCTGGCGTCGTTTACGTTTCGATGTTTCTTGTTGTGTTACTGTTGATAAAAGAGACATTCGAATTAATGGAAAAATTATAGAGGATTAGGGATATTTAATAATAATTTTTTCTTGTATGTTTCCCCAGCTTTGAGTAAATATAATAGTTTGAAAAACTAACAAAATACGCTTTTATAGAAAATCCAACTAAAAACTAGAAAATAAATTTTAATAAATTTGAATTAAAAATAGTGGAAGAAAAAATGATTTTATTGTAAGAAAGCATGGGGTGCATGGTATCAGTAGTTATAAATATGTTATGAACAGATATGAGTAGAAGGGTTATTTTGATAATATCCTGAAAATCTTCCTACGCTTTTTTACAATAAAATCATTTTTTCCTACACTATTTTTAATTCAAATTTATTAAAATTCATTTTCTAGTTTTTAGTTGGATTTTCTATAAAAGCGTATTTTGTTCGTTTTTTTAAACTATTATTTATTTTTCATTTTTTAGTTGATTTCAATTTTTTCAATTGTTTTTAAATATTGAGTTGTCATCGGTCCCTCATAAGTATACCAAATTTCGAGTTAATCCGACGTTTTGAAGGGGGTCAAAATCATGTTCAAAGATTCCGTTACAAACATACATACGCCTGAAGCTAATAAAAGCGTTTTAAAAACTGCTGCTCCCACCTCTGTACCATTAAATCATGTTAATATCTTCACGTTATTTTATAGTAACATTCCAACTGGTGATATGATGCAGTGAAGCGCGTATTCGCCTCAACGCTCTGAGGCTCACGGGCCCCGATGCCAACTTATTACCAGGTCATGGGCTAATTTACTCATAAACGTTCGAAGCAATTTATCAGTGTCAGTAGATAAACTATACCTGAACTATCGTCTACTTGTTCTTCTGAATCCTGTGGGATCTCAGTAGCATCACACGAATCTTGCACTTTCATAATCCGTTCGAAAACTCTGCTTTCCAAGTGGCTCCCAAGTTCCGAACCTTCAATATATCCTTTGTCTTTTTCGTCCTTACGTTCAATAACTTCTGAAGGATCGTGTTCGCTCTTTCTCTCTGTGTCCGATATCGTTTGAGTGCATTCTTCGACATGCTGCATTTGTTTTTCATACTAAAAAATAAATAAATCTTATTACTAGCTTCTGCGAGTGGCTTTAATCCGCGTTTGAAAAAATATATATCCCTCAGATATAGTACTTTTTATGTGAATGTTAGGTACTGTATGTAACTCTGTGCACTGACAATGTAGATATATTCTAAATATAATGGTGATCGATTGAATAGCTATGAGGTGAAAACATAATAAAAAAACTCACTTTTGCATTTATTATATTACCAAGAATAAGAATGGATTTATTATTTTTAGGCTTTTGGTATGTAAAAGATGGTATTAAAACAACTTTACTTTCGGAATTTGATGCATACTGTTAGTGAAATATCACTATAAAATATTTGAAACGTCAAAAATAATCACTACATAGTATAAAACAGTCGCTTTCTCTGTCCCTATGTATGCTTAAATCTTTAAAACTACGCAACGGGTTTTGATGCGGTTTTTTTTATTAGATAGAGTGATTGAAGAGGAAGGTTTATATGTATAACAACATCC
Organism: Bombyx mori; assembly: GCF_030269925.1. Classification (NCBI taxonomy): domain Eukaryota; kingdom Metazoa; phylum Arthropoda; class Insecta; order Lepidoptera; family Bombycidae; genus Bombyx; species Bombyx mori. Next base: position 15,801,993 of record NC_085117.1, read on the forward strand.
ATTAAATAGTGGAGAAATCAATAATAAATTACAGTTTCTGAAGCGAAGCGAGGGCGGGTCGCTAGTAATTAATAAAGTAAAAATAACCTTTCAAACTTTCCATGTTTTCAGAATTATTTTCTTTTTTTTAGATGGTTGGACGAGTTCACGGCTCGCATGGTTTTAAGGGGTTATCGGAGCCCATAGACATCTACAACGTAAATACCGCCACCCATCTCGAAACATGAAGTCTCGAGTTTTTACAGTAGGTACCACGGCTGCCCCACCCTTCAAACTGAAACGCATAGCTGCTTCACGGCAGAAATAAGCAGAATCGTGGTACCTACCCGTGCGACGTCTCAGAAGACGTCCTACCACCAGTAAAAAATCCAATTTTTTTTTATTTATTTTTTTATTGCCTTTGTAGGCATACGAGCATACGGCCCACCTGATGGTAAGTGGTCACCGTCGCTCATGGACATCAGCAATGCCAGGGGCAGAGCCAAGCCGCTGCCTAATTATACCAATTAACTTTAATATTTAATATTTAATTATACTAATTATCTTTAATATTTAATAATAATTATCTTACTATATCGTTATAAAGACGTTCAAAACTTATGTAAATTACAGGTTTGTGTTAACTTAATAGCTCACCTCATCCAAATTGAGTGCATTACCGTCATCGTCAAAGTATGTTTTCTTTCCAGTTCCATATTTCTTATTTCTGGGGGGACGTAAGCGGGCCAACCGTTTTCTATAAACCATGTGGCCTGTCAGTAGTTTTTCGGCATTTAAACAGAAACCCATTATCTCAAATGTAGATTTAATCGTCTCTGAAGCTGTCTCTTCGTCGTCGTATTCATGGCTAGCAAAAAAAAACATAATCTGTTTACTTACAATATGGTACATTCATTTTACTATCTATATTTACAAGCTTTTGCCCGCGACTTCGTTCACGTGGAATAGTTCACAAATAATGCTTTATTTTAGAACAAATTTGGTTAACATAAAAAACGTTATAATGTGCCAACCTTAACATATAGACATATGCCGTCGCGGACTTTTTTTTAGATCTTTTAAAGGGGAACAATTCTGTCATGCATTATTTTAGCGAAACTTTGACCGTTTCTGCAGCGCACGCAGCGGAAGCTCTCAAACGGAAAAAAAACCCGATTTTGAAATATTCTTTATTGGTGCTCCACTTGCATTGGTCTTAGCGTGATGTTATATAGCCTATAGCCTTCCTCAATAAATGGGCTATCTAACACGGAAAGAATTTTTTCAAATCGGACCGGTAGTTCCTGAGATTAGCAAACTATTCAGCTTTATAATATTAGTACAGACTACATGTATGTAATAATACATTTTGCTATTTACTGTACTGTATGTATTATGTAGTATTATTGTAGTAAGTATTAGAAATGTTTTAATTACTCACTCACAATCATTTCAAGTTTGCAAGATTTTATTTTTTGGTTTACGACTTTACTTGTCTGGAAGTACCACCATACTTCTGACACAAAAGGTCCTTACTGTCGAAATGTTTACATTAGAAATTAACCTTACATTTGCTTAAATCTATTATTAGGAAAAAAACAATTTCCAGTGAGTGTTTCAGGTATTTTGCTAATCTAACACTACTTTACTCAAGTTATAAAATAACAGATTCTAATATGGATTTATGGATATGGATTGATGTTGGAGTGAATTGAATAAAATTTGTAAATGTAAAAATGTACCTTCGTTTTAATTTTATTGGATTTTCTTCAGGCGGATCGTCATCACCATCGTCGTAGCTGTAAGATTTAAAACTAGTATTGCTGTCGGACTGCTGATAACTGTTTATATGAATTCCTTCTCCAGAATCGGACTGTGCAGGTACTGATTTTTTTTCATTTTCATCACCTGCCTCTATTACTTCCACCGTTGTTTCATTTTCCAATTTTATTTCTTCATCTTTGATTAGATTTTGTAGTAAAACACCTACAGAATCTAAATAACGGAAACTCTTTTTCTTATTGCGCTTCTTAATTTTTGGTTTATCATCTAATTTCATCTGTTCGACTTTTGTTTGCACTTCAATAACTGTTGGCATTTCTTGTGAATTACCTTCACTATTCTCACACTCTATGTCTAATGATTTCTCAACTTTTCCTTTATCCATGGATGTTAAGTTTATGGGAGGGTCATCATTGTTTTGTTCACCGTGTTTGTTAATATAATTAGCATAATGTGCAGCAAACTGCTCCCCGAAATGTTGTTTCCACAAAAACTGCCAATACTGCTCTGTGTCCATTTCAGTGATTGGCACATTATCCAAACTGTCATAAACAGTGGCAATTCTTGTTTGATCATTGGATTGATCTTCTGAAGATGATGACATACTGTAGTCATCGGTGGGGGTTGATTCTGAAGTCACATGACTGGAGCCTATATCATAACTCGATAAGGTAATTTTTGTTACATTAGTCATTGAATCTGTACCTGTCACTGTTCTCGGACTCAATATTCTATCATGCTCAGAACAGGACCGACGTCTGGCTATTGGTAGCCATTGGTCGTCTTTAACTGAAGGAGTCTTTTCTGTTACTTTTTCAATAGCACTGTTTTTTTTGTATGGATTTACTTTTGAATCATATGAAAATTTTCTCTCACGTATGTCATCAGCTCCAGGGGTGTTCTCTATATTTTCTTTGTATATATCCTCTGAGTGTTGTGTTGGTACACCATTCTCATCCATAGTCAAATCATTGTTTTCGTTTAAGAAAGCAGGATTTATGTAATTACTGTACTTCTTTATCCAAGATGCCCAGATAAGTCTTTCACCATGGATAGCCCAAAACTTTTCCCAAGTGTCTTCTGATAGATAATTTTCATTTTCAATTAGGGCTTCTGTATCATGGTCCAACTGTTCGAGTTTATCATGAGAAATGTAATCAGAATGATAATCTTGGTATGTGAGATCAGCACCACTGTCGCTAGGTTGTAAAGCATTTGAAATACCATGAATTTGAGTTGGATCATGCTCATCAGTTGAACAGTAGTTTTCAGTGTGAGAAGCGCTACAATAACAGCTGGCGCCTTCGTCTTTCTGTGGAATTTGAGATACAAATTAATAAAAATTCTAAATTGGATATTTTTAATGCTCTATTTGCCAAATGGCAAAAATAAATGACCCTTGTAATTTCGTTGTATAAGTTAGATGACAGTGTTCATTTATAAGAACTAAAAATCAATGAATTTAGAACAAAAATCCAAAAAGAAACCAAGGTAGGTAGAATATATATATCGTAAAACTGATGCTTATCTGTGCCCCTGGCATCTCTGATGTTCATGTGAACCAACCTCTAGAAGCTTACATTTACATTTCCATGTCAATATTTTACTTTTGTGTTGCAGCAAATAGTATAGATTTCTTACCTCACACTTTACTTTATAAGATGTATCTACAGAGAAATGTACATGGGAATGATCTTCTCCATCCTGGGAGTCTAGGATTTCTGTTTCACTCTCACTTGCATCTTCTTTTTCAATGTAGTATGTTTTAACAGAATCCCTAGTTATGGTGATGAAAATTATAATTTATTTTAATAGTTCTTATCTTATAATATAAATATTTTTGTATTTATTTTGTAAATTTTCACACACACCTCAGAAAATAAGTTTGGAAACTTATCCATCTTAGGGGTGAAACTGGCTTCCAGATCAACATTTAAGTAAGATCAACAATCATAACTATTTTGAAAGTGTCTTTTGAAGCATAGCTAAATGAAACACTGTATTGTTGTTTATTTTGTGTGGTATTTTTACTGTGTGTATTTAAAGCTTTTCTTGATGCCATCAGTCAGGATAACTCATAGAAACTCATTTTTATAAGCAAAATGATTTATTTGTTACCTATTTTTCATTTTGAAAAACGAATATGGGTAACAGGTGCCTTTTAAAAACATATGTTGTTGTTGTTGTATGATATCAGAAATATGTGTTATTTTTTCTGTTGTGATATTTCAGTATTAAATATAGTATTGTTCATAGTGCATGAGTGTTTATTACGTTTAATGTATAATATGTGTATCAAATAATGTATTTACGTAAATTTTAGTTGTTCATTTAAAGAATTCACGAAACAAAAAACAAGAGTAAGATGAACAAAATACTCTGTTCATTAATATAAAAATATATCGTAATATTTTACCTAATAATTATTAAACCACACAATTGTAAACTGCGTTTATGTTCTCAGACGTGTTAACTCCACGAGTGTTGATTAAAACTGATGATTGACCACTAGCATCCTTCCATACACCACTTTAAAGAAAAGAAACACAATAAAAAATAACTATTGTTGAAAGCTTACCTGATAAAAGCTCTACTACAGAGACAATACAGATAATTGTCTTCATCATATTCGTCGTCGCTGTTAATGCTAAAATGAAATTCTGCAAGTGGCTCCCAACGATGATAGTGATCATAATATTCCGACATCATAACAGAAATTAAATTCGGCTTACGATAAGTTCGTCAGTAATTGGCTAAACATAAGTAAGCACAATATTAAATAAGTTTTTATTGAATATTTTGGAAATTTTGAGTTCAACAAAAATCGAATATTTTGCTCATCCTTGTTGAGTTGTACGTTCCGTTTGACATAACTTTTATAAAATACTGTCAAAACAATATTGATTCCCTAAGACAACGGCTTATAGTCAGTCAGTAACGATTACTAACAGTAGCATTTTAATTCCTTTTACTATACATTATTTCAGTACCTTCATTTAGTATATTAGGGGCTTAAATTGTTTATTAAACAATCATTTCATGATAAAGGTACCTATGCAAAAGAGTTCTGGAATCCATAAAGTATTCACTTTGCAAAAAAAATGTTTTTTTATTGCTTTTAGCTTGTGTAAAAACCGACACTATCTCGGAAGTAAGCTTACACAAAGCAAACAAGCAGCTTACTCACACGCTTATAGTTTTCGGGGTATGTCGTTGCTTTGCACACCAATAAGTCCGAAATGGCATGACATTTCCTTGTTCACTCAGTTAAAAAAAAAAAAACTTGTTTGAAGCTGTCACAGAAAAGGTTGTTGTCATGTGTCTTTGCTGTTAATGTCAAAGAAATCCATTCCATGTGTTCTATTCGAACTGTTTATACTTTATTAGAAAAGTTAAAGGAAGTTGTATCTCTCCCTGTTTTGTAGTGTAAGTTAAGATAATGGGCAAGAAGAATAAAGAGTCTCTTGGGAGAGCCCTCATCAAAGATAGATTCTCTAAAAATCGCAACAAAAAACATGTCGAAGACAATACCATGGTTTGTTTTATATTTTTTTTATTTTAGCAGCTTCCTTTCATGGACTAACATGCCAAAAAAAATTGAAGTTAAGGTATCGGTGGAATGAATTCGTGAAATTTGATTTCAAATTATTTTTATTTCGAAATAGGTTATGATCTAAAGATACCACTTGCCCAATGTTTACATTACAATAGGGCTGTCGAAATATATTTAAATAAAAATAAAAATGTTCTCCAAGGAATTTGTATTTCTGTTTTTTTTTTATTGCTTAGATGTGTGGACGAGCTCACAGCCCACCTGGAGTTAAGTGGTTACTGGAGCCCATAGACATCTACAACGTAAATGCGCCACACACCTTGAGATATAGTTCTAAAGTCTCAGTGTAGTCACAATGGCTGCCACACCCTTCAAATCGAAACGCGTTACTGCTTCACAGCAGAAATAGGCGGGGCGGTGGTACCTACCCGTGCGGACTCACAAGAGGTCCTGCCACCAGTAATTACGCAAATTATAATTTTGTGGGTTTGGTTTTTATTCCTTTTTATTCCTTCACCGTGGAAGTCAATCGTGAACATTTGTTAAGTACGTATTTCATTAGAAATATTTGGTACCCGCCTGCAGGATTCCAACACCGGTGCATGGTTCGATACGAATGCACCGGTCGTCTTATCCTTTAGGCCACGACGACGACAAAAGCAGCTTCCCATGAAATTTGGTAGAGGAAATAGGGTGCGGTTTTTTTTTAAATAATTGTAGTACTTACTTACAAAGATGCACTCAAAATGTTGATACACACTACCGTACAACTAGTATGATCAAAGTAGTAATCAAAATCTTCTGAACACAGATAATTTTAAATCACAACCATCATATTATGCCAATGTTCCAAGTGTGTGACTAAATAGAGCCCAAAAAAGTTAAAACTAGCACAAATATTCAATAATACTAGACACTTGCATAAAGGAAAGCAGCACATGGAATAAGACACATGCTTCGAAAACTAAAGGAATTCCTTAACCCTTGAACATGTGAAATGATAGTCCTATTGTTTTTGTGTGAGAAAACTTAAAACATCTCAATAAATATTTTGATGACACAGTGTTGGTGATGTCCTTTTTCATATTAAAACATGAGTTATTCCAAACTTCTAAACAGTAGTGTATGTTAATAAATATTCATATCTATGTATTTAACAGTATGTCAGTGTCAAATAGATCTATTAAAATACTTACAGCTCCACACTACAGAGGTGAATGATGGATATGATTGGGGACGTTTGAATCTCCAGTCAGTGACTGCGGAGTCTTCACTCCAAGAATTTCTCTCCACAGCTGAACTGGCACAGAGAGAGTTCACTGCTGAGAAACTTAATCTAAAATATGTAAAATCTGTTCCTAGTGAAGTAGCCATTGTAACATCACAGCCTGATTTTGATGAGCCTCTCACTGTTCCACGAAGGTAAATCTTAGTTTCATTCATGGTTTATTATCCAAGATATGGCAGTGTATTCATTAAAATATTCTCACTTGGTCTATTTCTGGTAATCACCTTATTTTTAACACCAATATTTATCATGTACTCTATTATACGGGTTATTAATTTGTGCCGTCAGTCTCACAGCCTTTTCTCGACGTCTGTGGTTACGAGTTAATGGCCTATTGTACCTTCACAGATACACCCTAATACCGTATCCACACACTGATTTTTAAAACTATTTCGGGGTAGAACAGTTGTAATACAAATACAGTTGAGATTTCAATATTAAAGCGTTTTTTTTTTGTTCTACCTATGCTGATAGCCTTGAGATGCTATTTCAGCTTTTCCTTAACGTGTATGCGAGCTCACGAGGCTCAAACCGGGTGTGTTGCTAACACTGGCCCTAGCAAGAGTAGGCATTCGCCGAATCTACCACCGCATCGGAAACGCGATCCACTGAAAAGATCCGGTGAGAAAGTCAGTGGGCTGTGTCTATGGGTTAATTTACTCGTCGAGTCCTTCGTCGTAAGCGACGGGCTCGGCGAGGACGGTGACCGGTGCTTGAGGTACCTAAAAGCACCGTTAATAGATCGGAAGGATCCGTAATGACGTGATCAGGCCAAGTGGGCATTCAAGTACCTATGGGCTCTGGTCTGGGCTAAAATCTGGTAGGCTCATTTTAATTTCTTCTAGCTATTTTAGTCTTATTAAAATAAAATAAAACTTCAAAATTCGTCATTAACATTTAAAGGTAAACTTTTACTGTTCAGACCCCAGTGGAACCCTGGAGTAACAGCTGAAGAACAGCTCAACCGTGAGAGAGAAACATTCTTAGATTGGCGTCGGCATTTGAATGAACTTCAAGCTAAGCTTGGTGCAGCAGTGACACCTTATGAGAGGAACTTGGAACTTTGGAAGCAGTTATGGAGGACTTTAGAAAAATCTGATATTGTATTGATATTGTTAGATGCAAGGAATCCCTTATTATTTAGGTAAATTGCTAAACATTATTTCATCATCCATTCATGTTACACTTTATTTTTGTGGATACAAACACAGCCTTTTTTAATCTTGACATTACATTATATCTAGATGTTCAGTGACCCTTTTTTTATTTTGTAAGTGAATTAATTTGCGAATAATGTGAATGTAAAGCTCCGTTTTATATTATTTCATTGTATCTCATTCGGTATAATAGAAATTCGGTATTATGTAGAATATTGTGCCTCTATAGTTTGGTACTTAATGTCGTTTATTTTAGATTTGATACACTGGAATGACCGCTTTCAATTTACAGCTACTTAAAACTTATTTTCCAATTTCATTAACAAAGCATACCATTTTTAAGCTTGCACTTGTTTTAATTTTTTTTTTTTTTTTTTTTTTTTCTCTTATGTTTCAATGTCTCGTAGCGATCTGTTTTTCAGTTAACAATGAGCTATTCCTCTGGCTGAATTTATTCTTAATAGATTTATAAACAGAATCAGATGTCCAGTGACACCTTCATCTTTTATTGTTAGATTTAATTTCTGTTGTGTAAGGTAGGTATACTGTGCCTCCTTAATCTAGTAAACTGCACAGCTCCTGTGCCTCCTAGGTCCGACGCCAATTTATTGACGTGTGTCGATAACCTGGCTTGATATTTTTTGCTGTAAGCTACTATTTCCTCTTTCACTGTGGGAATATTTAGGTCCATTTGTATGATCTTGTTGCTTATGTAATGCGGTATTCTTAGCATTGTTCTGAAAGTTTTATTTTGAAACCTTTCCAGGATCTCGACGTTGCTATTGCTGGCAGTTCCCCAAAGCTGTATGCCATATGTCCATATTGGCTTTAAGATGGTTTTGTAAATTAAAATTTTACTTGTTGGCGAAAGCTGGGATTTCCCTCCAGTCAACCAGTACATATTTCTTAGCCTTATGTCTAATTGTTTTCGCTTAGACCAGATGTGCTTTTGCCATGTCAGTCTTCGATCCAGATGTATGCCAAGATATTTTGCATCTTCCGCTTGCGGTATGTTTTCGTTATATAAGCTTACAGGTGGACAGGTTTGTTTCCTGAGGCTGAATGTAACGTGGGATGATTTGCTTTGGTTTACTTTAACGCGCCACATATTAAACCATTTCTGAAGGTCATCTAGATGTGATTGTAAGTTTTCAGAAGCTGTTGTAGGGTCGTCATGAACAGACATTATAGCTGTATCATCTGCGTATGTTGCAATGATAGTGTTTCTGTTAGTGGGTAAATCTGCTGTATAGATGAGGTACAGGACACGGCCGAGTATGCTGCCTTGCGGCACACCAGAAGTAATCTCATGCATCTGTGATGATTCTCGGTTATGTTTAATCTCAAAGCATCGTCCACTAAGATATGACTTAATAATAGCGTAATAGCTGTGTGGTAACATTTTTTTCAATTTGAATAACAGTCCATCGTGCCACACCTTATCAAATGCCTGCCCGATATCGAGAAAGGCAGCTGAGCAGTACTGTTTATTTTCAAGTGTTCCACTTATGACATCCACAAGGCGATGAATCTGTTCAATTGTTCCGTGCTTTTCACGAAAGCCAAATTGATGTGTGGGAAGGACACTCGGCAGATGTTTCTTCATCCTGTTAAGAATGACCTTTTCCAAAATTTTACCAATGACTGGAAGGAGGCTTATTGGCCTATAAGAACCTGCATCGTGAGGTGGTTTTCCAGGCTTTGGCACCATCACCACTTGGGCTATTTTCCATTGACTAGGAAAGCACTCCAGTCTAATGCATGCATTAAAGATGATAGTCATGAGTGTTATGCCTTTTTTAGGAAGATGTTTAAGCATAGTTGCATCGATTTCATCATAACCTGGCGATTTGCCTTCTTTCAGGTTCTTAATTTCATTAGCTACTTCCGTCGGACTTGTGTACATTAGCGGTAGGCACATCTGCAGTGGAGAATTCAGAGAGTTCAAAACTTCCTCGTTGTGCGTTAAGTTTAATCCCGGGAAAGGCTTAAACACTAGTTTGAGGTGCTCTGCGAAAGTTGAGGCCTTCTCAGAATCAGATCTGGCCCAGCTTCCAGTAGGTGCTCTAATAGGTGGTACATGCATTTTCGGTCTTTTCATTTTCCTAGTAGCCTTCCATAGAGAATAGTTGGTGTCTGGACTAGGCTTTAAATTTCTTAAGAACGATTGTAGCTCGTCTTCTTTCATTGCCTTAGTTAGGTGTTTTAATTCCTCAGAAGCTTTATTAAAAGCTCTCTTATCAGCAGGATAGCCAGTGTTATGCCATATTCTGCGCAGATTCCGCCTCCTAGACACCATATCCTTGATATGTTTGGGGTAATGGTGCAAAACCACAGATGGGAATTTTCTTAGCGGCGTAGATCTGCCTAGTGCCTCGTGAATAAGTTGATTTAGATTTTCTACAGCATTCTCAACATCTCCAGTGGATTTCAAAGAGATGTTTAAATTCAGATTATTGCTGATGTACTCTTGGTAGGTTTCCCAATTGGTATTCTTGTTATATGGTTTAGGTGGATATTCATTTAACAAGATAGTAGAGTTTATATTAAGAATCACTGGAGTGTGATCGGAGGATAGATCAGTACAAGATTTGACGCTCAGCTGTGTTTGGGGCACATTCTTGGTGATAAAGAAGTCAAGTAAATCCGGCGTTTTCTTTCGATCAGTCGGCCAGTAGGTTGGCTCACCTTGAGACAAGCAATATAAAGAAAGTTCTATAGTCGTCTAGAATAGTTGCCTGCCTCGTGGTAGAGTCAACCTTGAGCCCCAGTAGGTGTGTTTAGCGTTCCAATCGCCGCCACAGACAAATCTACTCCCCAAACTTAAGAAGTAATCCTTGAAGTCATCAGCATTAATATTGTGTCTTGGAGGACAGTATATAGCAGATAGAGTTGTTTCAGTGTTCTTGTCTTGTATTCTGATAGATGTAGCCTGTATTTTTTCAGTACTGTATTCTTCCAGCGGGTGGTGTTTAATGTTTTTTTTTATTATAACTGCTGTTCCACCGTGGGAGTTGCCAGAGGGGTGATTTGTAGAATGAACAACATAATATTTATTCTAATGTGAGTTCTATGAGTAAATCTCGTTTCAGAAATAAGTGCTACATCTATTTTTTCTGTCCTTAGGAAGATTTCTAATTCTATGCATCTGTCTGTCAACCCATTGGCATTCCAAGTAACTACACGTAAATTATTGATCATTTGGGCACTAGGCGGGATATTAATTGAATCATCCGATTCATCATGCTGTCTATCATGTTAGTCATGATGGTTTGAAATTTATTAAACATGCTGTCTATGAGCTTATTTAGTTCGCTGCTGTCAATCAAGTGGGATTCAGTCTGTTGTTTATTATTATTGGAGTTCACTGCATCTGCATAAGTTTTAAATATGTTTTTGGTATATTCTGCTTTCCTGGGCTTTTCCTTATTTGGTTGTGAGGCTGGGGTATCTTTGATTACATTTCTGGGATTAATTTTTAAAATTTGTTGTTTATATTGTTTGTATTTGATACAGCCTTTGTAACTTGCAGGATGTTTCTCTTGGCAGTTAACGCATGTTGCTTCAGTATCTGGTGTCTTTTTACAGCTTACAGTGGGATGATCTCCTCCACACTTTACACATCTATGTGGTCTATAACATTGATTTTTGCTATGACCAAACCTCTGACATCTCTTACACTGTAGAATCTCTGTTGTTTTATAAGGGGCTTCAAAAGATACTTTCATATTGTTTAATCTGTTTACCTTGAATACCTCTTTGTTATTATATTTAGGTTCAAGGTCAATATAGAACAACGGCAAGTCTTGTTTAGTTGTTTTATGTCGTACATTAACAATATTTCTGACTTCATGGCCTAAATCTCTTAATTCAGATTTGATAACTTCCGTGTCCTCAGTTGAGTGAAGCCCACGGAGAACGACTCTGTAAGCCCTTTCGCTTTTGAGCTTATATGTATAATGACTGATGTTGTTTGTAATAAAATTGTCTCTGATCTTCTTATACATTTCTATATCTCTTGGTAAGATTTTTACTACATGTCCTGACCTCAAAGTGGTCATAGTATATGTCATTGGGTCATCATTGGTAATTTTGTTCAGTATGTCCTTGAGGGTTTTTATGTATGCCACACCCGTAACAAATATAGGTTCGGGCTTAGGTATTTTTGGTTTAGGATCGCTTCCGTCTTCATCGAGTATCTCTAATGTTTCAAATTGATTATGGGTAGGTATCGGGTATGTGGTTTTCTGTAACTTATTAATGTTTCCTTTTAAATCTGAGTGCGATTCAGTTCTCTTCCTTTTTATTAGAGGAACCTGGTCACTCTGCCATGTACTATGTTCAAGGTCTTTAGTTGTGGTTAGGAATAGCGTAGGTTCTTGTTCTTTATTTATGGCACTTAATGAGTTACTTCGTGTTCTTTCAAACATACTGCGGTGAAAAGTTTGTTGTACCATATTAGGTAATTTTGGTTTATTCATAGGGTTGATTCCATATCCATCAGATCGCAAAGTTGTGCCCCCCCCAGAATACGAGGGGCTGCCTGAGTTAGACTCAGGGAGGGATTCTCCGGTATTACCGGTACCCTCCTGGGGTAGTTTGTTTTTCAAATTTGCATTCATTTGGGTTCCTTTTTCTTCCTACTACTCTAGACGTTTTAGAGACTATTTAGATCCCCAGGCTTGCTATAGCCTCTTCCAACCAATTGCTTGGCAGGTTGTATGGTTATACCGCCATTGCTCGGTCGCCATTGCCTCGTTTGTTATCTAGCAGGGAGTACCACGGAAACCAATTGGTTTCCGCCGCCATCCGGCGCGCGCAGGTGAGGTTGACTGTAGGGTCGGTGGAGGTGTTGTTACCGTTCTCCCCTAACTCCCCTTACTTGTTTTAATGCAAATATTTCTTGGCTAGTGAATACTCATCACAACAACAGCAACACATCACATTACAGACATAATATTATATATATCTGACAAACTCTTAGGTTGCAAGTTACATTGTGATTAGTGATTAATATATATATCTGAAAACATGTTACAATGCGAGTAGATAAATAATCTATATATTAATACGTGAAGCAAAAATAATAATAATTATATAACAAAAATTATCATCAGGTGTGTGGATCTAGAAAAGTATGCAAAAGAACAAAAATGCAAAAGTATATTATTGCTGAACAAAGCTGATCTTACAAGTGAATATGAAAGAAAGTGTTGGGCTGAATATTTCAATAAGGAGGTAATATTTTTTTAAACTTTTTTATATGTTTAAGATTATGCGAAAAAGTTCTTGCAACCACCTAATTAAGTAGTTACAGTGGCGGATTAAAGGTCCAGAGCGCCCTAGGCAATCACTTTATCGGCGCCCCTGTACCGGCCATAAATGGCCATCATAATACTATAAATGTTAACTAGTTGTTTTTGCAATTACGATGACGTTGTATCATCAAACCCTAGACTTTAGTAGACCAGGACCCTTGTACTTACGCTAATGCGCGAATGAAATACAAACAAACCACAATATTGCATAATACGAGTAGGTATATCGATGCTTGTGCAATATAATCTATTATAGATTTAGATTATAGATCAGCATTTAGTTCTTAATCGTCGATATGTAATATTTTTTTTTTTTTAATTCTGAGTTCGCGCGCCCCTAGGCACGTGCCTAGTTTGCCTTACGGATAATCCGCCTCTGAGTAGTTAACAGAGTCCATAGATATCACAAGGTAAATGTAGCTACCCAACTAAAAAATTACTTGCTTTCAGAACATTCGAATAGTCTTTTTTTCGGCCGCCAAAACTACGAATGAGCGCAAAATATCTGAATCCGAGAATGAAACAGTAAAAAATGAAAATAATTCCGACACAGATACGGCCAGTTCTGAAGATGAAGGTATTGAAGAAATTGATTTACTCCAAACTACGGAGGATGATATTGAATTGTTCAAGAAACAACTCAGTGAAATAGATAAGGCAGTATCAAATACAGCTGTAAAGTTAAATAGGATACAAGAAACATTAGATAAAGTACTTGAGAATTTAAAGCTTGGTAAATCTATAGAACTAACGACAAATGAAAATGACTCTAAAATTGATTTAGAAACAGTTGAAAATGATTCATTTGGAACTGAAATGCGAAATACACATGAAATATACGACAGAACTAAATTGTTGGAATTATTGAAGAGCATTGAGGTTGATAAGTTAAAAGATCCTCCTAGATTGAATGTCGGTATGATTGGTTACCCAAATGTGGGGAAATCTAGTACAGTTAATATACTTATGCAAACTAAGAAGGTAAGGTGATAATGAATTTAGAAGTTAAAACATATTTATTTCTCTGTCAATCAGTTCCCTAAATTAGCAATTTGTCTCCATTTGAACTACGAGCAAGGTAGAAGAAGTAAACTATGGCTTAAAAAGTAAAAAATCAAAGTTCTCTAACTTTTTTTATAACATGACATATTTTTATGTCATGCTTTCTATAACATATATAACATAAAGTTAATAATAGAAATAAGTTGTTCATACTTTTCTAAAATAGATGTGAGTTGCATCACAGAAGCATCATTGATATTGTTAGGTATGAGCTGATTGGAACGCTTTACCCAGATTATTATTAAAACTCAATTCAATTATTACAACAATTATGGTAGATTTTCGTCACTTGGCTTCGAATACAATTCTCTTGATGTCGCTTATGTAACGCTGTAATAGTCATTTTTTCCTGAATATTCGCGATAGAACTAGAATATTCGGGAATGTTCTATACTCGTCTTTCGTATGACGAGAACATTCTCGGGGCCATTAGAACACTCGGAAGCAACTTGATAAAACTGTTTTATGTTCTAGAACTTTCGATTTTTTTTCCATAATATTCGAGATATACTTCAGGTGTTTCGGTATCCGTTTTGGCTGATTAACATTAGATAACGTTATCTGTACTGGCATAACAATATTTTCGAATTTCAGGTAAGCGTGAGCTCAATGCCTGGTCACACACGGCACATACAATCGTTGATTCTTGACAATGACATTGAACTGTTAGACTGTCCCGGATTGGTGTTGCCCGCGTACGCCGTTGCACCAGATTTACTACTAACGGCCGTGTTGCCGATTGACCAGGTAATAATTCATGATTTGTTTGAACACGGTAATACAAAGGTTTACTTAACAAGAATCATATGTTGACACTGAAGACTCCTTTTAAGAAAAATTAGTCTTCAGTCGACAGTCATAGTCCAAAATGTCGCCAGGCTTATTAACTGTTTAATATCTGTGAAAATGCGCAAATGTGGGAAAATGAAACAAAGCCGCTGGACGTAATTTCTCGAGATCCTCCAAAAGGTGCACTGAAAAAATCTCAGTAAACGACCAACATTTTACTAAAATTATATTTCATCCCATATCATATCATCTCATCTCAGTTCATTTAATTTCATTTCATTTCACTCCATATCGTCATTTTTCATAAAAATAAGAATATTAATTAAAATAAGACTGACCTAAAGGTCTTAGTTACCAGGTCATAAAATCCCCTAAAAAATGTGTTTTGGTGTGCAACAAAATGTATTCTCTCTTTTCTTTCTCTCTCTCTAAATGAATGAAAATGTAAAACAGATGCGTTCCCACGACGCGGCGATGGCGAGACTGTGCCAGCTGGTGAGCAAGTTCACGTTCGAACAGAAGTACGGGCTGCTGTTGCCGCGGACCGACGACGCGGACGAACTCGACTACAAACAGATACTGACCGCGCACGCTTGTGAGTTTACCTAACCGCTTCTAACCTTTTTTTTATTTTTCCTACCTAAGCTGAGAGCCTTGAGAGGCTATATTAGCGTAACCTTAACTAGTAGGTGAGCTTACGGGGTTCAAACCTGACGACGTTACTAACACGAACCCTAGCACAAGAGCCGTGCTTCGCAGAATCTACCACCGGATCGGAAACGCGACCCGCTGAGAAGATCCGGCGAGAAACTCAGTGGGCTGTGTCTGAGGGTTAATTTTAAAATTTAAAATTTCTTTATTTTAAAATTTATTTTCTGTTTTTTTGTTAAATTTTCTATAAAAGCGTATTTTGTTAGTTTTTTTTTTAAACTATTATTTATTGTTTGTATGTTTCGTACAGGTAGTTTTCGAAAACAAATGTCGCCTAAAACTAATTAATTTCCAGACAATCGCGGCTTTATGACGGCGGCGGGTCAGCCGGACCGGTCCAGGTCGGCGCGGCTGCTGCTCAAGGACGCCGCCAGCGGACGCCTCAGGTGGGAGCAGCTGCCGCCGGGATACCAGCCGGCTCCCCTCGAACAGCTCATAGAAGACAGGAGGAACGAGAAGAGGAAGCCCACGCCCATGGAAGCCAGGATGGTCGAGGTGCGGTGTACTTGTAGCACGTTTCACGCAGACTGAAGTCGTCGTGGATTAAAGGATAAAACGTCCGGTGCATTCTTGTCGAGCGATGCACCGATCTTCGAATCCCGCAGGCGGGTACTAATTTTTCTAATGAAATACGTACTTAACAAATGTTTACGATTGACTTCCACGGTGCAGGAATAACATCGTGTAATAAAAACCACACCCGCAAAATTTTAATTTGCCTAATTACTGGTGGTAGGACCTTTTGTGAGTCCGCACGCGTAGGTACTATTTCTGCCGTGAAGCAGTAATGCGTTTCGGTCTGAAGGGCGGGGCAGCCGTTGTAACTATACTGAGACCTTAGAACTTATATATCAAGATGGTTGGCGGCATTTTCGTTGTAGATGTCTATGGGTTACGGTAACCACTTAACATCAAATGAGCTGTGAGCTCGTCCACCCATCAGCGCAATAAAAAAAACCTTTTTGTAATTATTTTCAAAATCCTTGTCGGGATGATTGTTGAAATTTATTTTAAAATTAGACAATAATTATAAATAAATTAATAAACAGGGTTGGCGAAACAAGTCTGAAGAGATAGACAGCGCTTTCTTCGCTATGAAGAAAAGTACAGCGCACGTTAAAGGAAAACCTATTATCGGGTGAGTCTTGTACCAGTGCACGTGGTACTAACACAGTTTGATACTCGCTATATCAAATAAACTAATTTAAATTTAATGCAAAATTCGAAATTCTTTGCCATTTTTATATTCGAATTATTAACCGATGCCTCATTAAAAAACTATACGAAAAAATATTTACTATTATATGTAAAATTGAATCATATAAAATAAAAATATATGCTTTTTGTCAGTTTTTATGTGCTTCTTATCGATTCAATTAACAGCTGAACAAATTTAGCTGTGTATTTCAGTGAATGTATAATTCGACGCTTGAAAGGCAAAAGTGACTAAGCGACAATAACTGATTTGTACCTAAATGTTAGGCAATAACCATATACGATGCGCAAAAAATATATATTTCTAGGTCTATTAAAATCATTTCAATCCTACAGCTACTAGCTAGATTCTACTACAGCTGGATTCGTTAAAATAAATTTTGTTTTCAGGTATTTCAACTTTAAATTAGTCTACTGTAAAGTTCACGCATTGTCGCTTAGTCACGTTTGCCTTTCAAGCGTCAATATGAGATATGTTTGAAATAAAATTCAATGTTTAAATGATTAATTTGAATTTGACAAAAATGTTGTTTTAAACTTTCGCGTTTACCAGCATTAAACACATTATATATTTAACGGCTACGTAATCGGCTCTTACCACGATTTTCACATTTCATGAGTTCATAGGTACACAATCACAATCATAAAATCGTGTACAGTACCCGGCAATAAATGTCACACATCGATCTATGGAAAGAGACAATCGTCTAATTTCTGTTTCGTAGAGCGTTATCTCTGTCGCACGTATCACTTAGGGGTTAGGGCTGCACACTGCTGCACTTGAACAACGACTGACAGACGTGACGTGTAGTGTGCGACAGAGATGACGTTATACAAAACCTATATTAAATCAGTCAGTAATGATCAATCAGTAATTATGAAAAGATGTGTCAAAGCACATATGAAATAGCCCGTATGAATTTATTAATATACTAGCGGCCCGCCCCGGCTTCGCTTGGGTAGTAGCACACGCGATGTAAAGAATTTTAGGTAATTTTTTTTACACATTGGGTTACATCATTGGAGTTTCAGTAAGGATCCCTAATTGTTTTGAAAATATGATAAATATAGCCTATGTCACCCGGGGATAGCGTAGCTTTCCAACAGAGAAAGAATTTTTCGAATCGGTTCAGTAGTTTCGGAGCCTATTTAATACAAACAAACAAACAAATCTTTCCTCTTTATAATATTAGTATAGATAAATAAAATTGAATGATATAAAATAAAAATAAGTATGTATATGTATCTGTGATTGTGTATATAAGTATATATTTTTTTGTGTTTGTATTTCTAATTTAACATAAATTTCATTGCAACTACCACTATTTACTCTGCACTACCCTTGGTTGACTGGTAGAGAATGCCTTAGGCATTAAGTCTGTGTAAGTTTTACACGAAGTGTAATAAATAAATAAATAGCCAACATATGTTCGTACCGTGATATATGCGGCGATGAACAATATTACCATTAGTTTAACGACTCCCGGCAGCTATAAAGTTCGATACCGAACGACCTAACGAATGTGTTTCTAATTTTCAAACTACTTAACTACATTTGTTACAGCTATTAATGTTTATTCACGAAACTCGTCCAGGCAAAGGTTTCCGGTCCGTTTATTTTTTTTGTTTTATTATTGCTTAGATGGGCGAACGAGCTCACAGCCCACCTGGTGTTAAGTGGTTACTGAAGCTCATAGATATCTACAACGTAAATGCGACACCCACCTTGAGATACAAGTTCTAAGGTCTCAGTATAGTTACAACAGCTGCCCCGCCCTTCAAACCGAAACGCATTACTGCTTCACGGCTGAAATAGGCAGAGCGGTGGTACCTACGCGTGCGGACTCACAAGAGGTCCTACCATCAGTAATTACGCAAATTATAATTTAGCGGGTTTGATTTTTATTACGCGATGCTATTCCTTCACCGTGGAAGTCAATCGTGAACATTTGTTGAGTACGTATTTCATTAGAAAAATTGGTACCCGCCTGAGATTCGAACACCAGTGTATCGCTCAACACGAATGCGTGTTTCCGCTATTTGACAATAGATGGCGTTGTACTTCTCGAGCGTTCTAGACGTTACTAGATCCTTCGACATTCGTTCGACTATTCGGCGATAGATGGCGTTACACTTACCAGCGGTACTATGGCGGCAGTACATTCTCACGGGGATGCACAGCGGGATGTCGTTTATAACCTTCATTCGGGACTGTTCTCGAACGACTTTTGAAGAAGGACATGTCATATCGTTCATGACACACCGTGGAAGGAATTGCCGGTCGGATAATGCGTGGTTAAAATAGCCTTTGAAAACGCACTGCCGATGAGCGCAATGGTTCCCGGTTTTTTTTCTTCTTTTTTTATTGCCTTTGTAGGCAGACCGAAGCCGTATGCTCGTAAGACAGACTATGCGAGCATACGGCCCACCTGATTGAGCTGAACTGAATTCAGTTCACCACACTTGGAGACCCGCCCCAGAGAGTTCTCTACTTCAGACACAAGTTTTAATCGCCTCTCGTCTACAACGCTTCGAGAGAGACTCTGATGGCCGATATATCGCGCATCCCCCGTGCTATCTATCATCCGCATAGCAATGCATGCCATCAATAGATAGTGTGTGTCGATGAATTATGTCTAATTATCTTTAAATTAAACAAAGAAATGAAATCACGGCTAATCTCGATGCTAATGTAAGCTAATTTAGGCGACAACTGGCAGCATAAATACCTCCATCCATCTTGAGACATGAGTGGGAATCATATTGTTTTCACTGACATCCTACCCTCATAGTTGAATATATTAATCTTTTGCAGCTAGCTAAGTAGTAAAATGCTATATTTCATGCGGACGACCACGAAGCTATAGCGGGTATTTATTAATTTTTTGAATTTTTTTTACTTAACGACACTCAGTCGTTTTTACCACACCTTCGAGCATATCACATTATCAAATCAAATCAAAATCAAATCAACTGCAAATAGAAACCATTCGTGAACATCCGTATTCGCCAGAACTTGCTCCAACGGACTACCATTTTTTTTGTGATTTGGAAAATTTTGTACGTGACAATAAGTTTTCTTCCCAGGAGGCAGTACAAAATACTTTCGCACAGTTTGTAGAATCTAAATCACCAGAGTTCTATAGCAAAGGCATAAATGACCTTCCTATTAGATGACAGCACTGTATAGAGATAATAATGGTAGTTTTTTTTTTTAATTAATATGTTAATATAAAAGAAAAAACGAATTTCAATTTTTCAGTACAAGTCAGCAATTTCGTACTTTAACCCCTAATACTGACAAATTTAAAAACGCAAGATTAATTTGCTAAAGTTTTATGTATGATAACATTTCTCTATAATAAGTTTCAAATTTAGCCTATCTCTAATATTTAATGTTTCAATGAATGACGTCTTTTACACAGCGTTATAACATATTTTTTTTTTTGTTTTATTTTTTTGTTTTATTATCAGTCAGTTGTTATACGTTAGAAATAGAATAGAAGAATCGATACAGCGGCCTCATATTAATGTACATGTGTGACGTAAATTTTCCGACCTTCAAATGTGCATTACGAAAATAAAACGTTCTATAAACGTCCGAGATGAAAGATATCGTTATTATCAATTAGAAGGGAAGCCTAAATAAACTTAGTAACGAAACGACTGGATGTAAGCCAAGTGTTACCTAATTCATAAAGTTTCTCTCTTGACTTGCCCGCACGACACGGTTGCGTCAACGGTCGCTAAGATTGCCCTGATAACGAACACGGATGTGTTGGAACAGCTCTGCTCCTATATATAGTACATTACTTATGCACTGAAGAAAGTTTCAAGAAAATCAGAAACCTCTTTACATAAACCGCTGAGATCACATCGTTTTCTCGTAGTTAGGTAAAACAGAACAGTCGACCGTCTTTAGATATATAGCTGATTAAAAAATAAATAATATTTAAGAACAAATGACGCACGGTCATCTGGTCATCCTTACTGGTGGTAGGACCCCTTGTGAGTCCGCACGGGTAGGTACCACCGCCCCGCCTATTTCTGCAGTGAAGCAGTAATGCGTTTCGGTCTGAAGGGTGGGGCAGTCGTTGTAACTATACTGAGACCTTAGAACTTATATCTCAAGGTGTGTGGCGCATTTACGTTGTAGATGCCTATGGGCTCCAGTAACCACTTAACACCAGGTGGGCTGTGAGCTCGTCCACCCATCTAAGCAATACAAAAAAAACGTTAAGAAGTATTTCTTGATAATATTCATACGTATCAAAAACCGACGACAATTAAACTATTTCGAGGAGTGAAATGCTATTAGACTTAAGCGACATTTCGCTTAATACGCGATATTTATTGTGTAATTAATGATTCATTTTATTTGGTACTAGCGACCCGCCCTCGCTTCGCTTCGGAAACTGTAATTTATTATTGATTTCTCCACTATTTAATGGATGTTATTATACATATAAACCTTCCTCTTCAATCACTCTATCTATTTAAAACAACCGCATCAAAATCCGTTGCGTAGTTTCAAAGATTTAAGCATACATAGGGACAGACAGATATAGGGACAGAGAAAGCGACTGTTTTATACTATGTAGTGATTAGTATCAATAGTTCGATGTTTTTAATTAAACTTCAATTAAGTTTACTCCATTAAAATAGCTGAAGAAGTTTTTTTTTTGTTATGATATTTTTACCAAACTTTAAATGGCTCTCGTGTAAAGTTGCAAAAATGATGCTTAAACCAACCAGCTTTTCACCCATCGATTTCATTATAATACTATAATATTATGACCAAGCTATTAGAATAAATAAGTCAGTTCAGATTTTAAATAATAGTAACATGTTTTTTTTTATTGCCTAGATCGATGAACTTGCTCACAGCCCACCTGATTGTTAAGTGATTATTGTAGCCCATAGACATTTACAACGTAAATGCGCCGCCCACCTTGAGATATAAGTTCTAAGGTCTCCGTATAGTTACAACGGGGCTGCCCAAACCGGCTTCAAACCGAAACGCATTACTGCTTCACGGCTGAAATAGTTTGTGTTGAAGTTGTTCTAGACATAATGTTAACGATTAGATTTTTTTTTTTGTTTTTAGAGTTACCGGTGCTCAATCAGCAGAGAGACAGGTAACCAAACCGTGGAAGCAAGAGAAGAAACACGCCAACAAAAACAAACGAGAGAAGCTAAGAAGAGTATACGCCCATCTGGACGAACATTGAATAGCTAGTGTGATACATGTGTTTATCCTTGTTTCTCCTATGTATTTTTTTATTAGTGCAACTAAGAGGAATATATGAAATAAACGATTTAGGTTATGTACGTATTAAGATTATTTCCTAAATAAAATTTGGATATTTATTTATAAATCGTTTCTTTAAGCATAACAATTGCAATAGGAAAATGTAACCCATGTTTGAATAAATTATATTAAGGAATGCTTTATTATATTTCAATTTGAAAGCTAATGAATTAGGGATAATTTTATCCAATCTACGTAGCTATGGAATGAGGTAGGTGTTTCCGGAACGCTATGCATAATTATGTGTCTTACTTTAGACGAATTTTAGGAAGTCTAAAGTCGTATTTTTATTTTTTATTTTTTTATTGCCTTTGTAGGCAGACTGGCATACGGCCCACCTGATGGTGAGTGGTTACCGTCGCCCATGGACTTCAGCAATGCCAGGGGCAAAGCCAAGCCGCTGTCTACCGCTTAATACACTCCATAAGCCTCGTTTGAAGAAGGACATGTCATAGCGCTCGGGAAACACCGTGGAGGGGAGCTCATTCCATAGCCGGATGGGACGTGGTAAAAAAGATCTCTGGAAACGTACTGTCTTAATCAAGTATGTGGTAAAAAAAAGTTCTAGAACAGTCTGACTGCCCTACTATCGTACAGTAAGTAGGTACATTCGTTTGTATACTTATAACGTATAAGATTAATTTAAATAAACATAAATCAGCTTAAAGTCTTGTGGACTAGATTACGTAACTGTTTATAGTGAACAAAAATATTTATCAAACAATTTGGGAAGATACAAATTAATAAACACGTAGTTACAGAATTATTTGTGGAATTCTTATGGCGTAATGTTGGCCTGGATCCCTTGATTTACGACGCGCTCGCTAATTTAAGACAAGTGCTCGGTTTTACTTTACCGATAAATAGCTGTAAGTACACCGCGCTAATTACATAGCTATGAATGTATTATAAATCTATAACTTTACTTTAAAATAACAAATTCAAGAAGGTTCTTATTAAGTTAAGAGCCCTGTATATTTATAGACTAAAATAGAGAAATTGATTTATATTAGGTTCCCCGTAAAATAGTTGATTATTTTAAGTTATTTAAGCGACAATGCAGTGGGAGGTCCCCTAAATGGATGCAGTAGAATGGCCTCGAGCCAGGGAGTTTTTGTTTTTTTAACCTACCTAAGCTGATAGCCTTGAGAAGCTATATCAGCGTAACCTTAACTAGTAGGTGAGCTCACGGGGCTCAAACCTGACGACGTTGCTAACACGAACCCTAGCAAGAGCCGTGCTTCGCAGAATCTACCACCGGATCGGAAACGCGACCCACTGAGAAGATCCGGCGAGGAACTCAGTGGGATGTGTCTATGGGTTAATTTACTCGTCGAGCCCTTCGCCGGGTGACGGGTTCGACGAGAACGATGACCGGACAGGGAGAAATGGCGGGACATCGGAGAGGCACCACCCCTACTCCTTTTAACACTACATGACGATCACGATCGCTCTCTTAAGAGTGACACGTTTTTATTTATTTATTGCTTAGATGGGTGGACGGGCTTACAGTCCACTTGGCGTACTGGAGCCCATAGACATCTACAACGTAAATGCACAACCCACCTTGAGATATAAGCTTAGCTCTAAGGTCTCAGTTATAAGCTCTATGGTTTCAGTTAGTTACAACGGCTGCCCCCTCCCACCCTTCAAACCGAAATTTTACTTAAACTAAAACTATTAAAAATTACTGCTTCACGGCAGAAATAAGTTAGAAATATTGAGAAAAAGAAAGAAATTGGATGAGATTTTTCCCTACCTAATCTCTGGTAGCCTAAAGAGCTATTGCAGCTTTTTTTCGTACCTAAGCAGGTAACCTAGGGGGTTATACCAGCATAACCTAGCGAGTAGGTAAGCTCACGGGGCTCTAACCAAATGACCAACCCTATTCCAGCCACACACGGACCGGTATAAAATAAATACTGATTTATTCAGAAAAAAAAAATACTCAAAATTGAGAGCTAGTATAAGTCGAAAACATTATGAGGAGGAGAGATAGGAGAGTATTAAGCGGTAGGCAGCGGCTTGGCTCTGCCCCTGGCATTGCTGAAGTCCATGGGCGACGGTAACCGCTCACCATCAGGTGGGCTGTATGCTCGTCTGCCTACAAGGGCAATAAAAAAAAAACATCGTAAGACGTGTGCTAAAAAATTTGTTTCTCCTTATCAGTAGCGAATTTGCGATTGCCAGCCCGCAAGGTCTGGCTCTATGGTGACAACGTTGAATTTTTCCGACTTCCTGAAAGTCGAATCTCGAATAGCTTATGAACTAGTTTAATGAAATTCCGTAATATTAACACTATATGCTTTTTGTTAGAAACCATAAAATGATTTGTAAAACGCTTTTATTATCTTTCTACTGAGTAATCTTGGAACATCGTTTTCACTGACTTCAAAATAGTTCTTAATAAAATGTGTACCCTTAAGACAGATGACAATACTAGGTATAACTTTTTAAATTCCCTCTTATATCCTGACCGGCATTAACTTAATCAAGATTAACTGTTATTTGGGTTTGCTATTTAAGCGCATTTTTTTTTGTTTTAAACTATTACACATATTTATAATATGCTAAACAATAGTTATGTGAAAAGCGGTACATCAGCTCGGACCCAGAGTTCAATTATTATCATATCCGACAGAACTCCGTACCGCGGTCGTTTGGAGAGGTCGAATGATTATTTGCGTTTTTCGTACAATATGTATACCTACAAAACATATTTTAAAGGAACTATTTAAATAAACAAAGTGCAGAGCCAAGTTCACGTATAAAATAGTTCGCAAGTAATACCTAATAAATAGTATACAATATTAAACATAAAACGAGATTACCGGGAACATTCCAGTTTCATCCTTTCATAATAGTAAACATCCGTTACCGTGAACTAATTGCATTCCAAATTTAAAGACGCTTCTCTACAACAAACGCGCATTGAAATATTTACCACCGTTAAGCTGACTAATAATGCCATTCGTAATGTCTAGGTATAATATCGGCTAGGTATAACGTGACCACACGTCCCTCTTTGGGCGGGATTGTCCCGCTTTTAGGCTGTCCGTCCCGCTGTCCCCAACGAGAACAAAAATGTCCCGCTTTCATTTAGGTATCTGCAATACCGTCTTTACCATAAGGGCACACGGGGCCCGTGCCCAGGGCCCCCATTCTCAGGGGGCCCCGAAGGACCGACAATTTCTCTTACACATTTATTCTCAAAACATTTTTGTCGGGCATAGCCGTCTTCGCAGAAAAAAGTGTTTTTTTCTGCGAAGACGGCTCTTGCTAGTGTTCGTGTTAGCAACGTCGTCAAGTTTGAGCCCCGTGAGCTCACCTACTAGTTAAGGTTACGCTGATATAGCCTCTCAAGGCTCTCAGCTTAGGTAGGAAAAAAAAACCAGTAGAAATTGCTGCAAGAATATTCCTTTGCCTAATGGTTACGAATTGTAGTGGAGAGCGGTCATTTTCGCAGCTTAAGAGAATAAAAAATGAATTGCAAATAACAATGTTACAAGAACGGCTGAGTAATTTGTCAATTATGTGCATAGAAAGTAATATCCTTAAAAAAATTGACTTTAGAGATATAATAGAAGATTTTGCTCAACAGAAATCTCGAAAAAAACCGTTATCGTAATCGTAACCAAAAAACCAGCAGCATTCTAATATCATTAATGACATATTATATCATACTGTATTTGATTACCTATAATAAATGGTCATACTCAGTAAAAAAATGTTATTATAATTCGCTTTTTTACTTTCCAAAAGGGCCTCAAATTCTTGTGTGCCCAAGGGCCCCAGCCTAGTTTAAGACGTCCCTGGGTATCTGTTGTACATGTTTGTTAGAACGTTTAAATGTTTTATTAGAAACTTACCGAATACTTACTTATCCCGAATCCTTATTGTATTACAAAATACACACTAAAGTAACTCTAATTTTGCTGTAGAAAAGTAGTTTTTTGTTGCGAAATAATTTATAAATATTATTTGAAGGCAAGTTGGTGTAAGAATTATTAAGGTGCCAGTGAGGGTAAGATACCATAATAAATTATTTTAAGTCATTTTTTAGACCATTTTTTTTTGCACTTAAAATTTTTAAATTTAAATTTTTCATTAAATTTACCCCGACGTACCGTACGTACGACGTATTTGTATTTATTTATATAAGAGATTCCGTACGCGTCCCGCTTTGAGACGAAAAAAAATTACCACGTTAGCTAGGTATAATATCGACTCCCGGTCGTGGACGAGCTTGCAGCGCGCACTCTGCGTGCTGTGGGTCTCGTCTGCGGGGGAGTTGCTGGACTTCGACCGGGCGCGTCCGTAGGTGGCGGATCACGGGCCTCTGGGCAATAGTCACAGGGGCATCGCTCCTTCTCTCTCGTTGTGTTACGGCGGGAGAGATTGAGCGACGCGGACCAAAACCAGCATCGGGGGTTACACGCTCTCCTCCCCCTTCACTTGCTGAAGGGTGGTTCTCCTGGAGATGCGAGGGCCTCCACTTTTTCCCTCTTTTCCTTGTTGTTTTATTGTTTTGTTCACACTGTCCTTTGGTTATTTTTATTTATTTATTAATTTAATTTAAGTTTCAATCTGTCTCTTTCTCTTCTTTTGTTTCCGTTCATTGTTTTATTTTACACGCTTTTCTATTCTTCTTCTCCTGTGGTTTTATTTTGATTTTATTTGGTTTTATTTTTATCTTCTTTCCTTTTATACCCAATTCTAAGCTCTGACACCCGGCGAGAGAATGAATGGCTGGTGGGCGACCAGTCGCTAGGGTGTCCCAGGGAACCGAACCCTGGGTTAAAAAATATATAAAAAAAGAAATAAATGTAATGGCTAGTTTTAAAAAGATACTACCCCAGGAGGGTACCTCCCGCTCCGCGGGGGGAGAATCCCTCCGTGCGGCCGACTCGTCGGACGCACGCTGCCCCACGTACTCTGGGGGGGGCAAAAACTGCCTAGACGTCAGGTCCGGGAAGGATGGAGTTCAGAGGAAGATGTCCGAGAAGGACCTTGAAGTAAGCTCCTTAAGAGCCAATGTCGTGTCAGACGATGACATGGCCACAGTCGGTTCGGCCCAATCGTCGACCCGCTCGTCGCCGACACGACGACAGCGGAAAAGGGTCCTTAATATTAGCTCAGACGGGTTGAGCAGCAGCTCCGGTTCGGAGGCCCAGGGCCCGTCAGTTGCGAAGCCCAGAGCCGTGACGCCATCAAAGCGTGGAAGGGGACGCCCTCCGACCACGAGGCAGTGCGTTGGCATGGCTGCTGCCAGGAAGGCGTGCCTTAGGGCCCAAAGAGAGGAGAGGGAGTTCACAGAGAGCGCGCGCACCACGCGCCAGAAGAAGAGAGCGGCTGAGGGATCTGTCCCTAAGCCTGATGCCGAGCGTAGGCTCCATCAGAGTGCTGAGGTGGCTCTGACGGTGGCCGCCAAATCTAGTAGCCCGAAGGGCACGTATGTGCGTGCATTGAAGGAGTTGGCGGCCACCGTCAAGGAGGCCACGGAGGACCTTGTGGGCCGCACCGCAACTGAAGAGGCTGAAAGACTGCGTGCGATCAACGCCAAGCAGGAGCAGGAGATCCTACAGCTTCGCAAGGAGCTTGATGAAATTAGGAGGGAGCTGGCTACGGTCTCGCAGGTGCTAGGAAATGCACCAGCCGCAGCCCCGGCCCCAAACACCGAAGAAGAAGAGGAGGAGTTGCGCCTCCAGCGCATTATGCGAGCTGTCGGCACGATGCTCGACGCTCGCTTTGCGGGGCTAGAGGGACGGCTTCTACCGGAGCCGCGAATGCGACCACCGCTAGCGGCGGACAGGCGGAAGAGCCGCGAAAAATCACGGGACCCTCCTATGGTCGTAGACGCTACACTGAATTCGGCACCATTATTGAAACCAGTGCCATCTACAACATCGGCGAAAAAGAGGATACGAGGCCCCAGAAGAAAAGCCACTGCGCAAGTGGCTCCACCTGGAACGCCCACCCTCCTCCCGGCTCCAGCTTCCTTGATCGAGAGCTGGTCAACGGTCACCCGTAGGGGCACTCGGCCGAGGGAGGGAGCAGTGAGGACGGTTCCAGTGGTAGCACCCGCTGAAGCGGGAAAGAAAAACCCGTCCTCTGCAAAGAGGAAAGAGAAGATGCTGCGTCCTCCGCGCTCTCAAGCTGTTGTGCTCAAGCTGCAGCCGGAGGCTGTAGAAAGAGGACTCACATACCGCAGCGTACTCGCCGAAGCGAGAGCCAAGGTGGACCCCGGGGCACTCGGAATCCCCATCCAGCGCATCCGGTCTGCAGTGACTGGGGCCAAGGTGTTGGTAGTGGAAGGTGCTGATCAGAGCGCCAAGGCTGATCTCCTGGCCCAAAAGCTTCGTGAGGTTCTGTCCGCGGAGGGGGTCATCGTGACCCGGCCAGTGACGACTGCAGCCATCCGCATCAGCGGGCTGGATGACTCCTTGACGCCGGAGGAAGTAGCCGCTGAGCTCGCCCGGATTGGCGAATGCACTCTTGAAGCGGTGAAGATCGGAGAGATCAAGTCTGGCCCAAGTGGGATGGGTCAGGTGTTGGTTCGGTTGCCCGTCGCTGCCGCGACGAAGGTCCTCGCCGTACCGAAATTGAGGGTCGGTTGGAGCGTGCTCCGCGCTCATCTGCTAGAGGCTAAGAAGCTACAGTGCTTCCGATGCCATGAGCTAGGGCACGTGAGCGCTAGATGTCCGTCGTCGGTCGACCGCAGCCGTGATTGTTACCGGTGCGGCCAGACCGGCCACGTAGCGTCCGGCTGCTCTCTGGCGCCACACTGTGCTGTATGTGCCTCTGCCGGCAGACCGGCGGATCACGTCTCCGGGAGCAAGGCTTGTGCCAAGTCCCCGAGACCGAGACGTAGAAGAGGAGCTTCCGCTGCGCTTGAGAATGCGCGGAGGCAGCCCGGTACGGCTATGGAGACATCGAATGACGCCCTGTTATGACAGGTGTCCTTCGATTCCTGCAGGGGAATCTCAATCACTCTGCCAGAGCTCAGGACCTTTTGTTCCAGAGCATGGCAGAGGGGTTGACCCATCTTGCGGTGGTCGCCGAGCCGTATCGGGTTCCTTCGAGCCCCGATTGGGCAGCCGATTTGGAGGGCCGAGTGGCTATCATCCGACGTTGTTGTGTAGGTGCTCCGCCCAGGTTCGACGTTGTCGAGAGAGGTTGCGGCTTTGTTGCTGTCCTCTGGGCTGAGGTATTCATATTGGGAGTGTACTTCTCCCCAAACAGGACGCTCGCCGAGTTTGAGGTTTTTCTCAGCGAGCTCAGCCGCGTCGTTGGGAGGTCGCACTCCCAACGGATACTCGTTCTCGGGGACCTCAACGCCAAGTCATTGGCTTGGGGATCCTCGAGGACGTGCCCCAGAGGTAGGGCGGTGGAGGAGTGGCTGGTCGGAAGCGGTCTTCTCGTCCTCAATCGTGGCGCAGAACTCACGTGCGTGCGACGTTTGGGCGGGTCCGTGGTTGACGTTACATTTGCCACGCCCGACGTGGCGAATCGCGTACGCGGTTGGGCCGTGATGGTCGGCGAGGAGACGCTCTCCGACCACCGCTACATTCGTTTCGGTGTCGCAGTGCCTCCGGCGGAGTCTATCCAGGGCTCTTCCTTGCTCTGCGGTGGCGGCGCGGGGGGTCCTCGTTGGGCCCAGAAGCGCCTCAACGTCGAGAGGTTGTGTGAGGCGGCTGTAGTCCAGGCATGGCGTCTTGACTCGCTTGGTGAGCCAGCAGACGTGTGCGAGGGGGTGGAGCATCTGCGCGAGGCGATGTCGCGGGTGTGCGACGCCGCTATGCCTCGCATTAGAGCTCTCGCTCCTAAACGCAGAGTCCACTGGTGGACTGAGGAGATCGCTAGCCAGCGCCGGTTGTGCGACGTCAGTCGTCGCGCATACCAACGGTATCGACGTCGAAGAACGCACCGGGACGCCGATGAGGAGGACCGACTGTACGAGGTGTACAGGATGGCCATAAGGGCCCTGCGCGTGGCTATCGGGGAGGCGAAGGAGGCTGCTTGGAACGACCTACTAGCTTCGCTCGACTGTGATCCGTGGGGGCGGCCCTACAGGCTGGCGCGCAATGTGCTCCGCCCTTGGGCCCCCCCTGCAACCAGGACCCTGCCGCCGGAGACATTGCAGCGGGTAGTCGGGGGTCTGTTTCCGGATTTTACCGGGACGGCCTTCGTCCCCCCTGTGATGACGACGATGCGGGTTGCTGATGGCGGGGAGCCTGCGGACGTTTCGCAGGCGGAGTTTGAATCGGCTGTGCAGAGGATGCGGGCGAAGCGCACGGCTCCCGGTCCCGATGGGATCTCGTCCCGAGCGTGGGCGCTCGCCTTGACGGGCGATGGTTTGGGGCCTGCCCTCCGAAGGCTGTTCAGCCGGTGCCTCCGTGAGGGCAGGTTCCCAGAGCCATGGAGGACTGGTCGGCTCGTCCTTATTCCTAAGGAGGGTCGGCCACGTGACGAACCGAACGGGTACCGCCCAATCGTCGTGCTGGACGAGGCCGGTAAGCTCTTCGAGCGCGTCATCGCTAATCGCCTTGTCCAGCACCTGGAAAACGTTGGGCCTGATTTGGCTCCTAACCAATACGGTTTCCGGAGGGGTCGCTCGACCGTGGACGCGGTCTTGCGTGTCCGCCATCTCTCCGATTGTGCGTGCTCCGAGGGGGGCGTGTTGTTGGCTGTGTCGATTGACATCGCCAACGCCTTCAACACGATCCCCTGGAGCACAATCGTGGAATCACTTCGGTTTCACCGCATCCCCAATAGTCTCCGCACCCTGATAGAGGACTACCTCTCAGGGCGGAGCGTGATTTTCCCCGAGAGAAGAGGATGGGGACGAAAAACGGTGTCGTGCGGGGTCCCACAGGGGTCGGTATTGGGACCACTCCTGTGGGACATCGGTTTCGACTGGGTCCTCCGCGGTGCTGGCCTGCGTGGCGTCGACGTGGTGTGCTATGCCGACGACACGTTGGTGACGGCTCGCGGAGCTGACTACAGGACCGCAGCGATCCTTGCAACGGCGGCGGTCTCCACCGTCGTTAGCCGCATTCGGAGACTAGGTCTTGAGGTGGCCCTCCACAAGTCTGAGGCCGTATGCTTTCACCCGGTTCGGAGAGGACCCCCTCCGGGCGCGACGCTCATAGTCGGTGGAGTATCGATCGCTGTCCAGCCGAAGCTCAAATATTTGGGCATCGTGCTGGACAGTCGATGGCGCTTCGACCACCATTTTGGTGAGTTGATTCCGAGGCTACTGGGCATGGCAGGTGCGTTAGTCCGTCTTCTGCCCAACGTTGGTGGTTGCAGCGTCGGTGTCCGACGCCTGTACCTGGGGGTCGTGCGCAGTATGGCCTTGTATGGCGCTCCCGTGTGGTCGCCCACACTCTCCGCACGCAATGCGGCGCTGCTGCTCCGAGCTCAGCGGGCGCTCGCGGTGAGGGTCATCAGGGGGTACCGTACGATCTCCCGAGAGGTCGCCTGCGCCCTCGCTGGTTCCCTTCCTTGGGATCTCGAGGCCGAGGTATTGGCTACGGTATACCGGCGCAGGACACAGTCCCTGGGTCGGGGACGGACACCCGGCCTGTCGGCTGTCAGTCGGTGGAGGCGTGCTGCGCGTCATCTGGCGTACGCTAAATGGAGGGAGCGGTTGCTGGAGGAACTTCATCAAACCTCAGCCACCCGCCGGCGCACTCTCGAGGCCCTGGTGCCCGTGCTGGAGACATGGTCAGATCGGCGACACGGCGTGCTCTCCTTCCGACTTACGCAGGTCCTCTCGGGGCATGGCTGCTTCGGGAGGTACCTGTGGAGGGTTTGCAGGAGAGAGCCACATCCGGGTTGTCACCAGTGCGGGCATCCGGATGATGACGCTCAGCACGCACTCGAAGCGTGCCCGCGTTGGGAGCACCCGCGGCGAGATCTCATCGCGGTGCTGGGGAGGGACCTCTCCTTGCGGGCTGTCATTGCCCGCATGCTAGAGGACGAGAGTTCGTGGGGGGCCATGGCCAGATTTTGCGACCTGGTCATGGCGTTCCGCGAGGCTGAGGAGCGCGAAAGGGAGTGGAATCCCTCTTCGGCTCCTCAGCGAAGAAGGCGGGGTGGGCGACGCGGGCACGATGCTCCCGTTAATCTCCCGTAGGGACTGTTGGGTACTGGGTGCGGGGGCGCCCGGTGCTCTGCTGTCGGTTCCGTGATGAGGCGGCGCAAGGTGGCTCCTATGCGCCACTCACGGTGTCTCCTGAGACGACGTCCTGCGGGATCTTCCCGGGGATTGGATCCCATCCTATTGTCAGGATGGGTACCGGCGACGGCGAGCCTGCGGCGCGCATTGTGCGGTACCGTAGGTTTCGTGGAGTCGGAGTGGTGGAGCTCGATGGGGTTTAGTCGGTAGTCGGTTTTGCGGGGCGGGTCCTGCGTGGTAGACGCCGCGCAGCGCCTCGCGCGCCTTTCTCAAGGCGTAGTCTCCCGGTAGGAATTGGAAGAAGAGGAGGACTTTGGTCTTCCTCTTCTCCCTCTTCTTCTCTGGAGGCGCCGGAGTCCGACATAACCCGGTCTATTACCCCTCTCGACCGGGTATCCATAAATGGATTCCCCAGCGTTAAAAAAAAAAAAAAAAAAGGTATAATATCGACTAGGTATAATGGAAATAACGATAATATTGAAATATGATTAAATATCGCCATAAAGTTGTAAACTTAATACTGAAGATTTAGTTTTTGAAAAATTGTGTTTTTTTTAATTAGCGTTCTGTTCTTTATCTTCATAGCCTTTGACCAGATGTTGAGCGGTTACAGTTAGCCAGAGGCAGACAAATCGAAATCTGCGTTCCATCGAACATGCAAAAATACCGAGCGCAATGTTACTTGCTCGAAATTGCTCTACAAAACTTTAAAATAATATGTAATTATTTTTTATTTATTCACTCATTTTTTTTATTGCTTAGATGGATGGACGAGCTCACAGCCCACCTGGTGTTAAGTGGTTACTGGAGCCCATAGACATCTACAACGTAAATGCGCCACCCACCTTGAGATATAAGTTCTAAGATCTCAGTATAGTTACAACGGCTGCCCTACCCTTCAGACCGAAACGCATTACTGGTTCACGGCAGAAATAAGCAGGGCGGTGGTACCTACCCGTGCGGACTCCCAAGAGGTCCTACCACCAGTTAATTTTTTATTTACTCCCTCATTATCTGATGACGTTTCTTGAAAACCTTGTAGCATAAATTATTCGGTTTTTAATATGTTTTTTTTTGTCAACGGATGCTCACAAAATATGTACCTAACACTAGTTTCACGAAAATCAGCGTGATAGTTATGAGTGCCGAGTAGATCACGCAGACAGCCTTGATATAGTTTTCTATATCGGTAAAATCCGAAAATATAATAATATATAACTCTAAACAGATCATGTATCATAAATCATAATCTCCCGTTATTTATAACCAAAGAGCTGCGATACCGACAAATCATATAAGATAATTTCGACGAACGAAAACAAAAATACTTTGAGGCCTTTATGTGTGTTTTTAAAACATGTATTCGAAGATATTTGGTACGAAGTATTATAAAAATACCGACGATATTTGTACTACATAGTATGCGCTGTCTGGATTAAGATTGTTCAATAATTGATAATATTCATTTCAAAAGCTAAATGCCGAACATATCTTGAGCAGTGTTAATTTAATTAGTTAATTGTTGTTAAAGATAGAAAAAGATACGCTTACGGAGATCTACACTCAACATTTCGATCATTGTAACATTTATTTTATGCTGTCCTCAATGATGAACGATTTTAAAACTTAAAGTAACTAAACTAGATAAGAAATTAATGTGTCTCAAAGTACATATTCCATCTGAAGTAAGTATTTATTGTGTTTATGTAGCATAATTAGATTGCTGTCAGTGATAATTGCTTACATGGCTATCCTGAAAATACCATATTAAATATAGACCATACCATAAATACGAAGCTGAAAATTGAACTTCTTAACTTTGCATAAAGTGAAAGCTATTGCCATAAAGAAAAAGAAAAAAAAACTTCTTAACTTTGGTTAGGTTAGGTAACACGATAATCAAAGCTTCTTAAATTCTAAAACTGAACATCTTCAATGTCATTTCGGATCCTCCCGATCCACTATCCCATCTGCTTATCTAATCAAAAATATATTTCAATCTTGGGAGGAATCGCATGATTGTCTTGGAATTTTCTGTGACTTATCCAAAGCATTTGACTGTGTTGAACATGAAACATTGGTGAGGAAACTACATCACTATGGTATTAGGGATGGTGCATTGGAACTTATTACTTCCTATTTATCAGGAAGGATACAAACAGTAGATGTGAAAGGAAATAGATCTTCAGGCACCACGTTGAAAATGGGTGTACCTCAGGGTTCCATTTTGGGTCCTTTTTTATTTCTAATATATATAAACGATTTGCCTAGTTTTATTGAGTCCCGACACGAGGTCGTATTATTCGCAGATGATACATCTTTATTATTTAAAATTAAACGACAATTACAAGTCTATGACGAAGTGAATGATGCGATTTCGTGTGTGGTTCATTGGTTCCGTATCAATAACCTATTATTGAATAGTACGAAAACGAAATGTATTAAATTTACTTTAAAATGTATTAAATCATCTTTAAATGTGAGACAAGTAGATAGTAATGTAATTGTTTCTGAGGAATCATTGGAGCTTGTTGAGTCAACCGTATTTCTTGGTATAACAGTGGACTCCAAACTGCAGTGGGGACCTCATATTCATAAATTGGCGAGTAAGCTCAGCTCTGCAGCATACGCAGTAAAAAAAATTAGAATGTTAACAAATGCGGACACGGCTCGTTTAGTTTACTTTAGTTACTTCCACAGTGTCATGTCCTATGGCATTTTGCTATGGGGCAATGCGGCCGATGTAGAAATGATATTTATTCTGCAGAAAAGAGCTATACGTGCTATTTATAACATGCACTCAAGGGAATCCCTGAGGGAAAAATTTAAAGAAATTAAAGTTCTCACTATGCCATCCCAGTACATCTTTGAAAATTTGATGTATGTTCGTAAACATATTGAGGAGTTTCCTAAGATGTCGGACATACATAATAGAAATACTAGGAACAAACACAAGCTTGTTGTGCCGACGAGTAGGTTACATAAGATACGAAATTCATTCGGGTGTTTGTCTGTGCGCCTGTACAACAAAATCCCACAAGATGTTCAGAACCTACATATACATAGGTTTAAGAAAACTATTAAAGAACATCTGTGCAATAAAGCTTACTATAAAGTCAATGATTATCTAGAAGATTGCACAAAGTGGGAATGAGTTGCTCGCTCCGGGAATTTCAATATTGTAAAATTGTTATGTTATAATTACTTATTGTAATACGAATATTTAAAAAAAAATTATTTAAAATAAAAATAAAAATCTAATATTTAAAAAAAAAAAAAAAAAAAACATGCCCGCTGAGTTTCTTGCCAATTCTTCTCAGGACGGAGGCTAATTCTTGTGAATTGGCGGTAATTCTTTTGACGTTCAACAAGTATGTACTTTCATTTATGTTGAATAAAACTTTTTTGATTTGATTTGATTTGATTTGACTATCTTTTCTTCTTTTTAGGTACCTCAAGCATGGGTCACCGTTCCCGTTGAACTCGTTGCTTGCGACAAAGGGCTCGGCAAGCAAATTAACCCTCAGACACAGCCCTACTGAGTTTCTCGCCAGATTTTCTCAATGAGTCGTGTTTCCGATCCGGTGGTCGATTCTGCGAAGCACTGCTCTTGCTAGGGCTAGTATTAGCAAACTCCCTGGTTAGAGTCCCGTGAGCTCACCTACCGTTCGGCGAATCTAGCATAACCTCTCGAGGTCACCAGAATAGGACTTTAAAAACATTTTTTGTCTTCAAACCCCTTCTACAGAATGGTGCAGCTGGATATCGGTGCCAGTTCTCATAAAGGAGACCTTTTCACTTTGCCGTTGACGTACGAAAAAAATCAGCAGCAAAGCGGAAAAAGACAAATTTATGCAGAACTTTTATATTCTCTCTTCAACGCCATTGTTAATTCCTTAACAGATTGTATTCACGTTATGTCTTCACTTGTAGGGTATTCTGTAATAGAAATGTTTTAATTATTTTTTTATCTAAATCAGTAGGTAGTATTGTATATATTGTAGGTATATTGGGATTGGTTTTGGAATTATTGCTTTCTGTAACTAAAAATTTCAAACGAAACCAATTCCTATATTTAATGGTACAGAGCATAACCATTCGCCGATATAATGTAAACAGGTTTCACTTAAATTTCGAAACTAAAAGTAAAACGTTACTAAACTCTATATGATTCTTGGCATCGACAAACTCATGCCGTATTAATAGTGTTTTGTATATCATTTCACAGAAAATGTAAACGGAATACGTGTTTGTGTAATTATATATGTTTGAGAAGTGAGAACGTGAATGTTTTCGTCTATGGAGTGGTCGGTCTTAGCCCCTTAGGCGAATAGTTAGGTACGTACTATTTATACCGTTTGAACTTTAAAGCGTGTAGTTTCCTTGGAATAATCTCAAAAAGAGAATAAGGATGGTACAATTATTTAGGAATATATAATCGGTCAATACCTCCATGGTCTTAATACTTTTTAAATTAAACTATGCATTGCTGAAAAAAAAAAACGATTTACGGAAATTATCAAGACCTAAGAAAGAGCAAATTAAAAAAAAAAGAAAAAAGAATTCATTTGAAAATCGTTACAAAGATCGCCTAACACAATAACGTCTCTGAATAACCCATCATAGTTAATATATCTCGCGTGATGATCAGATTTATTTTGTGACTGTCGAAAGTAGCGCTTAAAGAATAATAAAACGGTTTTTCCATTGTTTATTCTCACAACAAAATTAAATGTTGGCGCTGAATAAATCCAAAGAATTCACGGCACAAAAGTTGGCAGCTCTCACGAGGATTTCAAGCGATGCAGACATAATGCATTTTTCACTGTTGAACATCCAATAGCAGTTTTATGAAACTATACAGAATTGAAATCCAAAAATTCATAGTAATACCTAGTATTACTGTGAGAAAGTACATATATTTATAAGAAATCGCCAATACATTATTAAAACACTAAGAAGATAATAGTAGTGACAGGTTCGGAAAATCTTCACATACACACCTAACAAAATATAGGAGATTCTTTGTAACTGGTGCAGTGAGCAGGTATCGAGCTATGGATCTTTCGAACTGGCTAACATCCAAAACCGCCTCGATTCCAGGTGGGCTTTATTTGACTGTTTTATTCGAACATTTTGAAATTTCATACGTATTTTTACCACGGCTTGATCAAGGATTGAAATAGTACAAGGCTGATCTCTAAATAATCAACCGATATGTATTAAAGCGTAGGTTTCAAACGTCCAGACGAATTTGTTCTGTTTGTCTGGTCGTTATGGACTACAGATTTCTCGCAAATCCATGTAAACCGTGCAACGAACGTAAATTAAATTGACTTGATAAACGGACGGAAATTTTTCGATGCTCTTCCATTATAATGATTCATCTTGCTCGAAGAAGTTACATTTAGCTTGTGAAAAAAATTCGAATGGTTTTGTAGCTGAATTAATTTTATTATATTTTTATAGCACATCATCGTTATGATATATAGAAATACATTAGACGTTGTCTGCATTTTCATTCGCAATGAATTTGGAATTAAACCTTTTCTTTTCTTTTATAAGTTTAACTATGTTACTTCTTAGAAATCTCACAACCTCATTGATAGGTAACCAGTAAAGCCGACCCGCTTCGCTGACCGATCTTTGATTTGCCAGTGGTATCATACCACACCACTACCACCGCTACCAAGCTTCACCCGCTAAACCAATCCGAAGATTTCCTGAAAATATCAACGAAATCGGTCAAGTCGTTTCGGAGCCTTATAGGCAACATCGATTTTATAAATATATTTTATTTTATAGACAATTAACAAATCAAAAACATTGTTTTCTTGAGTACTGTAAATATACAATGCAATGGCTCATGAACAGAGTTGCCTTTTCGCCATAATTTGGGCATGTCAATCGCCACATTAGCTCTGACCAGATTCTGACAAACATAAGCTGTCATATTAATCTTGGTGCTTTGACAAGTCAAAAAGGTTACATGTTGGTCTCGAGTAGCTTGACTTTAAGTCAATCAAAAGTCGCAAGGTAAATGCTGCTGCTGTCTAACGGTGTGTTCTGGCAAAACAATTGAACATTACAGTGGTGGTAAGACGTCTTGTGAGCCCGCAGAGGTAAGTACTATCACTTATTTCTGACACGCAGCAGTAATGCGTGGTAGTTTGAAGATTGTGCAACCGTTGTACTAAGCATAAGCGACGTAGGGCCAGTCAGTTGTAAAACATCATACAAATTGTATAAATTCACCTAATGGTATAGAGGTCAAAGAAGAAAACTTTAAATATTGTAGGTATAATATTCACCGCATAAGCACGTACGGATAGGTGGATACCATTAAATCTATGATTTATTTATTGCCCAGATGAGTAACACACGACCCGCCTGGTGTTCACTGGTAACCGGAGCCCATAGACATCTACAATGTAAATGCCGCCACCCACCTATGAGGCATGAGTTCTAAGGTCTCAGCTTAAATCGAAAAGCTCATGATGTCAATCTTAACAAGCGTAATGAGTTTCTGAACTGGTGTAAAACCATTTCAAACAATATGAATAATAAAAAAGAAACAAAATTCAAACGATACAGTGTGCGATTCATCTAATTCATTTGATCATCGATCGTCCGTTTGGCAACTCGCTGAAAGATCTTAACATTATAGTCCGCCCACGTACATACATTGCAACAAAGAGTAACAAATTATGACGTAAATGTATTAAATCCTGGATCGCGTTTGTTTACAAAACTAGTTTCTCAATACCGGGGCACATTGGGAAAGTTAAATTGTTCACTAAAAATAACGATTTCATGTATCGCACTGCTATCTAGTTTTGTTTTTTATATACCATCAATAATTTAGAGGCTACTCACTGGTGGTAGGAAGTCTTGTGAGCCTATTTTCGATTACCACCTCGCTTATTTCTGCCGTGAATCAGTAATGCGTTTTGTTTGAATGGTGGGGTAGCCGTTGTACTATAAAATTGATACTTAGAATTCATGTCATAAGGTGGGTGGCGGCATTTACGTTGTTAATGTTAATGGGCTTCAGTAAACACTTAACACCGGGTGGACCATGAGCTCGTACACCTATCTAAACCATATAAAAGCAGGGCTTAGGCAATAAGTCTGTTTTTGTCGATTTTCGGTGCCATGCTTTTGGCAGTGTGGTGGCCTCATTTCTTCGTTTAGATCTCGTAAAGGCGACTATGGGAAAGAAAATCAACATTCTCTGAATACTATGATAACTATAATACAGCGATCGCTTATTGCAACTTACGGTTTGTAGAGCGTATTGTGTGGGCTCACACGGGTCGGGTACCCTGTCTATTTCTGTCTCGAAGTGTTCCGATTTGAAGGGTGGGGCAGTAGTTATTCTTTTATAAATCCATTTCTACAGGCTAACTAATACTGTACTGTAACAATATACACAGATTGTATGATGTTTTACAACTTACTGGCCCCACGTCGCTTATACATAGAACAACGGTTGCACAGCCTTCAAACCAGAATGTATTACTGCTTTTCGACAGAAACAGGTGGTGGTATTTACCCCTACGGGCTCAGAAGACGTCTTACCACCACTGTAATGTTCAATCGTTCTGCCAGAACACGCCGCTAAGACAGCAGCAGCATTTACTATACTCGCAAACAAACTGCACGCAGTGTGCGAGTATGTGACTGCTAAATTCTGAAAAAAGTGCTACAGCTGAAAAGTCTGGAATTTGCGGCCTGTTGCATCGACAGATCCATATAATTAGTACAAAATTCCAATTGACTCTGAAATTCTGAATATTCATTCACAATTGAGTATGAAAATATTATCATAATTGCTCTCTTCCGTTTTGGCGAATTATAGACATTAAAATACTTTTACATAATATATAGGTACTCGCGTTTCTTATTTTTTATATAATATAATTTTCAAATGAATGACTGACGACGAACGGAAAATGTGTACTAATTATGTCTTTTTCTTACTTAATTTATGTATTATTAGATAAAGAGAAAACAGCTCTCAGCCTTTTATTGTTGGTCAAACGATTGTCTTTTTAAATGACAATGGCTGCTGAAGAGATAGAGATAGGATTATCAATAAAGCAATACTTGGAATCAGTCATTTTTTTCTTGAAAATGTTAATAGCAAAACAAAAGAAAAAAACGTAAAGTAATAAATGAATCTCAATTTTGAGCTTAAGTGATTATGGTCGAATTTCGATCAGTGGACGAATATTAGTCACACTCCCACACTAATTGTTTTTTGATAGTCAGTTTCCAGTAAACGTCATACTTCATTTACTAATACTCGTACAAGTCGATTTTACTAAGCAACTACATCTGTTGGAGGAACTATAAAACGGACAGACAGTAATAGTTTTACTATCTGCAATTAGCTAGCTATGATATCTGTAATTAATTGATACAAATCGTCTGGTTATTGGCTGCTTCCGTTACATTACACGTTTCGTGGCTTTTGGCATCTTTTTGCAACGGAAACTGTTATGACGTAAGCTTGTGCTATGCACAATTATATTATTAGAATGTATATTTTCGTCACCTTTCTGTATGTCCTCGCGTCAGCGTTATACTGTTTGATATGATCTCAAATCTCCTTTAAACGACTTGACACGGAGTAATATTCATCCCTACTGTCTAAAACCGTTGCGCTATTGTGATGACATATGATATGAATTATGTTAGGAGCCTTAAATACGAAGTGTATTATCTATGGTAGGAGCGGTTTGGCTGTCACGGATGTTGCCAATGTCCACGAGGGGCGGTAGCTATAACAATGCACGTAATTGTAAAGACTCCCGATATTTACTCTACCACGAGTTTATATTAGGTATTTTTTTTATTGCTTAGATGGGTTGACGAGCTCACAGCCCACCTGGTGTTAAGTAGTTACTGGAGCCCATAGACATTTACAACGTAAGTGCGCCATCCACCTTGAGATATCAGTTCTAAGGTCTCAGTATAGTTACAACGGCTGCCCCATCCTTCAAGCCAAACGCATTACTACTTCACGGCAGAAATAGGCAGGGTGGTGGTACCTACCGTTGACGTGGATTTGACTGTCCTAATAAAAACGGGATTAAGTATTTATTTTATAGAACCGATATATTTTATAGAAAAAGATTCTAGCACCCTTAACACGGGAAATAACCTTAACTTGAAAAGATGAAAAACTTGAAATGTGAAAATTTCTAACTTGTGAATTATTATTTAACAAAACATTATGTGCTTAGCACAGTCTAAAGGTTTTCACAAATCATAAATAATTTAAACATGTAGTAATAACAATTGCAATAATACTATTCTTTTGATTTCGTAATTTAAGGAGACTAGTTTTTTTTTAAAATATGTCGTGATTAATTTTATAAATTGCGTAACATGATTGGCGGTGGCACACCGAGTATTTGATTCATTTTTATAACCCGAACTCATGACAACGTGCTACTTTGTTAAATTTATAATTCTTGTACTGAATATTTATCGTTTTCCTGGCTAATTCTGATTGAAAGTTTTTCAGTGTTGTGTGACCATGAAAACTATAAAATATGTGAAACGTCGAATTACAAAAATGAATATTACAAACATGTGATTAAAACACAAAATTGTTTTTATCATGTTTTCGATTTTTTTTTTGTATCGCGGAAGAGACTTTGGCATTAGTCCGTGCCGACCTTTCCTCGACCCTATAAATTACGCGGCTAATAATAGCTCTTGTGGCGAAGATAACAAGAACGACTGAATATGAAAGTTCCTATATTCTTCTTCTTTTACTAATAAGAATCGTGAACATATAAGATTTGCTTCCATTTGCTTCAGTCAAGTAGCCCCGGTAATCAACAAATTAAAGAGCGGACGGTTAGCATGGTATGGACATGTGATGCGTAGAGAGAAGATGCATGGGACTAGGAGATGTATGGGAATGGTAGTGCAAGGTAGAGGGGGAAGAGGTCGACCAAATAAGACATGGATTGAGTGTGTGAATGACGATATGAGAGAGAGAGAAGTGAGTGTTGAGATGACGGCTGATAGAAGAGAATGGAAAAGAAAAATTAGCTGGGCCGACCCCACCTAGTGGGATAAGGTGGAGAAAAAAAAGAAAGAAGAAGAGAACAATACAAGTACATATTTCACGTAAATGGTAAATGGAAAAATGGTAAATGAAAATCGCCCAAAGAAACGATTGACTTATTTAATAACAGTTATTAACGTTCAGACATTACAAGACATCTATTTCACATCACAGCTATGATGGAAAAAACATAAAAGTGAAGTTACAATGTTATTTCGTAAATTTTACATGTTGTGGCTTCCACCTAACAGTTTTATGTTTCCGTTTGATAGGTAACTGAGGATTTTGGCACTGGTCATTGAAATATGTACCTTGTTTTTAAATTAGGACGTTGATCGGAGAATTGCGTCAGAGAGATTTTAGATTTTAATAGCCGCAACGAGGAGAGTTGTCCACTCATTCAAAACAAATGAAAAAATCAAAAATCAAATCGTCAAATCTTGTAACGCATGTTTTTGAGTGTAATAATTATATTAATAATAGTGATGTCGTTTTGAGGTCGATTATATACATAGTAAGTCGTATTTTGGTCCTTACGATACAGGCTATGCCTAGTGTGAGGATAATTGGATAATATTATGATTATATTGTTGGTGCCATCTGCGTAATCTCTCAATTTGTTAAATATGTAAATAGTACTAGTAGTATAGTAAATAGTAGTAGTAGTCATGATTTAAGAGTTTATGTAGTAAATAAATAAATTATTATAATTATTATAATTATAACAGCCTTAAACTGTTATTTCATTACAATGTGGGTCTCTTAGTCATCTAAGAATAAAAAATTC
The DNA here is from genome assembly GCF_030269925.1 of Bombyx mori. Lineage (NCBI taxonomy): Eukaryota > Metazoa > Arthropoda > Insecta > Lepidoptera > Bombycidae > Bombyx > Bombyx mori. The sequence goes on from NC_085117.1 coordinate 15,845,215, forward strand.
AAAATTAGCACGCAAAGTTTTGTATTTTGTGAATGAATTTGTGAAAATTTTATTAATTATTAAAAGATTTTTTAATAATTCTTCGTCATTTATGTATGGTCTATCTACCTATCTACTATTGTACATAAACTCTCGAAGATACAATCAGAGCCGCTCGAAAACTATAATGAAATTAATACAACACTAACAGCCGATTTCGTTTTATGAAATTGACGGTTTTATAGTAACTAGAGGTCCCGCAGTAGTCGAAATTCGACTATAATTAATTGGAATTGTATAATAGATTTGTACACTATAATGATTGTATTTTATACTTCTATAATCACAAATTTCGCCAAGGCTACAAACAATATTTAATCTATTCTCAATTTGACCACAGACGTCAAGAACAAAAGTTTGACAATGCATGCGTGTGTGCGTCAAATACATGGTATGTAGTGTGTGTAATGTTTTCTTTATTGATGTATCTTTTATGTATTATTTTAAAAAAATATAAGCTTTGTGCACTTTTTTTTTATATTTCTTATAAGTGTGGAAAATTTCATAGTCCTCCGTCCGCGCCATTTTCGTAAAAAGGGATACAAAGTTTTTGCTTCACGTATTAATATATAGATAGGTAGTAGGAGCCCTTGTTCCGAAGACTTCATGAAACGACTCCAGGCGGATTATCGAAATTTGGCAACGTGGAACAGGTTCTTTTTGTCTGGTGATTGTCTAACGTTTTTATTTTATTTATTAAGTGGACTATGGGCTCACTGGAGGCCATAGACGCCACACACCTTGAGATATAAGCTCTAAGGTCTCAGTATAGTTACAACGGTTACCCCACTCTTCAAACAGAAACGCATTGCTGCTTCACGACAGAAATAGGCGGGGTGGTGGTACCTATCCGTGCGGACTCACAATAGGTCCTACCACCAGTAATTACGCAAATTATAATTTTGCGGGTTTAATTTTTACTACACGATGTTATTCCTTCACCGTGGAAGTCAATCGTGAACATTTGGTAAGTAAGTATTTCATTAGAAAAATTAGTACCCGTCTGCGGGATTCGAACACCTTTGAATCACTTCATACGAATGCACCAGACGTCTTATCCTTTAGGCCACGACGACTTCAAATGAGAGAATACCATAACACTAGCACTAGCGAGAACAATGTTTCGTAGTAGCTACTACCGGGTCAAAATCGCGACCCACCGAAAAGAGCCGTTGTAGCTATACTGAGACCCTAGAACTTATATCTCAAGGTGGGTAGCGCCTTTACGTTGTAAATGTCTATGGGCTTCAGTCAACATTTAACAACAGGTGGGCTGTGAGGTCGTCCACCCATCTAAGCAATAAAAAAAATCTCGTGTATATTTACACATTCACTTCAAAAATTCATAAACTAAATCGAAATCAAAGATCTTAGTGACTATAACAACATATGGAGTCGTAAACAGTGAATTTAGAGCCCTCGGGAACTTAATATATTATAATGAACTTCCTCAAAGCGATGCGTAATTAGAAATATTAAAGTCCACAGTTGCTTGATGTTATGAATGAACGCATGTGCACACCTAAAATATCCATCTAATGAGAACGACACGGTTTTATCGATGCCAAAAGTGAAGTCCATTCACGAATACTCTGCTGCATCAGAGAATCAATTGAGTCGTCTATTATCAAAGGTGGCAATCTGTGCATTTGGACAAAAAAAAATTATTGATATGTCAATACAGATTGATTTGAATATAATCGTCTCCTTCAAAGAATACGGTTCAAAACCTGCATTAAATAAAGGTTAATAGTTAACCTGTTATTTATCTAAGATGTCGTTCCGAAGAGTTTTGTGACTGCCAATGGAATACAAAGTCAATAATTCGTTTTTCTGATTTACCAATCATTGTCCAAAAGTCAGATTGCCGGCTTTGATAATAGTCGACTCAATTACAACACGTTTTATGTATTAACCAGTAGATCTATGAGAAATATTAATGTTTATTATGAAGACAGAATTAAAAAAAAGTGTGCTGTAGAGAAATCCCGTCAACAACGAAAATCGTTAATATTAAAAAGTATCATATAGAAAAAATATATTAATTGATCCAAAATTAGATATAAATGAGGCGATTTCAATAAATCAATTCGTTTTTTTAAGTCTGGAGCTGAAATTCCTGCGATCTTCCTGGGTCAAAGGGACGAGTTTCGCCCGGGACAGCAACCGGTAGAGTTTGGGGGGTAACAGCACTAAGCATCGCAATCAAACGCGCCGCCAGCCGCCACCATAGGGGCGTCTAACTGACGGGGTAGTAGGCGATATCGATTCTACATCGGCCATCGCGGTCTGCAGCAAATCAGACAGATGATACTGGTGTTCCATCCCGTTCACTTCAGGTCACAGAGATGCGTGCCGGCCAGCGTATGTGGCGCTTTCAAGGAGGCGAAGCGATATCCTCAGATCGTCATGATCGCAACGGCATATTGAGTGCGGTACAGGTATGTCGTATAGTGTCACAGCCCGTCCCGACCCTTAGTAAAGGCAGAGCGCTAAGAAGTTTAGCGCCTGAAGCTTGGAAGTGATTAATTAAAGTCTGGGTATATTATGTTTATCTTGATTTCCTACATTCAAATCTATATATTAATATGTGAAGGAAAAACTTTGTATCCCTTTTTACGAAAATTGCGCGGACGGAGGAGTATGAAACTTCCCACACTTATAGAGAATATAGAGAAGGAGTGAAGGAGTGCAGCCGTGCGATTCTGTAAGCGTTGTTTAACAAACTCGCACGTGAATTTGGTGTGAGTTTTCAAATTGGCATTCTGTAAATTTCATTGTAGTGCCGAATCTACACTAGCGCCCCTCGCGGGTGAATTGAACTAGCAAGCGTGAGTTTTTTTTACTAAAATGTATGAGTTGACGTTTGAAACGGCATTCTGTAGTGTAAATCACGTCGAATTTCGGCAAGAACTTCGCATCGCAAAATCATTTTATTTGTCAAATCAAAAGTTAGTGTTTTAAGTGTTTGTTGTGAGTGAGAATATACGAAAACGTTATAAACCGCTTTTAATTATTAAAAAAATACTATTAATTAACAAAATTGCACTTTAAAATAACTTTATTCTTCATCGATATTTTATGGAGCGTATGTTTTTATTGAAAACATTGTTGAAAAGGCTGACGCTACGGATCAGCGTGAAATGCGTCGACAAGCCTACGAAATTCACAATTTATCACTTTTAACTTGAGATGACGACTATGTAAAAGTATAAAGAAAGTGTATAGATTGTCGAAGGATCATATGAACCAGTTAGGGTGTGAATTACACCCTTTGACGAAGACCACTAAAAGCCATTGAAAAGGACTTTCAACTCTTCTAAAGGTAGGTATTCCATGTGGTAAGATTGTGTCTTTATGTACAAAATAGGTACTTTAAAAAATATTATTAAAGTTTGCTCATTTGTTTATATCCAACTCTCCCATTATTGTAAAACAATACCACTAAACTAATCTACCAAAAATATCTTGAAAGAATACAAATTAGATTCTCTAATAACTATGTGTATTGTATAATGATTATTTCTTAGTTTCAGTTATTGTGCACCTTGTTTATTTGGGCAAATGAAGTTACCAAAAAAATCATAAAAGAAAATATAAGAACATATTTGTCCCAGATATCCCAGTGTATATCTGAGGTTGTGGAGGCTCTGAACAACCCAGCAACTATATATAAATATTTAAGATTCCCGCAGAATGCTCAAGAATGGCAAAAGTTGAAGGAAAACTGAAGAAAAAAGAAGAAGGTGGTTTAAACTAAATAAATATTTTTTTTCTTCATAAAAAAGTACCAATATTAATCTAATGCTAAATATTGCAGTTTTTGTAAAAAAATTAAAATCACTTTGGTTGTTGGGTGTATTGATGGGACGTTGGTGGCCTTAAAAAGACCTGCTACCAATAAAAAATGGTTTTACTGTCACAAAGGCTATCATGCCAGAAAATGTACAATTTGTAAAGCCATTAATATTTTTCGAAATTCTGATGATATGTAATCCATAAACGAAATGTGTATTATGAACTATGTATTCAGATTGTAATCATTTCAGTTCAATTGAATTGTGTATATTGCTTTAAAGTTATTGTGAAATTTAGTATTTATATTAAATAAACTTTATTCAGTTATAAAAAAAACAAAATAAAATCTACTAAAGATTAGTCAATGACAGCAAGTAATGACCATTATAATTATTTAACATCTTTTTGGTCTTTCTGTATATGCTCAACGTTCCAACCTTATGACACCTTTTGCTAATTTTTTTTTCATTTCACCATCTAAATGGTTAGATGAGCTCACAGCCCACCTGGTGTTAAGTGGTTACTGGAGCCCATAGACATCTACAACGTAAATGCGCCACCAACCTTGAGATATAAATTCGAAGGTCTCAGTATAGTTACAACGGCTGCGCCACCCTTCAAACCGAAACGCATTACTGCTTCAGAAATAGGCGATAATGCTATGCTAGCTAATACCTGCTAATAATGGCTAGCTAATGCTAATACGGAGAGAGATACTCCTGAAGCTTTGTAGCACCACCTTCATTCCACTGCCCGTAACTCAGTGAAAAGAACGATAGTTCTGTTAAAGAGTAGATTCAGGTGTTTGCTGATCCATAGGGTGCCAATTTATCACCCTGATAAGGTAGCAAAAATAGCTGCTGCGTGTTGTGTTTTGCACAACATTTGCGATTGTGCAGAGCTGCCAGTTCCCATAATCTCAGATTATGAGATTACATTTACATTATGATGGTCATGTTGAATTACTTTGTTAAATTCTACTAATTAGCTTACTTATAGTGTGAAGTAACTTCAAATATAAATTAATGATTTATAAAAATAGTTTTATTATAGTTTTATTCAATAGTTATATACAATAATTTTGAAATTTGTTTGCATCAGTAATATGTGGAAATACAGGTTTAAAATTCCTAGCTGCATATGCTAATTCCACCAACAGTTCATCCTTCTTGCAGACTGTCGACTATTTATTCCCCCATGGTTGTTTATGTTATATATCCTGGTACTGTGTAATTTGTTGTAATTTGAGTACACTCTGCTTTTCATTGAAAAGTGGTGAAATAGCAGGTCAGGTGTTGAGGTGCTGAAAAAAATAAATTTATTTAAAAACAAGGTTAGTTAAAATATAATGTTTAGAATACATACAAGAAAAGGTTTTTATTAACAAGTAACAGCATTATGCACAAATCAATGTCCCTAATATGGTTGTTCAATGAATAGGTACTTTGACCTGAATAAACACTTACCTAACAACCAAATCTCTTGACTAACATGAGACCTACTGTGGCTGGAGCTACTAGTAGTAGCATCACAATAAGTAGAAGTCACTTGCATTTAGTTAGGGGAGGATGACTGCAAAATAGGAGATTCTTGATGCAATGCTAAAAAGCCAATAAATATTAATTTTTAAAATGCAAGTTTTGTTTAGGTATTTATTTAAGATAATTAGGTATAACATACATACCTGTATGTTTGGGATTGTTCCAATACTGATACATTTTCCGAGTTGGCAATAAATTCTCCTTACAATATTCTGATGATGTGGATTAGTATTTTCAATCTGTTGTAGTTCCTTAAATATAATAAAATAGGTTATGCCTAAATTTTGTTCATTTATTTTAAACGGAGTATGCAGCCTTTAGCCTACATAATGTCAGTTTAGTCAATACTCTGGAACTGCCTGCCACCCCTGTACCAATATGCACACCCTTTACCATAAATACAGTCACCTCTGCATCAATAAAAACATTCCAACAACATCAATCCAACTTGCAATACCTAAATTGTTAATGATTTGATTTATTTAATTCAATATAATTTTTTTGTTATTGGTGAATTTGAGATACAAATAAATTACCGATATTCCCTGTTAAAATAGAATATCAATAAAAACGTAGTAGACAGATTTATCATACATAAATAGATGTTAACATGTCCTAAATATCTCACCGGGAATGGATCATATCTGACAAGAGAATTTAGTTCCTATATTTTTTTAATATCCTTGTTCTCTTATTGAACATGTTGAGATACGATTAAACCTTTTGTTTCGCTAGCTTTTAATCCAAAACGTCTATCAATGCCTCTATTTGCACCAATGTCGGATGAGAAGAACGCTCGTTAAATCTGTTGGTAATATAATGAAATTTTAGATTATAAAACAAATGGATGAACAATTGATAGCCTGAAAACTAACTTTTACTTACCTCATAATTTTTATTTAACGTTAAATTCACTCACAAAGTAACAAAAAATCTAGAAAAAGTAAAATAAAAACTTCCGACCGCTCGAGATTGTTTTGAAAACAATTAAAATTTTGTTTTTTAATTCTGGTATTCGCTAGTGCACGCAAAGGAACTTAGCGTGCAGCCAGAAATTACAATTAATATCATAAATATATGAGTTTTAATTTTCTTTTTAGTTATATTAGATGTGGCTTTAACACCAAAGCTTAAATTCATAGTATTTTCTTACAGAATGCTTATAAATACAACGAAAAACTGAAACCGGTAAGCTTCGATTTACATTTGCGTGTTAACGGCTATCCCTAGTAGTAGTATAAACAAACTTCGTTGTCACTTCACTTCGCTCGAGGCAGGGTAATTAAGATTAGTGTTTACAGAATGCCAATTCAAGGTCATTCTATTGCGAATGCGAAGTGATGGAGAATTTCGTAGTGAGATGCGAGTTCTTGTTTGACTTTTAGAGAATCGCAAGGCTGAATGTTAATATTTTCTTAAATTATGCCTAAAAATACATTATATCAATAAAAAAAATTTACAGACACTACCATGTATTTGATGCACACACGCATGCATACTTTTTTTTTTTTTTTTTTATGATTGAAGGATTACTGGTGGCCCGGAGGCCTTTCCAGTTTCACCAGGACAGGTGGGCGAGCAAAGGCTCAGCCAGGAGGGGTGGGATTTACTAACAGCTGCCCGAGCGCCTCCGAAGGAGACCTAACAACTCAAGAGTAGCTGCTTCGCGAATGAATCTACTACCGGATCGGAATCGCGACCCGCTGAGAAGATCCGGCGAGAAACTCAGCGAGCTGATTCATGGGTTAGGTTGCACGGCGAACTCTTTGTCGAGTTCGACGAGTACGGTTACCGAGGTCCCTAAGCCTGCTCCTAGAGCTGAAGGCGTCTAGTGCAAAGGTTATTGGATCTGATGGATCCGTAAGGACGTGTCTAGGGCGTCGACGGTGACTGGCTCCTGCATGATCAGGATTCGGGGAGTAGTCAGCGGCGGCTACGATAAGGCGATTATCATGACGCATAGCCTTATCGAAGTACCGTTCCGACGCTGACTTCATGTATTTCTGTATAGATTCGAGGCCCAGGTCGTCGTGTAGGTCAACGTTCCTCACGAACCACGGAGCTCCGACGGCTAACCTGCAAAAGCGGGATTGTAGAGATTGAAGGGTGTCTATGTGTGTGCGGGCCGCGTGAGCGAACACCACACTCGCGTAAGTCATGACGGGCCTTATGCAAGTTTTGTAAAGTGTCACCTTGTTCCGAAGGGACATTTTACTCCGCTTACAGATCATGGGGTAGAGTCTACCGAGAATAAACGCGGCACGGTCACGGACTGATTTTATATGCGGGCGGAATGTCATCGATGCATCCAGGGTAACGCCCAGGTACTTGACCTTCCTGGCCCAGGGTATGGATTGACTAAAGAGAGTAATCGGGGGTGTGAGATTCCTCCTCCTAATACGGGAGGAAATCCGTGTGGAGCATGCATACTATTTATTTCTTGTCAAACTTTTATTCTTGACGTCTGTGGTCAAATTGAGAATAGATTAAATATTGTTTGTCTTTATTAATATTTTTCTATAGGTAGTCTTGGCGAAATTTGTGATTATAGACGTATAATAGTCCTTGAAAATAGAATCATAATTAGACAAAATAAAATAAATCGCACAACTTCACTCGTCGCGTTCCCGCCAAAAAGTCCTTGAGTCCGTTTCGATTAAACTTATAATTTCGTTACACTCTTTGTTAATTTATCTGTTGTTATATAATTAATCATCGGAAGAATAAAATAATTACGGATTAATGTAATTAAATTGTCGAGTTAGCGACCAAAATAAGTCGTATTTCTAAGATATATTAACATATCAACAAACATCTTTGTCTTAATACTTTGCAGTGAAAGAAAACATGCCGCTATAATGGACATATTCCAAGAAGCTGGATGTTTTAAAATTAGGGCGTTCGCCTCCATGGCTCAAACGAGTCCGTTCAAGCCAACGCTTCGGTGTGCTTAGTGCGAGTTTTTTAACGTTCTCGTTAGCGCAAAAGTTAACTCAAATTTGAATAGGAGGTGGAAGGTTTGCCTGCGTTTGCCGTTAGGGGCGCTGTTTCAACTGCATACAAGTTTGAGTTAACTTTTGCGCTAACGAGAACGCTAATTACAGTTATTAAGAAATACATATTTTAATCATGTGTGTTATTGGTAGGCATAGTTATTTACAGAAAGAATAAATCTAGTTCTCATTTACAGAGTGTAGTTTTCATGTTTGCAAGAAGATCACATTTTAACAATCAAATAAATAAACAGGGTTTAAAGTACGTATTTGCGGCTTGACATAAGTCGTTCACTCATATGCTCGTTTATCTGCAGTGGTAATAAAATTAAACTAGGGAGCACTGCTGTGTCCCGGCAGAAATAGGCAGGATGGTAACATCTGTCTGGTAAGTAGTAAAATACATAAGTAGTTAAAAGTCCTACAGTTCCAAAATCTATTGAGTTCAAATGGACATATATATTAATATCAAATACTTTAGACAATGAAAGACTTAACTGTGTTTTCTTTTATTTATGTAAATACGAATATATTGACAATATGAAATTAAAACCAACTATTCCATATATGTAATTATACTATATAAATTAATGTAACAATTTTTTTTTTACCTTTATATAAATACGAAAACAACATTTAAAGCCCTTAATGTCTGTTTTTATTGATATTTTAAACAATATTATTTTATTATGTAAGATTGAATTAATCTCTTCATTGAATGACAGGTGAGCGAACGTGTCTAAGAAAAATATTTTTAGAGGTTTTTCAAATATATATCACTTTTTTTTTATGTTGTTGAAATATGCGTCATGGATGTCTCCTACAATTATACGAAATAAACTTCAGAAAAAAAAACTAGTCTAGATTACTTTTCTAATCTAACAAATACTTTCAGTTACAGACTGTGTGTATAAAGTTAAGCAATAAATAATTTGATGGTTTTTTTTTACTTTGAACGCATTTGATTCGCTTCGCATTTCGAATTCAAAGAATGATGGCCACATATAATAATTTATACGTATAGGCGGTCATTATGATTCATATCCGCATAACGATAACTTCGAATCAACCGCGAATATCGTAAAATCTCAATTTCAAAAGCTCTCCCGTGTTCCGTTCCCATTTTCATCAAGATAGTGGGACATTTTTGTGGAGTAGTTTATGTTTTCACTAGTATTTCACTCAGTTGGTGACATTTATTGACTATCAAATCGTCGGTGTCACGTCATATGTTTCAGTGAGGACAGTAGTCTGCGATGTCTGGACAAGTTTCAATAGAAATATATATATATGTTCGAGTAAATTCATACAGATTGAGTATTTTTTTTATTAGCATATAAACAAGATAATTTAAAGATTAGTTACAAATTGTGTTATATTTCGTTAAACTACTACTATGTGTATATTGCTAGTGTAAATAAATTCGAAGCTTTAACATCTACTCTTAATTTTGGATGTATCATATAATAGACATTTTTATTTATTTAAGGTAAATTTCTGCACCTTTTGAGTTCAAACGAGGCTTGTGGAAAGTATTAAGTGGTGGGCAGCGGCTTGGCTCTGCCCCTGGCATTGCTGAAGTCCATGGGCGACGGTAACCACTCACCATCAGGTGGGCCGTGCGCTCGTCTGTCTACAAGGGCAATAAAATAAAAACATAGACAATTCTAGTAGTCGTTAACAGATTTTGTCGTTTTTTATTGTATTTCAACCAAAAAAATATTATGTCGATTTTAAAATCCGTCTAAGCCTTCCTATGTAGCTGACACATAATATATGTGAATACAGTAATACTAGCCCTAAAAAAACATTGTCTTATTTTATTGCAATAGTTACATATGACTGCTACGAATAAATAATAAGTATTTAGTCGTAGTATGACTGCACACAATACGCCAAGTAAATACCGATCAACAATCATGATTGTGGGTCGACCGTAAAAGTACTAGTGAAATTCTCAGAGATAAGTTATGAAGCACATACATTTTCTTTTGTTTAAAAATAGATTTGCCCGGATTTTGTAGTCGTCGTGGCCTAACGGATAAGACGTCCGGTGCATTCGTGTTGAGCGATGCACCGGTGTTCGAATCCCGCTGGCGGGTACCAATTTTTCAAATGAAATACGTACTCAACAAATGTTCACGATTGACTTCCACGGTGAAGGAATAACATCGTGTAATAAAAATGAAACCCGCAAAATTATAATTTGCGTAATTACTGGTGGTAGGACCTCTTGTGAGTCCGCGCGGGTGGGTACCACCACCCTGCCTATTTCTGCCGTGAAGCAGTAATGCGTTTCGGTTTGAAGGGTGGGGCAGCCGTCGTTACTATACTTGAGACCTTAGAACTTGTATCTCAAGGTGGGTGGCGCATTTACGTTGTGGATGTCTATGGGATCCAGTAACCACTTAACATCAGGTGGGCTGTGAGCTCGTCCACCCATCTAAGCAATAAAAAAAAAAAAAAAAAACAATTAATTAGTAAAGTACTCATGGTCTATTGTTATTGTTTAGGTACCGTCGAGACTACGTTAGTGTACCCACGTATTGGCAGTATCATTAAGAATAGAAAAAGTATTTTGGTAAATAAAAGTCCTCCTGCCAAAACACCTACTCCTGAGAAATATGTTCTTCAAGAACAGGGTATAAAAAATGCAAATTACAAAAATTTAAAATCATTTAGAAGTCTTCTGACGATAATTTTTTTTTAGAAAACAATTTGTATGCATTTAACTGAAATTATATTTTGTGTGTGTGTGTTTTTTTTATTGCTTAGACTTTATTGCTTATTTTAAAGTACTACCTTAGATACTTAGGTTAGCAAGTTGAGTTTCACGTACACAAAATATATTATAATTTGCGTAATTACTGGTGGTAGGACCTCTTGTGAGTCCGCACGGGTAGGTAAACCCCCCCCCCCCACCCCGCCTATTTCTGCCGTGAAGCAGTAATGCGTTTCGGTTTGAAGGGTGGGGCAGCCGTTGTAACTATACTGAGACCTTAGAACTTATATCTCAAGGTGGGTGACGCATTTACGTTGTTTTTTTTAGTAGGTGAGCTCACGGGGCTAAAACCTGACGACGACGTTGCTAACACGAACCCTAGCAAGAGCCGTGCTTCGCAAAATCTAACACCGGATCGGAAACGCGACCCACTGAGAAAATCCGGCGAGAAACTCAGTGGGATGTGTCTGTGGGTTAATTCACTCGTCGAGCCCTTCGTCCAGTCGGGCTCCAGTAACCACTTAACGCCAGGTGGGCCGTGAGCTCGTCCACCCATCTTAGGAAAAAAACCCCCAATTGAATTGCAGTTAAGACTAGTCTGTTATGTTGACAGGAACGCATGATTGCTCCAGTAGAGAAGATGTAGGTAAGCTGTTATAGATCGCATACAATTTGTTTATAATGTACAAATAATATATTATTTTTGTTATTGTTCTTCTACTTGGTACTGGTACTTGGTATTATATCGTTATTACATAACAGTTCTGACATTACATCCGCTACAAGCGGCTCATGCTGTAGGTAGTATCATACCTTTATGATTATTAATTTGAGACACTGAATATTTTTATACAAGAACTGACCTTAGGCAAAAATGTTTGAAATAATTAGAAATAAAAGTATACCTCAGGTAAGTCGTATTAAAGTTGGTATAAAAATTAAAATATTATACCTATTCGAAGGGACCTGTGTAAATTTTATTGTTGAATTTTCGTTTCCAGTAGATGTAGCTAAAATAAAAAAATAAAATAACCATATATTTGTTGTTTGAAATAAATTAGGTAGTAGTTTCAAAAAAATACTACATTCGGGTTGAATTTTTTGTGGTAAGCTCAAACATAAAAAAAAAACAAAAAAAATTTCAACCGCCTCTTTATCTAGTCTCTTGTAGGAGATTGGCCCAGAATCCTTACAAGTTGTCGACACCAAACTTTAAAACATTAGGTTTTGGTGGCTAAAAATGGCAAGTTAGCTGGAGGATTGATAGAACCGATGAAAGATTAAAAGTAGCAATAATTCGAAAAGGGTGGATACTTCCGGATTCCTATCGTCTTTTATTTGAAAAAGGTCGTTCGTTCTAGAAACATTCATGCTAGAAAAGAACCCGAAACCCGAAAACCAAAGACAATAATAATTGGAAGTGAACTCTGTGGTATTGTGGTACTATACCAACATACAAATAATTATTACATTGGTTTAATTTAAACGCAGTTTGGATACAGTCTTAAAGTGTTGATGGTTAAGAATATTTTATGCTCCTGGTTAAGATATTTTTAAGTAAAAATAAGTCTGAGTTGTAAAGTATGTTAGAGAGTAACCGACATGAGCACCGTCCACGGTAATAATAATTGAGTTGTTTTGAGAGACCATTTCAACGTAACCTTAACTAGTAGGTGAGCTCACGGAAATCAAACCTGACTGTGTTGCTAACACGAACCCTAGCAAGAGCCGTGCTTCGCAGAATCTGCCACCGGATCGGAAACGCGACCCACTGAGATGATCCGGCGAGAAACTCAGTGGGCTGTGTCTGTGGGTTAATTTATTCTTTTTTTTTATTGCTTAGGTGGGTGGACGAGCTCACAGTCCACCTGGTGTTTAAGTGGTTGCTGGAGCCCACAGACATCTACAACGTAAATGCGCCACCCACCTTGAGACATAAGTTCTAAGGTCTCAGGTATAGTTACAACGCCTACCCCAGCCTTCAAACCGAAACGCATTACTGCTTCACGGCAGAAATAAGCAGGGTGGTGGTACCTACCCGCGCGGACTCTCAAGAGGTCCTACCACCAGTAACAAACTCGCCGAGCCCTTCGTCGCAAGCTTTGATCAACAATAGTAACTTACTATTGTTGATCAAAGTTCGCAAGCGACGGGTTCGACGAGAACGATGACCGGTGCGATTGCTATGCCCCAAATGCTTGGCTTAATATTGTGATAAAGTTTCACGGATGGAGAACAAATCGTAAACGGGAGCTATTACAATTCACATAATGATTTGAGTCGGTGAGTCGGTGACTGCCCGTTTGGGATGCTATTTATAAATAGATGTTTAATAAAACACCGAAGCACAGATTTATGCACAAATGTAGCATATTTCGGGCGTGTTTACAACCACACAGCTCGGCGTTCTACATTACAAAAATATACGTCTTCAAACACCAACTAAAAAAAATTGGCTGATGAAATTCAGTCTACACGCCGCTCCTCTGACGGATGTTTGTATATGGATTAAAAGAAATATGTACCTACATCGTGTTACATTAATTCTACGTGTGAACTGTATCGCTAAAATGCTCCAGATTCTCAAAATTTTATTCCGTTTCTAGAAGCTTTATAGTGCGCGTTGAAACGTGCTAGTTGTGTTTATTTTTCTTTTTATTTCGCCTCTGGAAACGCGAATTTCGTTTACGGTTTTTTATCTTTCATCATACGCACACATTTATGTCGATTAAGTGTTTGTACAACATAGTATCTATGTGTTATTAACGTTTAATCGTGATGTATGTGGGTTTTCATAGGTTTTTTTTTTTAATTTTAAATATCGGACATATTATGTTAGCATGTTTTAAAGATTCTAAAAGATATCTCATCAATAGTTACTTATTTAAATTAGACTGAAAATCGTCAATAAACACTGGATATGACTAATCTGACGGAACACTGAAGCTTTTATCGCCGCATCACGGAATGGTTCCGAATAATTTTAAAATGTCTTTGAAGTTTTGATATGCGTAGATTATCGCCATAGGTACGTACAAAAGCAGGTTTACTACCGCCTGTCTACAATTTAATGCGAGCATGATATATTTTTGTAATGTAGTCCATGTGTTAAAATCATCCACCGAAACGGCTGGCCGAACTTTAAGCGTTAGGAATTTGAAGTGACGTGGAAATAACCTAGTGTTCTAGGAATAATTACGTCTGAGACTCGTAAATTAGACCGTTAAGATGACATAATTATGATAAGCTACTTGTGGTCGAAATTCGAAAACAAGCATTTTTTTTAATTTATAATTATTATAGTTATATAATCAATAGTTAATTAAAACGTGTTTTTAGTTTAATGCACGCGTATGTCTAAACGGCTTTTTAAAATATACCGGATATGGGTGAATCACTAAAACAGACAAACCCGTGGCTCTTTTTGGAAAAAAAAGATGGAGCAATCGATCGAATCTGTTTTAACACAAGTGCAGATAAAAACTTTGATGCGGGGGGAATTGGTCAAACTATTTGCCGAACATTACCGAAACAAATTTTCATCTGTTTTCTTTTCACCAACAATGTATAATATTATATTATACCTACATTTTATTAGACCAATAAGTATTATAAATCAAAGACAAAAATTTGTTTACTTTTTAATTTTAGTAATTTCCAAGCTGTTTAGTTTGTTCACATGATCCTACAGCTACGGTATTACAGAGTCAATAATTTAATAATTTTTTTTTGTAGAAAGTGATGCTTCCAGTTTGCTTTCGGTTGGTCCGAATGACTCTTTAATCGTTGATTTGACGTTTGTGCAAGACTTCTGTTCGCGCTCGTTGTTTGGAATTATGTTAGGAGCCTTAAATATTAAGTGTATTGTCTATGGTAGGAGCGGTTTGGCTGTCACGGATGTTGCCAAAATCCATGAGGGGCGGTAGCTACTCAGAAGATCAAGTGGGCGTTGGATAGTCTTGCTTCGATGGCAATAGCAGTGCACATAATTTTAAAGACTCCCGATATTTACTCAACCACGAGTTTATATTAATTGTCATAGAAATCGTGTACGGGTAGGTTATATACTGGTTTTGTGTGTCTTTACGGTTTGATTATACCGTTTTGTCGATCTGCGCTGCTAAGAAGTAATGCGTTTCGCTTTGTAGGGTAGGGGATCCGTTATTTTAGCGCATTCGGCTTTTCCACCTATCTCTCAATGTTGGGATTGGTATGCGTGGTTCTCTTAGGTAGAGCCCCGTAGGTGAGCACCTACCAGTCCGAGCGTACTTGGAATGGCTCCTTAAGCTATCAACGATTAGGCACGAGGGAAAAAACGTGTTAGTATGGACTCGGTGAACCAAAAATGCCGGCTTGACGTGGATTTGACTGTACTAATAAAAACGGGATTAAGTATTTATTTTATAGAACTGTATGTAGTCCTAATATTTATTGGTAGTACTATTAAGTAAAATACTAATCGGGACGCAAAAATTTTAATTAATAAAGGCACCTTTTTAAATGCTCGTTTTCCCAATGAATGACCCAAGCAACAAAATAATCGTGAGCTATAAACATTTTTACACTCAGCGGAATCATGCGGTGGTAAAATTTTACGGCTCGGATATTCATCAAGACTGCTGTAACGAATAAAAATAACCTGTCACTAGTTTCAGCTCGACATTAATGAAATTTATGAGAAAATTATACATATTTCTCATCCGATAAATCAAGCAGCAGATTCATTTAAAAATCAAATCGAAAATAACCTTCGTGTATGGCCAATAAATCAGTACTCCGTTACGTAAATAAGATGAATTGTGGCTCTTCTATTTGTCAAGATATACAAAACGTTTTTGTAATTACGTGCAAACTATAGGCTTAAAGCAGCCACTGGTATCGGGAATAGAAAAGAAGTTGAAGTGATTATTAGTTAGAACACTGAATAACATGCATAAGTACTTACAAAGTTTTTAGAACAATTCACAAATTATCCTCTTGGCCGCAAAACGCTACCCCTGCGTATACGCACGTCACAGCGCCGCCCAACTCCACCCTGTTATATTTTTAATTTAAATTCTCGACTCGCGTATCGAATCATAAAAATATAAATATTTTAGGATCAACCGAGCGAACAGCACGGAGCGCGCCCCGCCTGCCCATTGACGCATTCGTTTCGAACTAATTTCGGTGCAGCGACTATTCCGCGATTCTGTAAACACAGGCGGCGGTGGTAAAACACGACCAGGGAACAGCGACCCCTCTGGATCTTATGAAAAATGAAGCCCTCGTCGCGGATTCCTCTTCACAACGGGAGGCGTGATGGGTCAGCGTAGATCGGAATCTCCACCAGCACCACAAAAATGAAAATGCAACGATAACTACTGCTGCGACCAATGTCTTAAGGTTCAAATTTGCTTGATATGTTTGCGGTAACATTATTGTTTGGAATAAGTTCTGTTTTGGGCACGCCGTGAGTCAGCCGGGATGAGGAAATGCGTGCAAGTTTTACTTTCAGAGATTGTTGGATAGCTTTTTACAAAATGATAATTTATAAGGTGTCAGTGGCACGAAAAGTAATCTATGAGTTTCTTTGATATAAAATAAATAATAATTAATATGAGTTAAATTTTCCAGGAAATGTTGATACGGCAGTCGACGAATTTAGGCCGAACCGACGCAGGAGACACGAAAACTTACCAAATTAAAATTCATAACAAAAGGTTTTGTTTTTAAACTGAACACGTGCAGAATGGCACACATCCTAAAACGGGACTCAACGTTGCAGCCACGTGCCAGATTATTACCGATTTAGATAATAGGTGTTTAGTTTGATTTGCTAAGCGAGAAAAGCTTTAAACAGGCGAGAACATTCTTCCGTAGGGTAAACAAACGTTTAGTAACTCTAAAAAAGCGTTGCCTCTTAATGCCATTTTGAATATCACTACATTGATGCATATTTTACCATCGCGTGACGATCCTATGAATAATACCGAATAAGATGTCCGCTCACGGTGTATCTTTTTTTTTTCTGATACATAGTGTTATGATTACAGAAGCCTGCAGATATCATAACGTGAAATCGTCACAGCGCATCTATAAAGGTCTCAAATTAGAACCTGGGACCTGGGACGAAATCAAAGCAAAAATAGGCAAATGGTGCCTATCAGTGCAGGCCTATAATACTTTCCCACTTTTTTTTTCCATTTATCAATCTTTTTTGAGTTTGTTTTTATTGACGCACGTAAAAATAAGCGCCCAATGAAGTGACGTCATCACATATCTTCGCACTTAGTCCACTAAAAGCAACGGTTGGGTGTCGGTTCTTACCACAGATTATACACAATGTAACAAGTTACATCTAAAATTATCGGCTTAAGCTTGGATATAAATAATTACCATATTTCTAAATTATTATAAATTGGATTTTGATGTATTTTAGGGTAAGAGACGAAACTTAAGTTATAGAATGAATAATCGATAATATCAAGAATTGCAGACAAAAAAAACGATGTACATATCACAACCTACACATAAGCCAAATTTTAAGAAAAATGTTATCCGAATGACGTCACACGAGAAAATGACACGCGAGCGAGAAATGAATTACTGTAGGTACAGTATCGTAACTATTCCGGGCATTTCAATGATAAAAAGGTGCTCCTTGATATCACGACTTCATCGTTACAACTTTGTAAATGATTTTGCGAACCCACTATTATTCCCATACGATATTTTCCTTGGTCGAAATAAAACAGCAGATTTACGAATTTAAAACTTTATTCTTCTATGTCTACGTTTCATTGTATGTCAAATAACTCGTCTGAGCGCCTCGCAGGCCTCGGTCATCTTCAGACCCTCCATAGTGTAGAGGAGGTTCTCGACCGACGCGTCTTCGTCGTCGTCGAACCAGAGCTGAAGCATGTTCTTGGCTCGCGTGACGTCCGTTGCGTTTTCCGTCTCGAAGTACTGGATCTCGTCCGGCTTGTAGCCGAGCTTCACGGCCAGCGTCTTCCAGTCCGAGAGCTGGGCCGATACCGCGTCCAGCTGGGCGGGCGTGATCATCGTGACGCGGGACCTGGACGACTTCTCGTAGTCGTCGTCGCCGACGTGAGTAGAGTCGGGCACCTGGAGAACACATACGTCGGTAAGAGTAAAGCCATCTATCGCCGAATAGTCGAACGAATATCAAAGGATCTAGTAGCACCTAGAACGATCGAGGAGTACGACGCCATCAATTTTTTTTTATTTTTTTTATTAAGAAGACAAACAGTGAACTTAAACTATATAAACTCTAACCTTACAACTAAACACCATTTAAATGTCTCCGCATTTAAATAACTACAAACGATTGGGGCGTCGCATCGCCTAGAACTAAATAATTAAAGTAAAACGTAAAACAAAAACAAAAATAAAACAGTTTGAGAAAAAAAAAACAGAAAAACGTAGTAAATAGAAAATAATTAATTAAATATTTGCATTCAACCATCGACTGACTAATGTTCTCCTAATACTCTTAGTAGAAGTGTTGAAAATGTCCAGTTCAGGGAAGTCAGCTAGAGCATTGAAACTGTTAGCAGCTCTTATAAAGAATGCATTACGTCTGTAATTGTTGTAAATCTATTGTCAGATAACGGAAACACAATACTAGAGATGTGTGGAATATTCTCGATAATTCTAGGGATGAGGTATCGACTATAAAAACGTCGCAGGGAAGGCAGGCAGTCAGTCTGTAATCGGAACTACTCAAGCGAAACAGCGGACGCATCACCTGAAGCGAAGCGGAAGAAGAGAATTGAGAATTTTAAAAGTGTAGTGAATTGTTCTAAGTGTTGAATAAAGTGTTAACTTGTAATTCGGTAGAATTTTATTTATCCCGAACCCCAGCGCGTAACAGTACATTACAAGCCTTCTTCGGAACATGATCCGTACCAATATGTCCGTACATAGGATGGACTCGTGATAATTAGGAGCTAGAAAAGGTTAGTCACGTGGCCATACAGACGGATATTATCATTGATACTTTAAGATATTCGTGATACTGCGAAGCACTGCTCTTGCTAGGGTCAGTGTTAGCAACACTCCCGGTTTGAGCCCCGTGAGCTCACCTATACGTCAAGGCGAAGCTGAAATAGCCTCTCAAAGCTATCGGTTTAGATAAGAAAAAAAAGCTTATAAATTAGCGGTTCGTCCAAATATCCGACGGTGTATACGTACCTGTTCAATATCATTCGCGTCGCCTTCTTTTATGAGATCAGCCTCCATTTGTTCTTCACTAATTTCCTCCTCGGTCACATCCTGTAAGAGACAAGCAAATGTGAGCCCTTTGCGATACAGCTTAGAACTGTTTTTGCGTTAGCATCTTTTAAAAATCCTTTCGGTGGTTGCACGAGCTCACGGACCACCTGGTGTTTACAAAGCGAATAAACAACGCAAATAAATGTAAATATCTATGTAAAATATAATTCTTCGGGATTTCAAAACAATTCCCTTCTCTACATATACATATTATATCGTCTACACAACGTATATACGTCGCGACACTACGAAGAGAACTGTCTATAGATTCCATATTATTATACAGGGTGTAGTAGAAACTTTTCTGACAACGAAAGCAGTCAGCCGAGCTCCTAATTGGTAACAATATGATACTAAAAAGGTACATTCGGAATTATATATTGTAGTCCCACTACTGCTACACTAGGGGACGATTGATTACGATTAATTAGACATACGTGTTTTTTTTAATACGCTTTTATTAGCTTCAGACGTATGTATGTTAGTATGTAACGGAATCTTTGAACATGGTTTTGACCCCCTTCAAAACGTCGGATTAACTCAAAATTTGGTATACTTATTAGGGACCGATTACAAATCAAAATAAAAAAAAATAAAAAATTTGAAATTCAACTAAAAAATTAAAAATAAATAATACTTTAAAAAAACTAACAAAATACGCTTTTATAGAAAATCCAACTAAAAAATAGAAAATAGTTTTTTTAAACTATTATTTATTTTAAAAACGTAAACCCTTTGGTTGGCAGTAAATATTTTTTTACTACTCAATACTATGAAGGATGAAAAGAAGGAGGAAAGGAGGAAACAAAAGGAAGGAGGAAGAGAGTCGGTCCCACAACAACTTGGCGTCGCTCGCTGGAGCAGGAGCTAAGCGTCTTGGGCATGACGTGGGAGAATCTTGAACAGACTGCCCAAGCCCGATGTAAATGGAAGGATTTCATTCGACGCTACACCCCAGCAAAGGGTAATAGGAAAGAAAGGAGGAGAGACTCAATACTATTGGGCAGTAAGTATTCCCACTTCGTTCGCCGAAGTCCCTTCATACGCACGCACGCACGCACGCACGCAGGGACGCACGCAGGGACGGACGCACGGACGGACGGACGGACAGTCGAAGAGTATTTGTTTTGTACCGGCTTGTTGGCCTTGTCGTCGGATTTCGGCGACTGCTCGGTGGTGGCGGCCGCAGCGTTGGCGGCCATCTCGTTCGTGATGCGATGGACCTACGAAGAAAAAGAAACTAGTTAAATTTTTAGCTCTAACCAGTTTTTGTTTAGAGGATTTTATTTTTATTGCATAGACGAATGGACGAGCTCACAGCCCACCTGTGTTATGTGGTGGTTACCGGAGCCTGTCATGTGACATCTACTAACGTAAATGCCGCCACCCACCTTGAGATATGAGTTCTAAGGTCTCAGTATAGTTACACCGTCTGTCCCACTCTTCAAGCCGAAACGCATTACTGCTTCACGCCAGAAATACTCAGGGTGGTGGTACCTACCCATGCGGACTCACAAGAGGTGCTTACCACCAGTAATAGTGATAGCGGATTATTCGGATATACCATACGCAAGCCCTGCCAATTCGAGCTACGAATACTACCCGCGTCCTTATAGGAGGCAGTAGCCACAAACATACACATCCTTATTTAACTTTTTAATTTGTAGTAGTACTGATTTCGTAGCACGTATTTCAAGGCCGTGCAGAGTCGAGTAGTAAATTTTCGTATATATGTTGACAGCATTACAAGCTCTGCCTACCGCCCCGTCAGACTTGTATGGTTTGACAAAGAAGTATGATTAAAAAGGCAAAGACAACTGCAAGGATTCGTATAGGAGTAGTTACCATAGCATCGAGGTAGTCCGGGAGACGTCCTATAGGGTTGTTGGTTTGCACGAAGAAGTGCGGCGAGCGTCGCGCCAGGAGCCGCAGCGCGCGCCACCCCCAACCCCCCTCCGCCGTGCGCCGCCGCCCCGACTCGTCACAAGCGCTCGATATGTACGACTCTGTAACAACGACGACATATTGAAGTGAAACTTCTAATGTGACTTCCCACAAGGTTGCGTTAAATGTTTAACGCTACTATACTAGAAAGAGACAGAGCGAGAGTAAAAGTGAACTCGAACGCATGCGCGTAGTATACCTGCTACAGGCTAGCGCGAGCGTTAGCAACGAGTAACATCCAATATTTTAATGAAGTATCTAAATATTAATAATAATATTACATGTTTAAAATGTTACATTATATTTTTATTGCCTTTGTAAGCTGACGAGCAAAAGGCTGATGATGAGTGGTTACTATCGCTAATGGACGTCAGCAATGCCAGGGGCACAGCCAAACCGCTGCCTATCGAACACGGGGTTATTAAAATAAAAAGCATCGATCAAGCAAAAATACATGTTTAGAAATTACAATGTTTCAACCCAGAGCGGTTTCGATAGTCGTCAAAATCATTTCTTGAACATCTCCATTTTATAACCAGTCGTGTCTGTTGCATATACACTTTGCAAATAATAATCTACATTACAAGATTTACAATTTTTTATTCAACATATAGTAATCAGATTAGGATAACGCTTATAAACTTACCCAACGAAGGCATGAAATCGCGTTCCTTCGTGCGACAGGCCGCTAAATTATCCGGACACAGATTCCAGAGTTTCGTCAACTCATTGCTGAAAGTATATTGCTCATGGAATAATTTTATTAAAAAAAAACTTAATATCGATTCCTTAAATAGCACACACACTAATCTGTGGATACAACGCAAACGCCAACGGTCGTACGTTGGTGGTACTATACCAGAAAATTGATTTTTTGTGCCCCAGCAGTTTTATTGAAGAAATTTTCGACTTAGTCGTATAAACGATTTACTGGTGGTAGGACCTTTTGTGAGTCCGCGCGGGTGGGTACCACCACCAAATCAAATCAAATCAAATCAAATCAAAAAATTTTTATTCAACATAAATGAAAGTACATACTTGTTGAACGTCAAAAGAACTACCGCCAATTCACAAGAACTAGCCTCCGTCCTGAGAAGAATTGGCAAGAAACTCAGCGGGCATGTTTTTTTTTTTTTTTTTAATAAGCAATTATTATTTATTAATTTTTTAATATTACATTTTTTTTTAAATATGAGTTTTTTACAATGAGTATTATAACGTAACAATTACTACAATATTGAAATGCCCGGAGCGAGCAACTCATTCCCACTTTGTGCAATCTTCTAGATAATCATTGACTTTATAGTAAGCTTTATTGCACAGATGTTCTTTAACAGTTTTCTTAAACCTATGTATATGTAGGTTCTGAACATCTTGTGGGATTTTGTTGTACAGGCGCACAGACAAACACCCGAATGAATTTCTTATCTTATGTAACCTACTCATCGGCACAACAAGCTTGTGTTTGTTCCTAGTATTTCTATTATGTATGTCCGACTTTTTAGGAAACTCCTCAATATGTTTACGAACATACATCAAATTTTCAAAAATGTACTGGGATGGCATAGTGAGAACTTTAATTTCTTTAAATTTCTCCCTCAGGGATTCCCTTGAGTGCATGTTATAAATAGCGCGTATAGCTCTTTTCTGCAGAATAAATATCGTTTCTACATCGGCCGCATTGCCCCATAGCAAAATGCCATAGGACATGACACTGTGGAAGTAACTAAAGTAAACTAAACGAGCCGTGTCCGCGTTTGTTAACATTCTAATTTTTTTTACTGCGTATGCTGCAGAGCTGAGCTTACTCGCCAATTTATGAATATGAGGTCCCCATTGCAGTTTGGAGTCCACTGTTATACCAAGAAATACGGTTGACTCAACAAGCTCCAATGATTCCTCAGAAACAATTACATCACTATCCACTTGTCTCACATTTAAAGATGGTTTAATACATTTTAAAGTAAATTTAATACATTTAGTTTTCTTACTATTCAATAATAGGTTATTGATACGGAACCAATGAACCACACACGAAATCGCATCATTCACTTCGTCATAGACTTGTAATTGTCGTTTAATTTTAAATAATAAAGATGTATCATCTGCGAATAATACGACCTCGTGTCGGGACTCAATAAAACTAGGTAAATCGTTTATATATATTAGAAATAAAAAAGGACCCAAAATGGAACCCTGAGGTACACCCATTTTCAACAAGGTACCTGAAGATCTATTACCTTTCACATCTACTGTTTGTATCCGTCCTGATAAATAGGAAGTAATAAGTTCCAATGCACCATCCCTAATACCATAGTGATGTAGTTTCCTCACCAATGTTTCATGTTCAACACAGTCAAATGCTTTGGATAAGTCACAGAAAATTCCAAGACAATCATGTGATTCCTCCCAAGATTTAAAAATATTTTTGACTAGATAAGCACCTGCATCAGTTGTAGAGCGACCCCTGGTAAACCCGAATTGTTTATTATGAAGCAGGTTATTTGAATTAAAATGTTCTAAAAGTTGTGTCAAAATTATTTTTTCAAAGATTTTACTCAACGTAGGGAGTACTGAAATAGGTCTATAGTTAGAGGGGTCATCAGTACTACCAGATTTAAAAAGAGGAATCACTTTACTATGTTTCATTAAGTCAGGAAATACACCACACCTAATACAATCATTAAAAATACTAGCAAGATGAGGAGCAATAATGTCTATTACAGACTTCAAAACCTTTACTGATATTCCCCACAAGTCAGCTGTATTTTTTACATTAAGGCTATTAAAACTTTTTATAATATTGTTTGAATTAATTTTCCTAAATTTAAAAATTTCATTACATTTGTTGACATGTTTATGCAATAATATTTCAGCTGCTGTGGGGGATGAATTTAGAGAAGTGGTAGTTGAAACTGGAATGTCAGAGAAAAACTTTTCAAAAGCATTAGCCACATCTTCATGACTAGTTAGCAATTTATCATCTATTTTTAATGAGAATTCTTGGTGGCTATTTCTGACTTTTCCACTTTCTCTACCAATGATGTTCCAAGTCATCTTTATCTTGTCAGGGGCATTTTTTATTAAATCACTTAAATGTAAAGATTTTGCCGCTAAACAAACTTTTCTAAATAGTTTTGAATAGTTCCTGACATATTGATGAAATGTTTCATCATTATTATAGGCTTTTTCAGAGTACAGATCATATAACTTTTTTCTACTTTTGTACACTCCGGTGGTGGCCCACTCGCTGAACACTGTTTTGTTTTTTAATGTTACAGTTTTAGGAATAAATACATCAGCAAAGACCAAATTAATTTTCTCAAACATATTCTGGTATGACAAATTTGGGTTATGGTTATAAATAATTTCTGAATGTTCTTGCTTAATATTATTTCTAAACTTCTCAATTCGTTTTTTATTAATAGGAACAATCACAAGAGTATTTTTATCTATAGAATTGATATTAGATTCAAAAGACACAAATTGTCCACTATGATCTGATGTTAACTGATTAATAATTTTGTTGTTAATCGGTGTTACATTTGTAAATATGTTATCTAAACATGTTGCCGATGTGGTCGTTGTCCTAGTAGGCTCTAAAAATAAGTTTGGGAGGTTATATGACTTTAACAGTGTTCTGAATCTAATAGTGGTATTTGTGTTTTCTAAAAGATTAATATTAAAATCACCACATACAAAAATTTGTTTATTAGAAACAGAAAGCTTCAGCAATACATTTTCCAAAATATTTTCAAAAGAATCATATAACGCATCAGGAGGTCTGTAGACGCAGACAACAATGAGGTGCTCAAGCTCAACACAGGAAATTTCAATAATTCTCTCAACAGAGAGGGCCACTACATCCTTTCGTTCCTTACATTTCAAACATTTACTAACGAAAATCAGTGAGCCACCGCGAATAGCGTTCTCTCTGCAGAAGGAACTTGACAACTGGTGATCATCAAAATTAAACAATAATTCATAATTTCTAAACCAGTGCTCAGTAACACAGAATACATTAATATTATGCATATTTAAAAACATTTCAATTTCTAGCTCTTTACCCATCATTCCTTGTAAATTTTGATGCACCAAATTGAATATGTTAATAATTGAAACGTTAACGTCTTTTGATGGGTATAATCTAGTTGTATTAATTGATTTGTAATTGCAAGAGTGTGACTCCTTTGTCTTATTAATTAATTTAAATTGGAAGCAGATTCCAAAGTCTTAAAACATGTCATATTTTTTTCCTGCTCAATAGAAGCAGGTATTTTTTTAGCTAAATTTATAGCTAGGAAATTGTGTATAAAATACTGTAGCGATGTTGCTACTTGTCTAAAATTTTTATTACTTAATTTAAATAAGTCATTTTTTGATGTCCTTAAATTTCTAAAATTTATTATATTATTTATGTCTATTAATTTAAATGCATATTTTTTGGATGTCAAGGTGCAGTTATTATTATCAAAAGCATTATAAATTGCATTATTAATATTAAATCTAATTTTGTTTTCTGTCGGTAAGTCTTGCAAGTAAGGAAAAGTGAACATAATATTTTTTTTAATATTTAACATATTAACTTGTTCAACATAATGCAAAATTTGTTTTTGGTTAACATTTTCTCTCCTCCCTAACATAATTATTATGACAGTGTTTAGACAATGTGTGGTATTTAAAATCTTATCAAATATTTGTGCTGGATTAGCACCTGGCATACAGTAATTAATCACATGTTGTCCAAAACAAAGGTCATGTAATGCCACACCCATCTGTTTCCCCAGCTCATCACTAAAAATTTTAATTTTAATTTTGTCTTCTCTAGAATCTTGTGAAGATGCAGTAGTAGGTATACAGATAGGTGCTGCCTTCATAATATCATTGCTTTGAGACTCTAGCACTGAAAGAGTAGACACATTATGTTTTTGAATTTCAACATGTGGTAGCTCCTGACAACCCGATGCAGAGCATTTACATTCAGCGTACTGCATTGTCAAAGAGTCAAAACGCTGTTGATTATAATTACAAGTATCAATTAAATTGTCCATTGCCAACACATGCTCACTAATGTCCCTCTGTGCTAGTTCATAGTTTAATGTAATGTTCTCTAAACTTGACTTTAAATTGTTTATTTGTGTAGATAAACATTCTATTTCTTCCAAGTGTTTGTGATGAATTTGTTGACTCTGTTCAGTCAATACAGCAACCTGGTGTGAAAGTGAAGTTCTTTGCTTGCAAATGAGCTTGATGTAATCCTGAGACTTGTAATTTCTCAATTTACGTTGAGTCTTATATATTAATTTATTAATTTTAACATATTTCCTTACTTTATTTTTACTTAAAACTAACTGGGAGCGCTCTGAGGTCTCTGCATCACTACCAGTCAGATCAATAGTAGTTATGTCAAAATTCAAGGCAGTATCTACAGCAACCAAAGAGGGTTCGCTCTTAACCAGTTCCGAATATAAGCTCTGAGGCTGCTGTTCCTTAAGTTTACATAGCTCTGACCGCAAGTCAGAAATACAATCATCAGCCTCAGCCAATTTATGTCTCAACTCAGCGGTGATTTTCAATGAATCACAAAATTCATCACTGCATTGAGAAAAGGTGTTAATCGTATCCTGCAACTTCTGGTTGGTCTCAAGAGCTTCACTGTGTTCAATGAAGAGGTGAGACAATTGTTTTTTAAGGTCAGTATTCTTAGAGATGACTGACAGCATCTCCTCTTCATTTTGTTCACTTTCTTGTAAAAGTATATCATATTTTTCGCGAGTATTTTTTAATTGTTCTAAAGCAATACGAAGCTGTTCATCAACCTGACGAGATTTGATGCTGCGAGTCATCATTTTAAAATAAATTACAATAAAATATGTAAAGAAAATTTACGAAGTTGCCGGTCAGATTACCCTCAAATTACAAAATATTACACACTCACCAAGCAATATTATAACGTTAACAATCAATTAAATAACGTTTTAAAGCACTATTTATAATATAGTTTACTTATTTATACACCTTTAACACTACTTTGATATGTTTTAATGATATTATGAAGTGTTAGTTTATTTTTAATTAATTTATTTACGGGAGCAGAGAAATCGAACCGAACACAACCGAACCGACCGCCCAAAAAAAAACCCTGCCTATTTTCTGCCGTGAAGCAGTAATGCGTTTCGGTTTGAAGGGTGGGGCAGCCGTCGTTACTATACTTGAGACCTTAGAACTTGTATCTCAAAGGTGGGTGGCGCATTTACGTTGTGGATGTCTATGGGCTCCAGTAGCCACTTAACATCAGGTGGGCTGTGAGCTCGTCCACCCATCTAAGCAATAAAAAAAAATAAAAAAAAAACGACGGATACGTCAGTCAAACAAACAAAGCCGTATATAGTACTATCTTCTTTATTAAGACATATTCTAAAAGCTTTTTTTTAATTTCGAATGCTTTATTAACATTCAGAAAATAGTGCGGATCTTGTGAGTTAATCGTATTGTCGACTTACAATACGAATTATTCACAAGACCATCATCGTTAAAAAGCCGAATTATATAAATATAATCTCTTACTTTCTTTGGCATTTGCGATTCGTAATTAAAACCACTTTTACATTTTTTTTATGTCATACTATTATCTGCGTGCTTAGTGCGAGTTTTTTAACGTTCTCGATAGCGTAAAAGTTAACTCAAAATTGTATGCAGTTGGAACAGCGCCCCTAGCGGTGTTTCAGTGTTAGATAAATCATATAATGAGAAAGTTTATAGGCTATATAACATCACGGTAAGACCAATACAAGTGGAGCACCAATAAAGAATGTTTCAATATAGGGGTTTAAATAGCTCCTTAACATTCTATAATTCAAAAATATTTTCACTTTCTTTGTAAATGAAGTGGGGGTAAAATTTAGTGTTATACCAAAGTAACTATTACACGCGGACGGGGTCGCGGGCAAAAGCGTAGTATATGTATATATTTTTTCCGTTTACGATTTGAAAATTCGGGTTTTCTATAATTAGTTTACGTCCGGATATCACGTCCACAAGCCCGTGGAGAATTCTTGTAAATTTCAAATATGGGTCAATCGAAAACAACATCTCTCGAAGCGGACGCGATATTAACGACGTGTTGATAGAACTTGCTGCACTTCGGACTGTAGCCGTATTGAGGAAACAACGCTTTTGTTGCAAATATTTCCGCGCAATCACGTACGCTTTTAAACGAATCTCGATCGAATGTTACTAAGAACACCACAAGATTCCTTCTTTCTGATAGATTAACATTTTTAATACGCTTTTATTAGCTTCAGACGTATGTAGGTATGTATGTTTGTAACGGAATTTTTGAACATGATTTTCAGAATATTATCAAAATAACCATTCTGCTCATACCTGTTCATAAAATATTTATAACTACTGATACCATGCAGCCCACGCTTTTTTTACGATAAAATATTTTTTTCTTACACTATTTTTAATTCAAATTCATTAAAAAAAAATTTCTATTTTTAGTTGGTTTTTCTATAAAAGCGTATTTTGTTAG
Source organism: Bombyx mori (assembly GCF_030269925.1). Lineage (NCBI taxonomy): Eukaryota > Metazoa > Arthropoda > Insecta > Lepidoptera > Bombycidae > Bombyx > Bombyx mori. The sequence continues at coordinate 15,874,066 of NC_085117.1, forward strand.
ATTTTTTTAAACTATTATTTATTTATTTTATTCTAGAGAATTCTGCGGGCACAGCTCGTCGAGATGCGATCTCAGAAGAGGTCAATATAAAAAGGTTACAATTAAAACTATTTAAGTTTTACGATCGCCATTTTAAAGATTAAAATTTGGAAAAAATATATCATAACAAAAAAACTTCTTCAGCAATTGGAATGGGGTAAATTTAATTGAAGTTCAATTACACAATTCACAGTAGGCAGCGGCTTGGCTCTGCCCCTGGCATTGCTGAAGTCCATGGGCGACGGTAACCACTCACCATCAGGTGGGCCGTATGCTCGTCTGCCTACAAGGGCAATAAAAAAAATAAAAAAAAAATAATTAAAAAACATCGAATTGTTGATAGTAGTAATACCAAATAAAACGCACCTTTAATTACAAAGATAAATGTCGCGTATTAAGCGAAATGTCGCTTAAACTAAATAGCTTTCACCCCTCGATATAATTACAGTAAAAACACTCGTTGTTAAACCGGAAAATTAGATTCAGTTATGTCTACGAATCACGATTACCCAAGAAAATCTATAATCTATACATCTACAGTGGTTTTTACGGATACTCCGTTATAACTACTGAACCATGCATCCGATTGAATTGAAACTTGGTATCCATGTAGAAAATACATGTACTTAATGGACAGGCTAATATTTATATGAGTGTTGAACTCCCTACACCAGTTTCGGGGGCGTTAATAATGAGAATCTTTGTGGGGGTGAGAAATAATAATGTTAATTTGAAATGCCCAGCGAAGCGGACGGGTACAACTAGTACTATATATACATACATACTTTATAGTACTGTTTGTGATTTAATATATTTTTTGTCTTTCAATAGAGGGACAATAATGTGCACACAGCTATTACTTTAGCCAATAAACATTTTAACTTGAATGTCGCTTTAGACCTCGAGACACCAGATCGAAGTCTCAAATTTACAATACGACTGTTCCACTTTACGAATCGAAGCATCACAAAGTTTTGGGGCAGAAATGGATAGCAAACCTAACCTTACGGGCTGACAAGCTCTCTCTCTCTCTGCCACCGCGAATTACGAACGAATTCATAAAATCCACGCCGTTATTGTTACATCATTGAAATACGCCCAAAACACGTCATTACGGATCTTCCCGATCCATTAACGGTGCTTTTAGGTACCACAAGCACTGGTCACCGTCCTCGCCGAACCCGTCGCTTGCGACGAAGGTCTCGACGAGCGAATTAACCCATAGACACAGCCCAGAGTTTCCCGCCGGATCTTCTCAGTGAGCCGCGTTTCCGATTCGGTGGTAGATTCTGCGAAGCACTGCTCTTGCTAGGGCCAGTATTAGCATCACTCCGGTTTGAGCCCCGTAAGCTCACTTACACGTTATAGAAGGTGAAATAGCCTCTCAAGGCTATCAGTATAGGTAGGGAAAAAAATATATTGAAATAGTTCGTGATGTTAAGTATTTACTTAAAGAAAATACTGGCACCGGCATGTTTAAAAATTTGAAAAGTAACATAATCTCATCACTGTATACAAGTGCGCGAGGCGTCTTACCAATCGGGCCATGTACGCTTATAGGTTTTCGTATTTGAAAATAATTCTGGTTCGTGAAATCAATAAAATGACTATAATAAATAAATGATATTATAATACTCACTTTCCCATATAGGATTTCTTCTGTCCTTCGTATTCCTTAACAATATCGCCGACCGGACGACGCCTTTTGCGTGATTTCTTAACATCTTCAGGGGTGTCCAATTGTGTCGGTGGCTTGGGTTTTTGAAATTCTACAAGTATTTATTTTTATTAATCTATTTCATTCTTCATAGAACCTTCTTTCTGTTACATAATAAAATAAAATCCTATCTTGTTTGTTTAAATGTATATTCTTAAAAATAAATTAAAAATAAATAAGAAATTAAAGCTTATTAGTAAACCTTTTACAGCGCGTTACATCAAGCACAGAGCATTCATTGATCATGTTCTGGCAATAACCCTTTCAGAACCGAGACAAGCCCCAAGAATAAACATTTCCAAAAAAAATGGAATCACCTTTTCGTATAATCTAAAAAAACAGTCCACAACCACGTGAATGGTGGAAATACATAAAGGACAAACACATAAACAGTGATTTTTAATTATATAGATCACTGGCTGTTACAGGCTTTACAGACTTTGCCTGTGTGGTGGAGGTAAAGGTGTCAGTGTAGTTTCGCACGAGAATGAGATGTTCTTTCGGGATAAAAATGGTAGCCTATAGTAGCCTAGCACTCTTGACCAAACACTATCACTTTTGAAAAAATCATGTCAATCCGTTACTTTAGTTTTATGTGAAGGACGGACAAATGAACACAGTATAAATGTGAATTATAATATTATTATATTATTTCCGGTTCGAAGGACCAATGTGTAGAGCGTGGACTGTATTTTGTGCTGGTCGCTTCAATAATTAATATGTATTCAGAGAGAAGGTTATTTTTATTTTATTTTAATTAGTTACAATACGTGCACATACGACCTGAATTGTTGATTGATTTACAATGACTGTGTTGTCAAAATTATTATTCTATTTCAGAATTCAAAAAATAGTAATAAAAACTTCATGTTTAGAATTGCTCTAAACATAGATACACATAATTTTTTCGAATTAGTATCGAGATTAGATTACTGACGACACAAGCACCACAAGTGTCTAATGTTTCTCACCTGGACACCCATCATTTTTCCAGTTGTTCCAATGTTCTTCTCGCTTTAGTATGCTTTTAACGCATTCCGCAAATTTCTTCCCATTCGGTGGAGTCTCACCGAGCAAACGATAAATCTGAGAGGTTGTATCTTTAATCCAATCAGACTGGTCAGATTTTAGTTCCTGCGCTTCTCTAGAAAATCAATAGTGGTTCATTTACATTCCCACATATATGACTCGAGAAGATGTCTATAATTTTTGAAGATTGAGGTAAGTCTTTAGTGTGTGTCTAATCAAACTGATGTCTATGAACGAAGGTGACTTCTTACTACCAGGTGGACCAAGTCCTGGATAAGTCTCAAATTCCAAAAGAAAATTACAGAATATTTCATTCAACAAGCTGCATCTGCATTTACTCTGAATTGTATTGTAATGAAAACATATTGATACTAATATTATCAGTCTAAATTTCGTAATCAGTGGAACTAAAACTAATGGAACAATTATGTAGCGTGATAGTTACACATTGGTAGTCAAAGAGAGAGCGGGAAATATTACCTTAAATAAGCATGTCTATATCTAGAGGCAGCGGTTTGGCTCTGCCCCTGGCATTGCCGAAGTTCATGGGCGACGGTAACCACTCACCATCAGGTGGGCCGTATGCTCGTCTGCCTACAAGGGCAATAAAATATATATATATATATTATAGGCTCTAGAGTAAAACAGATAAGTTGCTTACAAAATGGCAAAGATTTTTGTTTTCTACCTAAGCTGATAGCCTTGAAAGGCTATATCAGCATTAGTTTTTTGAAAACTAGTTACAATTGGAACCAACACACAGTAAATTAGTGTTCAATTTGGTATCCTTAGTTTTTGAAACCTGAATATATTGGATTTTTCATTCAACAAACGGAGATTCATTTCATTATTTGAGAAAAATAATTCATATTACTTCTTTTATAATTACAAAGACTCTAAATAATAATTTGCGATACGCTTACAGTACATACGTTTTGAACTTAACAGTTGACATCAGATACTGAAACAGTATTAGAAACTGTATGAGGACGCATCTTCTGAAGTTCGAATCTGATAATTGCAACTCTAACAATTTCTGATTGGTTAGAAATTTTGCAAAGTAATGCTGCTCTTTGCCTTGACCCTGCATTTCCACGTCAGTCAATGGCTTCAATCGATTCATTTTAGATTTCTGCAGCTCAACTGTCTCTAGCTTGTAGGATGAGAATGCGGACAATACACTACCAGAGTGCTGAAAACATCAAGAAATCATATTTTAATTTGATTGATGATAGCAAAATGACCCAAGTCTGTCTGTATATGTAGAAGGCTAGCGTTGACTGAGACATATATGAAAGATCATAACCAATGTCTCTAAAGTCTTTATGGTTTAAGCTTGAGTGACTTAAAAGAGAAAATCACATGGTGAGCAATAATTACAGAAGTGAATCAGCTGCTGGCTGGCTACTGCTCTTAGAGTAACATGAAAATTTGGGCATTGAGAATAATAGATCAAAACAGAAGTAGTGAGAAGTTCTAAATATTTTTGTTAAGTCTGTTTTCTGTAGCTTGGTTGTGTCAGATTTTTTACAGTTATGGGATTTTTGTCTTATCTGTTTCCAGCATGGGAGTAAAATCATAGATTAAAAATAATGAATAGTTACTGTTTTGTTTTACAATTTAGAACATTAGTGGAGGATTACAGTACAGTCCACAAATAAAAATGCAGATAAGAATTCAATAAATAAAAATAAACTTACTGCAACAAAGGTCTTCCACTGGAGTTTATTGTAACAAGTATTAGGATTTCTGAAGAATTCTTGCAAACTCCAGAATCTACAGTATAAATTGTAATCTATAGTCAGTTTATGTTTTTCATTATCAATAACCATTTCTTCTTCCAAAGCATCTTTCAGTGTACTTGAATTATCAACACCAAATTCCGTTATATTTTCTAAATTGAATTCAGAGACTATATTAAGACCGGAGCGTTCAGAGAATGGAAAGAATTTTGCCAAAAAAAGTAGAATACGTCCACAGAAAACTGTATTTTGAGATCGAGAAAGTCTTCTTAATAAATCATTACACATTCTCAATAAATTATTTTTGCATGCCACGAAAAATAGTTCTTCCTTCCATATACTGACACCTTTTTCAATGTATGAGAATAATTGTTCACATTTATTTAGTGTGAGGGCGTCAAAGATATCGCCAAGTAATACAACAGGCATTGTTGGCGTAACCATAAGTCGCCTGCATGATTCTATGCAGAACGATACAAAATTTTCAAGAGTGTTATGATCCTCAGTAAGTAATTCAAGTAGCTTATCCCTAAATGCTTGGTCCATAGCTGCTTTTCTGTCAGTTTCGTCAGTGTTTTTGGAAAAAGAATCGATGAGGTCAATGTTGTTCGTTGCAAAGGCTTTAGAAAGTACATCCTGAAATCAATGAGTGTTTTTCAAAAATTTTGTCGATTTCAATTTCAAATATTTTTGTAGGTTAATAACCGTATCTTACTTTGTATTTCGTGCGGAGTTCTTCGAATCCTGGTTTGCTCGACATATTGGTCGTATTCGATGTTGTTATTACACTTTTAATTAATTGGCAATCACTATTAAATATTTATGAGATTTTTTTTTTTTTTTTCTTCAATATGGCGATCAAACTTCATTCGGAAGCTTATTTTAGCCAGAGTCGAGTCAGCCAAAGGCGACATAGTAACTTCATCTTGAGGTGTCGAGTTGCCATGATATTCCAGTGTAGAGGGATAGGAGCAGGGACTTTAGAAATAGGCGGTATAGGAGGAACTAGGGCAATATATACATATAGTAAAATATAGTAATGTAAAGAAGAAAAGATATTATAATAAAATATTATGGAAGGTTAGAAAAGAAATAAGAGCTTTAGTATATTTGAAATCAACAAAGGAAAGTATAGTGTAGGAGTCACAAGGGAGAGGAGCACGAAATTTTATAAGGAATTCATAAAGTGGTTTGGATTTGTATTTGACACATTCAAATAATGTATGTTCGATGTTTCCATTGGTATTGCAATGTTCACAAGCATCTGAGTCAACGACACCAATTCTCGATAAATGACTGGGTAAACTACAATGGCCAAATCTTAATCTCGATATGGTAGATGTTACTTTTTTTGGGAAATGAAACTTAGAAAACCAAGGTTTTAAATTAATTTTGATATGAAGACGACGATATCGTCCACCTTTTGATAAACAAGACTTTTCCCACTGGGAGTTCCAATCTTTTAAAAGATACTCCCGAGGCTTTTCTAGTAGGTCTTGAGTATACACTTTGTCAATATATGTATTACCCTGCCTTGCGGCCATAGCAGCTAAATCATCTACCAATTCATTTCCTTGGATGCCCGAATGGCCAGGAATCCATGCTAATGTGACTCGTAAATTTGAATCATGACATTCTTTTAATTTAAGTTTAACCTCAAGAGAAAGCGGACAAGGAGGTTTCTTTTTAAATGGATTTGATAAAAGAGACTGAAGAAAGCTCAATGAATCAGAAAATATATATGAATTCTCTATTTTATTGCAAATTATATATTTGACACATTCAAGGACAGCCATGCCTTCTCCAACAAAGTTTGAAGAAAGATGTGGATATTTATAAAGACGAAAATGACCTGACGAGAGTCTTAAGAAAGCAGCTCCTACGCTTTTTTCATCCGAGGAAACGGATTTAGACGCGTCAGTATAGAAATCTTCCGATTTAGGTTCTAAGTTTTTAATAAAGGAGGCTAATTTTGAGTTTGCCGAGCTTGATCCTTTTTGGATATCATCTATTGATAACTTGATATCGGGTACAAACATTAAAGTCTCGTAATCATATGAAAAAGTTGAGTGGCATTGAAATTTATGAATTGAACAACGTAGTTCTAAAAATCTTCTATAGCTAGAAACTAAGTAAGGGATTTTCCTGTTACGCCAGAAAGCATTTCGTCCATTAATAACTTCACAAAGATTTTGTAGTTTTAAAATTAAAGGGTGTCCATGATATTGTTGAATTTTAAATATAAATCTATCAGAAAGGTATTGTCTACGCAAAGATAGCGGCGGTTCAGAGCATTCTATTTGTAAAGCATTTATTGGAGTACTATTCATGGCTCCAATAACGATCCTGAGACTTTTATGTTGTAATAAATCTAATTTATGTAGAGGTTCTTTGTTTTCAAGACAAAAAGTTATGGAGCCAAAGTCTAATATACTACGTACCAAAGCATTATACATTAACCTAAGTACACCAGGATGAGACCCCCACCAAACGCCACTTACAGCTCTCATAATATTTATGTTTTTCTCACATTTTCTTACAATGTCGTTGATATGAGCGTTACCGTTCATACTAGAATCAAAAATGCGACCAAGAAATTTCGCCTCTTTAACCACTGGTATTCGTTCTCCATCAACAGAAATATTTACGGTGGGAACTTTTCTTTTCCGCGTAAAAACAACTATGAGACTTTTAGATTTAGATAACGAAAGATTTTGGGCAGAGAGCCAGGATGATAACTTGTTTAATGAATCGTTAAGAGTTTCCGCTGCTATTTTAATATCACGGTTAGCAGAGTAAACTAAGACATCATCTGCATATTGTAAGATGGAACAGGAAGGATCAACATTTAAATGGAGATCGAAAGTATAAATGTCATATAATAGAGGACTTAGAACAGAACCCTGAGGGATACCTTTCCAAACTTTTCTTATTTTGTCCTCAAAACCAGGTATATGTAAAGAAATAGTCCTTCCAGTATATAAATTAAAAATGAAATCAATAAATTTTAATGGTAATTTTAAATCCGACATTTTTTCTTTTAATTTAATTAAGTTTACATTATCATACGCGCTTTGAATATCTAAAAAGGCTCCCACAACCGATTCAGATTTCGAAAAAGACAAAAAAATGTCTGTTGCAAAAATGGCATGGCTATCGGACACACCTTTACCTCTTCTGAACCCATATTGAGAGCAAGGCAAAAGATTGTTATGTTCTACGTACCACTCAAATCTTTGTTTAATTAAATGTTCTGCTAATTTTACCAAAACAGATGATAACGCTACAGGTCTATAAGATAAAGGATTATTTGAATCTTTGTTAGGCTTTAATATAGGTATTATAATTTGATGTTTCCAGGAAGAAGGTATTATACCAGTGTCTATTATAGAATTAATTAAATTCAGTAAATATGATAGGGTTATAGGTTTTGAATTAATTAAGAAAGAGTAAGGAATACCATCACATCCTGGAGTGGAGTCTGATAACCGGTTCAATACTAATTGAAGTTCCGGCAAAGAAAATGAACACGCTAAGTTATTATTAATATTAGAGTTATCTGATATATAAGAGTATGTATAAGGCAATTGGTCAAACTTAGGAACCATAGTGGGTGCGATATTGTCCAAAAAAGGATTAATCCATTCTTGCGATGTATAATTTCTAGATGGGGCTATAAAAGAAGATCTAAACATTCTTATATTTTTCCAGATTAGGGAGGATGGCGAATCAGGCGAAAGCTTGGAACAAAATCTTTTCCATCCCTCTTTTTTCTTTTTCCGAAGAAGCCTTTTAGTGGCCGCTTCAACATTTTTATAAAATAAATAACTATGCATGGTCAAACATTGCTTATTAAGTTTTTCTGCATCATTTCTTTTATTGACAGCTTCTGTACATTCTTTGTCCCACCATGGGGGAGAAGATATTTTCTTATGGGCAACATTCTTTTTGGGGATATGTTTATCTGCAGCTGCTAAGTATGCCGTAATAAGGTTATCATACGCCTTGTTTATGTTGTTATAATCATCAAGAGTAGATAAACTTGGAAGGGACATAATTTTCGATTCGACTTCTTGACTAAACAGTTCCCAATCATAGTTATTTAATCTGAACTTAAATAACGGCGGTAGTGGATTAAAAGTGCCTGTTTTACCAGAGGGCAAGGAAATTAATAAGGGATAATGATCACTGCCACAGGACAGCGTTAAACATTCCCAGTTTAACAGTGAAGACAAACTGGCTGAACTAAGTGTAATATCAACATAACTTGGGGCTTGACCCGGAACTGGGCGACGAGTGGGGGACCCATCATTCAGAACACAAAGATTATGATCATTTATTATCTCCATTAAGCCATTTCCCATGCCATCATCGTTGGGTGCTCCCCATAAGAAGTGGTGAGCGTTGAAATCCCCTAGAACTACTATTGGTTTGGGTAATGATTGAATGATTTTGTCTAGTATAGGCAGAACAGATAAATCCTTTTCTGAAATGTACACAGATAGATATGTTACCTCACCTACTCGGGCAGCCACTGCTTGTAAAATATCCGAGTTAAAAGCTGGGATTGGCAAAGAAGAAAATCTGTGATTATTACGAATTAAAAGGGCTGTGCCACCATACCCATCATGTCTATCATGTCTGAGAATATTAAAACCGGCCATACGGAAATTGGAACCTGGAACTAACCAAGTTTCTGATATGGCTAGTAAAAAAATATTATGTGAATTAATTAAAGATATAATTTCATGTTTTTTAGGAACTATACTTTTACAGTTCCACTGGAGGACTCTGTCCATATTTAAAAATATTGAAAATTGATAGTGAAATATTATTTATAAGTGAAAGAGCAACATGTTCTGGTAGTTCTGAATTAGCAATAATATTTATAAGTGTGGATAACAATTTATTTAGTGTGTCAGAAGATGGCAACTGTGTATCCTTTTCTTTGTTGGATTGCAAAGCGGAACCTAGTTTACCTTGAGACTCATCAAATGAAATGCTGCGGATCAATGATTTATATTCTGATTTGTCATAACCCTTATTTAAAATAGATGCCTGTTTAGGCTTCTTTATAACAGTTTTTTTGTAAGAGACAGAATTTGAACTATCTACATCATTTAAACTTTGGGCAGATAGTGGAATAGATGATGTTATTTGTGAATATGATTTCTTTACAATAGGAAACAATTTAGAGGCTTCTTGGTATGATATGAGGTTTTGAGACATATGTTTTTTAATATTTGTTTGTCTACTAAACTCAGGGCAAGATTTGTTTGTAGCCATATGTTCACCTCTACAGTTAACACAAGAAAAAGTCTCAGTATTACAAGCCAGTCCGCTGTGCTCTCCACCACATTTATTACATCTAGGTTTGCTCCTGCATTGAACACGAGTGTGTCCAAAGCGACAACAATTGAAACATTGTACCGTTGGATAAATATACTGTTCAACTGGAATACTTGAAAAAAAGGAATACACTCTAGAGGGAAGAGACTGTCCGTCAAAAGTCAAGACCACAGTTTGAGTAGGAATCCATGAAGTTCCATCTGAGTTGACAGACTTCCTGTTTAATCTACGGGATTTGATAATTTGTCCATAGCCTTCTGGGATTTGCAGATTATCTACAATGTCCTCATGAGTCCACTCCTGAGGGATACCCTTTATCAAACCCATTTTACATATATTATATGTAGGAATCACTACATTATACAATGGATTCATAGACATGTTGGATATGAAAATATTGGCATCACTATGTGTTTTAAAAGTTATTGCCAGGCGATTACGACCTACTCGTTTAATTCCATCCTGTAATATATTACCAAGATTGCTTTTCTTTAGAAAATTTCCAAATTTAAGTGGGTGCAGTGATGTAGTACTATTAGAATCTGAGATTAAAGTAACATGGACCATATATGGGCCAGGATCCTGTTCAGTGTATTTTTTTCTGTAAACAGAGTCGGCCATTGGGGTCTCAGATGGTGTCATAGAAGGACTCGCTGAAGTAGGCTCTGGTGAGGTCTGTACAATTTGGCGAGGAGGCACTATAAGCTTATTTACGTTATTTGCAAGATTTCCCGCCAAAGCCTGCTGCAGCGGGCGCAACGAAAGTTGTTTGTCCGAGATCTTTGGTTTAAAAGAATTAACAAGTTGTTTCTTTTTTTGGGATTTCTTCGATTTAACGTTGACAAATTCAGATACATTGGAAAGGTCGAACTCATCACAGAAAAATATTGGTTGGCTAAACCTTGAGTTAGTCGTATCAGTTGTCTCCTCAGTAATATTCGGATCCGGGGGATCCGTTCCCGCCTCCAACTCCATACTATCTACGCTAAAGTACTAAAATATACAATTATAAACTAAACATATATACAGTTATAAACTAAAATATGCTACAATATCTACAGAATATCAAATTAAATTAATTAAAAAGGATATGAATTTTTTTATTGGCCCTCTTCTCAAGTTCCGTCCCAAATTTTTTGAAGGTTCCCGCCTCTCTCCTTATGAGATTTTATTGCGATATTTGTTTACACTTTAGATCTAACTTTTTTTATTGTGGAAAAGCAAAGGGAGTGAGCCATATTAAATCTAACGACATTCCTTCATTGAGAATTTTGGTCTCTGTGGCTGGGCTTAATGAGCGAAGTTGTGTTTTTTCTTAATTATTTAATGTTTCTTTAAATGAAAACATGTAGTAGTGTTAGTTTAATAATTGTTTATCACCTGTGAAAGTGCACAAAAAATATGTGATAATGAAATAAAGCCGAAAGTGGCTTCTCGGGTTCTACCAATGTTTTTTTTTTGTTTTCCTACCTAAGCTAGCCTTAAGAGGCTATTTCAGCGTAACCTTAAATAGTAGGAGAGCTCACGGGGCTTAAACCTGACGACGTTGCGAACACGAACCTTAGCAAGAGTCGTGCTTCGCAGAATCTACCACCGGATCGGAAACGCGGCGAGAAACTTAGTCGGCTGTGTCTGTGGGTGGCGCTCCCATGTTAAACAGCTTGTTTAACAGACCGTTGTGCCAGACTTTGTCGAACGCCTTCGCTATATCGAAGAAGAGGGCTCCTTTCGCTATGGGTTTCCGCCTATTCGCCCTATTAAGATGTGCTCTGTAAGGCGGTGCACTTGTTGGTCGCACGAGTGTTTGGCGCGGAACTCAAACTGCTCGTCGATCAGTATTTTATTAGACGCGACGAAGTTCCAGAGGCGTTTCCAAACGAGACACCCGATAAATGATTTAGAAATGAAACAAGCAACTTATATTTATAATATTATTTAACTGTATTTAAATGAACCTCTATAGACCTCTATTTATACGCTTTCAGCATTTTACGAAGTACTAAAGTACTCTGTAGGCCAGTTTCAAATTTTTAACTGGCGGACATATTTCAGCACATCTTAACCATTGGTTGATCTTATGCTGATCAAGCGTTGGCCAATCACAACCTGAGTTCAATGTACTGAATTGCAGCTGATGGCGATTAGTTTTGACAGCTGTGTACATTGAAATTAATTGTGTACTGTTATAGACACAAAGGTAATCTATAAGTTGCGTATCGCGATTCGTGATGTGTGGCGTCCTGTGTATTTATCATTAAATTTTTATTACATATCTTTTACACTTTATTTAATAAGTGATGAACCAATAGTTAAGTTATATCTAGTTAAGTCGTATCTTTAGTATAAATTGTATATAGTTTTCTTTGACGACCTCAAACTAAACGAAACATGGATCGCAACAATATGAGGTGAGAATATTTTGCTTTATCTTATTTAAGCGTTCCATCTACGATACGTATACATAGAAAACATTGAATTTAAGCTTCGTAACAAAGAACATTATAAAGTAACGTGAGTTCAAGTCAATAATTTACTAGTTAGAACTATGTAACGCCATTGTTCAAATTACAACCACAACAGTCTTATTGTTTATACCAATTAATACGATCGTGAAATAGGTACTAGTGATATTATACCATAACAAACATATTTGGTACCATCAAATGTAAATAGCACTGCATAATTATTTACAACATTTTAGTTAAGTAATTTTTGTTTTAATGGCGCCACGCGTAATAATAGTGAACATAAGTATTAAGTTATGCTCGTACTTTATCATGTGTTTACTTAAATTTACATAATAATATACGTTACAGAATAATAAAACTTCATTTGATTTGATTACAAATCAGTTGTTGGAAAGTATAAACAATATGTCCTTTAGTTTACACAAACAATAACCTCGGTTGTTATTGATAACAACAAGGAAGTAGATAAAATGTATCGATAGCCTGAGCGAAATTCATAAATTTTGCAGTAGGTTTGTAAATAATGAGTGGCAAACTGCTTTGAATATATTTTCAAAGAGTATAAATTTCTATTAATAAGGGATCCGCTTGTAATAATAATAATTTATTTACTACATTAACTCTTAAATCATGACCTAGAATACTATTTACATATTTAACAAATTGAGAGATTACGCAGATGGCATCAACAATATAATATTAACCAATGATCCTCACACTAGGTATAGCCTGTATAGTGAGGACCAAAAACTTGTGTATCAATGTACTCGTTTTTCTTTGAGTTAATGTTTATTACTGTAGTATAATTATCAAATTTCATATCAAAGTAAAAATGTTTTTAATTGTTTCTAAGGACAGCAGGTATACCTGTACATTACTGATCCAATATGATTGAAAATAACAAAATCAAAATTTGTTTCAAATCTAAATTACACTAAAGACACAAGAAGTGTTTATATATAAACAATTTCCAAACATTCCAATGAAATGAAAACCAGATAATTTTCCACTAAATATATTTTGTGAACCCTTTTTGTTTTCCGGGGTCAATTGTCTTGTGTGCGTAAAAAAAGAAAAAAAACTTCAATTTACGTTGCAATACATCTTCCATTAGCTTATAGTCTTAATTCAATTAAATTTATTGTAATAGGTCTGGCTGGTCTTTTACTAATGGCTTCTTACTAATAGTGTTTAATCTTTACAATGTGCTAGAGATGGATGTCTATAATAACATGTATTGACATTATTTTTACAAGCAGCTGCCCATCACAAGTCAAAACACTTGCAACCAGTTGCCTACTAGGCATCAACCTTTTTTGAGTATAGTTCATAGATAGATAATAGGCAAACATAGATTAAAAAGTTCGTAAACTCTACAATGCTGTTGAAAGTCTGTAAGCTACTTTATGCTGTTTTTATAAGGTTCCAGTAACTGCCAAATTCTAGGTAAGCTGTAAGTTCTCAGCTCATCCATATCACTACTAAATGTGTACGTTCAAAATAATTAATAATTTTTCTTTTTTTTTTTTCATGCAGCACTGGAATTATTTTTCACAGATCAAGTTATGTAAACAGCGGAACCCGTTCGTTGCCACACATGGGCAAACGTCACAACAGCAGTCACAGCCATAGTCATAGCCATAGCGGTCCTGCACACAGCCACAGTAATCATAACAGCAACTACAATGGCAATGGACACAGGCTTAGCCCTCCAAGTCAGCTGCACATCAGTCATTTCCACAATAATAATAATAATAATAATCAAAATACTCAGCATGATGATCTCATCAATTACATTTATGATTCGTGGAATAAGGTGATCTTAGTTATATGTTTATTTCCATAGCCTATTAAGGTAGACGAAAATTAAACAAAATTGTAGTTACAGTCATTTCCATACAAAGTAGTTGCTTCATCTCAAACATCCTTTGTTATTTAAAAGGGTAGAGACTATACAATATTTAATGCTTAACAACAAAATGAATTAAAAATATGAAATTGATAACATATGAATAAAATATATTTAATTAGCTACATCTTAAAGTCAAGTTCACTAAATTGTTCAAATAATATGCTCGAAATTATGCATAGCCTGCAAGACAGTCAGTATAAAATGGCCCACGGAGCTTAACATTATAGTCATCTTAACAGCTACTGTTGTATATAAATTGTAAAAAAATAAACAAGAAGAATTAAGAGGGAGAATGGTGGTTGAAAACATTAAATTCTTCTATGTGCCCTTTTCAACTCAGCAGTGTATTCTGAGCGACGTACGTCACCGCTACCACAATGGATCGTGGTTGGAGTGAAGCACGAACTCACGTCCTTCACTAGGAAAATCCAATTCAATATAACTACATATTTCAACCTTTAATATATTTTTAAAGAATCATCTGAGTACTTAAAGAATCACATCAGTGATATATTGCCAAACATAAAATGTTTATTCAATCAAGGACAGTCATTATATCAAGTGCTTAAACAAACCAAAAAAAGTTATTATACAATAATTATAAGTCGAAATGCAACTCGAAGAAATTGTTTTGTTTTATCGTTTATTGTCATTTGTTTTATGTCATTTAATTTCGCATTTCAGGTGACCCGTGATCTAGAACGTGGCGATGATGAGGCGAAGTACTACCATGACGTGATGACACCTCGTCACCTTGCCAACTTCAGGCCATTCAATCTTGATGAGTGGTGGGCGCGTCAGACCCACAATCGCAACAAGCATCGGTCTTAGTTCAATATACCACTGAGGCGTTTTCATACTCAGTACTTTTGAGATTTTATTGATGTGGCAACACAAAATCCATTGTGGCGTGTCTATGTTAGCATGTTTTTTACATTGATTTTAGGTATTCTGATTTATCGTTTTTGCTGAATTTAACAATTTTACACAACCTATATTTTTCGTTAAATTGCTACAAATTTTTTGGTAGCTAAAAACTACAAAGTTTAATTAAAATTTTATTTAAAGATATTTTGTGCTTGTTCAGTCTTAAAAATTATCAATGACGAGACAATAAAGGTCTACAGTCGAAAATAACATTTGATGATCAACCATGATGTTGAGAAGATAAATTGTTAATGACATGCCATGGTGTTGCCATATCTAAAAGTGTCTTCTTAGTACTGAGTCTGGGTCTCAGTTCAGCTCAAGTTCTCATGTGATGAGTGATATTGTTGAAGATTTTGACAGTATTTAGTGTAAGAATAAAAGCATTAATTCGTATCTCATATACATTTTCCAATGAGACATGACTATATTATAGTTGTCTTATCGATAGTATGAACGTGTTTTAAGTGTTTCCCTTCATCATAATGAACACGTTTCATTTAAAAGTAGTTTTTGAGCCACACAAGTGCAGAAATTAATAACTGTTAAGTAGATGTAATACGACCTAATAACTATTAAATATATATATTGTTATCGGGTCATATAAAATTACTATATTTAGTAATAAAGATAATTAGATTACTTAATAATGTTTGTATATTTGAAACAGTAGAAATTTTAATGTACTTAATAACTAATATAACAAAAGCAACAATGTTTAGTTGATGATGGGAAACTATGGTTTTAAAATAAATACATTTTCAAAGATTTAGGAAGTACATTAGGTGATGTAAATAATTTAGCGTGAGTTTGAATTTTTATTTATAATTAATATAAATATGATTAGTGTCATCGACGGTAGTTTCAGCTAGATTGCGTTTTAATTTTGACTTGTTGGGAGTTTCTGGTCACTTAATATGTGATCGAACTCGTCTTGTAGAGTAGAACATAACGTTGCGAATTTTTTAATGGAATGTTATCGAAAAAAGTTAACTGTAAACAATCTTAAGCTGTACTAAATTACATTCCAATGTTTTTCTTTATCTGTACTTTGAGCATTTGAAACTTGTAAATACGTTTTAAATGACAACGCCGCCAGATTATGGATTTGAAATAAAAAACCTTTTTACGATAATATATTTATTTATTTCCTTGAGTACCTACATAATAAATTCATGTATAATTTCTAAAATTTTGTTTCGTTTCAGTTTTTTTACTTACTTCGTAATGATAATACGTTCGCTGTTCGTACATGAGATTATAAGTGATATCAAGTCAGTATCCCTCTATATATTTCAACAAATGAATGGAAAGAAAAGACTATAGATATATGCGCAATTACATCAATTTCCAAAATAAATAAATAAATCTTTATGAAAAAAATACGTTAACAAATTTTAAAATTTGGTAGTAAAGAAAACTGGTTCTGTGGCGGGTCCTTTACCGACAGTACCAGCTGCAATGACCTGAACTTGATATTCGGTTGCCGGAGTCAAGTTTGTCAGTTCGAAACTTGTTCTCGTCCCTGTTGTTATATCCTGGAAATGCCAGATGCTCTGAATATTCTATTCTTAATCAGAACAGACGCGTATGCGGTCCGGCCTGACACAGAGAGTCTCAAATATATTAAGTGTATCATCACTGGTGGTAGGACCTCTTGTGAGAACGCACGGGTAAGTACCACCACCCCGCGTATTTCTGTCGTGAATCAGTAATGCGTTTCGGTTTGAAGGGCGGGGCAGCCGTTGTAACTGTACTGAGACCTTAGAACTTATATCTCAAGGTGGGTGGCGCATTTACCTTGTAGATGTCTATGGGCTCCAGTAACCCCAACACCAGGTGGGCTGTGACCTTGTCCACCCATCTAAGCAATAAAAAAAACAATAGCGGATAATTGTTTGCAAAAATATAAGACTACAAAAAATTGACGAGAGAATAAAGAGTACGTTATCACACAAATCCGTATTACAGAGTTTTTTGTATAAATTCGATCCTCAGAAAATTTTTCAGCAAAAAGCACAGCATCTGTTATACATAATTAATAAATACTCTATGTAATACTCTAATAGTTTTCGTATTAATGCGATTATTCATCAAGATGTCTTTTCAGCTAGATGTACATATTTATGTACCTACCTGAGGTTCAATGTTTTGTTGCTTAGGTTTCAAAAGCAAGTGGTAATGAGTTGGATCGTCTGTCCCTGGGATGTAGGAATACGACCATTCCAACTGAGCGCTGGTGTCCGTGACGTCTGACATATGGACGCTGTGCGGTGTGCGTGGTAATGCTAAAACGAAGATGATAGTTTTATATAATCCTTTTTCTAGAATGACCGATGATCGATCTGGTTTGGAGAGATTGGCGATGGGCAGCTTTTCTTGCTTTACCAGAACTGCTGGCTGCCGTCGAGGGTGCAGTCCGTATGAGAAGGTTTGCTAACAACTCCCGGAGCACCCGAGAAGGTGGTATTACAGCTCAAAAGCAGTTGCTTCGCGAATGCATCTAGCACAGTATCATAATCGACTGAGGGCCGACCGCGACCCTCTGAAGAAATTCATCGAGGTTTTTTTTTTTATCCTTACTTATCCTTACTTACCTTATTCGCTGGTAGCCTAAAGGGGTATTCGAGCTACGCCCGGACTGGTAGGTGAGCTCACGGGCTCTATCTGAGAGAATTTGCTAACATTAGCCCTAGTAAGAGCAGTGCTTCGGAGGATCTATCACTGGAAGAAACTAAAAGGCCAAATGTCACCTTAAACTTTTCGGCGGAATGGTGACCTGTGCTGTTAGTAGAGTTAGTATTAGTAGCTTCTAACATAATCGAGAGTTGATCAGGTGGATTGATAAGGATGTGCCTAGGTCGTCTACGATCATAGACTTCAGCGTAAGTAAGATCTAGGTTGATAGTTAACGGCAGCTACAATGTTTTCGATAGGATTGATATCATAAGCGTTTCGGCTTCTTTTTTCCTACCTATGCTGATATCCTTGAGAGGCTATTTCAGCTTCACCCTAACGTGTAGGTGAGCTCGCGGGGCTCAAACCCGAAGTGTTGCTTGCTAACACTGGTCCTAGCAAGAGCAGTGCTTCGTAGAATCTACCACCGGATCGGAAACGCGACCCACTGAGATCCGGCGAGAAACTCAGTGGGCTCTGTTTCGACACTGTCTCGATAACATTACCGAATGACATTTACGATGAACCAACACTCTGTATCTAATAAAATAAAATTCGGTATATAAAACGGTCTATCCATATTTTAGTCTATCCGTATTTATTAGAGATAATATACATATTATATCAAAACCTATCGAAATCTACCGTCAAACAAGGTGAAAGTTCCTTGCCTAAATGGTTTAATTATTTATTAAACAGTTATATAAAATACTTACGTCTGATTTTAACAGCGGTCGTCACTGAAGAAACAAGCTCTCCCGTTTTAAAGACACATGTGTATTTACCTTCTTCTGTAACGTTTGTTAGTGTCAGAACATGCTTTGACACTGTATTGTCTTCGGGAGTCAGCCATTCTGATCCTGTAGACGGTGAAAAATTACAATACTCATTGAGAAACTTTCTGGTTTAAGTAATTATTATTAACTAACAAGGACCAACTAAACTGTGACCATTTAATAAATAAATTTATAAATTAGTAGCTGTCCCGGCAGACTTCGTAGTGCCTCAGTCGATAAATAAAAGACCTAAACTTTTGTATAAAATAAACTTAATATAAAACAAACAAAAGGAATCCGTCCGACGGGGGACACATCAAAGGAAAAAGAAACTTAACGGCAAGCAGCGGTTTGGCTCTGCCCATGGCATTGCTGAAGTTCACGGGCGAGGGTAACCACTCACCATCAGGTGGGCCGTATGCTTGTCTCCCTACAACGGCAATAAAAGGAAAAAAAACTTGACTACGGTGCTAGCTTTCAAATAAAATCAGCCAATTTGTAAATTTTTATTTTTATTAAAATTAAATCTATTTACATTAGTCAACGCTACAACAGCCAAACAAAGCTTAAGTTTATAAGCAACCATCGAGCTTATCATTAAAGTATTTAGCCTTTCAACCTCAGCGTTACATACTAACCTGACTACTCAAAGATCACAAATCATCACAAATCTTTGAAGCGTCCGTGGAGTTAATAGTAGGTATATTATTATTATCTTTCTATGTATCTTACCAGTGTATTCGTAAATAGATGCGACTGTGTTGGGCTTCAAACCGTCAATAACATCACATAATAATAATATAATCTGTAAAATTATTAACAATAAAAGACAGAAATGTCTTTGAACTAGTCATGCACTCAGCTTTAAATATCATTCAAACTTGAATTTCATGTCTTAAAGTCGATAGCGGCATAGACGTTCTGATATCTATGGGATTTGTTAATAAGGTATTAGGTGAATCATGAGATCGTTGCGCGTAAAGAGTTCAAAAAGCCTTTGCCTTTTCCAGATTTTTAAAAGAATCACCTTTCTTCCATCTAATCGTAGGGGTCGGGGAGCCGGTTGCGGAGCATTTTAATGTTACGGTGCCTCCCCGAGCGACATATGCAATTGGAGGAGGTGGAAAGAGATGAGCGTCAGATGCTGCAGGACAAAAACAAGTTTTAAACAATGAGAAAAACTTCGTGAATTAAGTTGTTAATTTTTTTTGTCTTCTAAGGAAAAATAAATGTGTCGGTATCAAGTAATGGTTACAGTTGCTAATGAAAATCGGCAATGTCAGGGACGCATCCATACTATTGTCCTGCCTATTTCTGCCGTGAAGCAGTAATGCGTTTCGGTTTGAAGGGTGGGGCAGCCGTTGTAACTATACTGAGACCTTAAAACTTATATCTCAAGGTGGGTGGCGCATTTACGTTGTAGATGTCTATGGGCTCCAGTAACTACTTAACACCAGGTGGGCTGTGAGCTCGTCCACCCATCTAAGCAATAAAAAAATATAAAAAATATCGCCAAAGACTTATCCAAGCACTTCTAAAGATATGGCAAATAATAAAGCGCTTGAGAAACATTGTGGAGAAGCGTTTATTACAGCCAGATAACAAGTGGCAAAAATGATGTCGTTTAAGGTATACTGGAAATATATGAATTTACTGTATTATCGAAACTCACTCGACGTACTAGGTATAACTGATCATATATTTAAATTAAACGAGCATAAGTCTACAAGTAAAATTGACTTTAACAAATTTAAAGTCGCTAAGCTAACCTCTGCTGTGGTAAGAAATGAAAAAAGTATATGTCGTTTTTGGGCAAATTAAGTTGTTCTATGTATTATGATGCTATAGGTACTGAATCAATAAAGCTTAACTACTAATAGCTTTAAGTAAAACCCCAGAATTATCGGTAGCTTTAGACTAACACTTACATGGCGCACTTTCGACTAGCCCTTGCAGTAGCAGAATGCAAACCACCAATGAGGAAATTAATCCAGCTGGTTTATCCATATTTGTTCTGAAATATAATTTGAAGGGATTTCCATTAGCGCAACTATATTGTTCTGTATTAATCTGTTCGTTATGTATCGTGTAACGTTCCTAAATAAATGCATATAACGAAATTCTTAGACAACGGACGTTTTGGCTAGACTGCATTAGAATCTCTCTCTCTCTCCCCTTCTCTCTCTCTTTCTCTCTCCCTCTCTCTCTCTGTCTTCCCTCTCTCTCTCTCTTTCATCTTTTATAGGATCAGAGAAATATTGCCGGATCCATCAGTCCACATGTGGGGACTGTTTCGTAACAATAAGTATTTAGCGGACTCATAACTTCTATGGTACATATCCTTATTTGATTTAAAAATTTAACACTGGCCATCAATGTTTGAATTGATATTAAATATTCGCGCTATTTTAATACCCGTGCCGACTTACAATACGCCTTATCACCAGTCGATTATTAAAGCAGTGGCAGATGCCGAAGTGAAAATTGTGTGTTCTGCGATTATTAACTTTATGAAAATAGAAATATTAGCGACGGCATAAAAATAAAATTTAGAAAGAAAAAAAAATTGAGTTTGTCTCCATTTATGTTTTACAAAAACAACAAAATCCGCAGAGCGAAGTGTTTTTAATCGACCTGATGACCCCACTAATTACAACATGCAACTGTAGGTACGTTATAACATTGTTTAAAATTCTCGTTAGATAAATAGGTTAGGTATTAGGTTATCAATGTTGTTATTCGTTTAGGTAATAACACGTTTTAATTACGTTTGATGATGAATTTCTTATATAAACCATAGCAATGTTTTTACATATCGATAGGTTGGTTTTCAATAATTTAGACGAAACTATAATAACTAGAGGTCCCGCATAGTCGAAATTCGACTATAATCAATTGGAATTGTAAGTTTGTATACTATTATGTTTGTATTTTATACTTCTATAATCACAAATTTCGCCAAGAATATAAAAAAATATTAACATAGACAAACAATATTTAATCTATTCTTAATTTGACAATAAATAGTATGCATGCGTGTGTGCGTCAAATACATGGTATGTAGTGTGTGTAATATTTTCTTTATCGATTTAATGTATCTTTTATGCATTATTTTAAAAAAATATTAGCATTGTGCACTTCTTCTCTATATTCTCTATAAGTGCGGAAAATTTCATACTCCTCCATCCGCGCAATTTTCGTGAAAAGGGATACAAAGTTTTTGCTTCACGTATTAATATGTAGATAATTCAGTAGACGATGTTACAGTTTTAATACATGTATCTGCAAATTTCTTACAAATTGATTTCCATGTAGAATTAAGCAAATATGACAGCACACTATCGTATTTACGTATCTGGCAGAGGTAGGAGAACTAAGTCGTTCGGGCATTACTTAATTTACAACGTGATTCGAGTAATTGCGAAAGAAAACTAAAAAGGAAGAGTCTTATTGAAGTCGTGCGAAGATGGGAATCTTTTAATTAACACTCAAGCCACTTAGCTACTGACAAACAAGAGTGTACAGACTGTTTGATCATACGAAATCACCGTCACTCATGAAATTTAGTTATGCCAGAGGCTTTGGTTGGAGAGGTTGAAGAATCTGAAATAGCCTCTCAAGGCTATCAGCATAGGTAGGAAAAAAAAGAAACGCTGTGTTCATGCACAGTTTCTTGAAGTCTTTTTTGCCCCGTATCATCCGGATTTTCAATGAACTCCACTCCTCAGTGTTTCCTGAGCGCTATGACATGTCTTTTTTTGCGGAGAATACTCTGCGGTCGGTAGCGACTTGGCTGTGCCATTTAGTGGGGCATTACTAGCTCCACCCTAATTCGAACTTTACGACTGAATTCGTGAAATACTGACCAATACGATGTAAAAATAAATAGGATTTGATTATTTTAAGTAACTTGACAAAATTCGACCTGGTATAGTTGTTTGCCTCTTTACAATAACTGTTACATACGTTTAAGTACTTAGTACTGTTTTAGTTGGATTCAACAATTGGACTGTTCTGTATTAGTCTAACATTTAAATTATAAACAATAGTTTTTTGTTTATCTACGTAAACAATAAAAAAAAAGTACCTAATCCGTTTTGACACAATAAAACGAGAATTCATAAAAAAAATAACCACCTCTAACCTCTAAATGTGTTTGCTATACTTTTTAATGATATTTAATGTATAATAATTTAATTATATTCTGTTATTTTTAAAAACGTTATAATTGTTGTAAGTAGCGCTCACCTCTTATCTTCTGAGATTCAAGCACAAATGAAGCGTGACAATATTATATACTTATATGTATATTTAACAGACTACTTAAGTACGTTCTAGAAAATAATCTTTACTAGAGGTCCCGTAGTAGTCGAAATTCGACTATAATTAATTGGAATTGTAAGTTTGTACACTATTATGATTGTATTTTATACTTCTAGAATCACAAATTTCGCCAAGACTACACTATAAATAATATTAACAAAGACGAACAATATTTAATCTCAATTTGACAACAGACGTCAAGAACAAAAGTTTGACAATAAATAGTATGCATGCGTGTGTGCGTCAAATACATGATATGTAGTGTGCGTAATGTTTTCTTTATTGATTTAATGTATCTTTTATGCATTATTTTAAAAAGATATTAGCATTGTACACTTCTTCTCTATATTCTCTACAAGTGTGGAAAAATTCATACTCCGTCCGCGCAATTTTCGTAAAAAGGGATACAAAGTTTTTGCTTCACGTATTAATATATAGATAATTTACTTTGAACAGACTTTTTGTATGCGTTACATTTATTTTGTGATGAAATTTAATAACGTTAATAAATATTCGAGTATGTACGCTTTTTGTTTACGTTTAACAACTTTTAATTATGTTTTAATGAAATAAACACTCGTTTGTTTTGGGACTGATAGGTATTGCGTATATCGGAAAATATGTCAAGGTTTATAAATAACAGCGTGCTAAGAGAAAACAAATACTTATGAAACGCTTATTAAAAAGCCCGTAAATAAGTTTGATTGTTATTGTTAGGTAATCATGAAAAAGACATGACGCTCAATTAATGATTCCTCAATTGATAACCTTTCTAATATATTTTAAAACTTGTATTACTGGTGGTAGGACCTCTTGTGAGTCCGCATGGGTAGGTACCACCACCCTACCTATTATCTCAAGGTGGGTGGCGCATTTACGTTGTAGATGTCTATGGGCTCCAGTAACCCCTTAACACCAGGTGGGCTGTGAGCTCGTCCAACCATCAAAGCAATAAAATAAAAAAGTGAGAACGTGTTATGAGCTTCTTCGGACACATGCGGTCTCCCAGACATGAATTAGCCTTAAACTTAAATTCATTTTGGATTTTGTTAAAAACAAGAAGGCATATAATGTGGTGGTTTGAAGCGGTATAAACCACACGTTTGTAATAAGCGACATTTCATAATACATTATGGAGCAGCACTCAACTCAACTGTGTTTGAGGAATTCATATCGCGTACTATGGTCGTATGTCAAACAAAGTGTCTTGATACAAAGCGCTCGTGTTTATGAACTGGGGGTTGTCACAAATGCGTACAGTCAGAAAATTAAATTCATTATACCATTTTTTTTGTACAATCCCTTTATATAAATACCTTATACGTGCTCATGAACTACCTTCACGCTTTCCAACCCTCAAAATTTATTCATTTATATGGCGTTTATTAAACTACCATCTCGTCCGTTTCTATCTCTAAGCGATTATAGATCAGATATTAAGCTGACCTTGTAATCTACAATCTAAAAAATATATTTTATTGTAGTCGATTTGGACAACCCTATATAGTGCAGACCGCGCTTGGAGGCTTATACACAAGTTACTGTCCCTAATGAGTTTAGAGTTCGCGTTTTTAACAACAAGATTACGAGATGATTTTTTTGTTCTCTGGCTATACTGATGACAAATGGCAACATGCAATTTTTTTTAAATTGTCTTTACCTTTTTCTAGCCTGATGGGAAATCGTCTAAACAGGAGTTCTTCCTTAAAATTTAAGGATCATGATTATTGTAAATATTACTTTATCAGTTTTCTTTACGTTTTGAAGTTGAGGTGACCAATGGGTGTGACGTCATTTTAACTGTATCGAGTGATGAGATTGTCGGGGCATTCGAATATTGCAGGCGGATAATAGTTTTTCTAATTAAATACCCACGTACCTATAAGACTTCCACGGCAAAGCATCATGTAATAAACATGATGCTTTGCCGTGTAATTTTTATTACATTTAACATCATGTAATAAAAATTAATCCCCAAAACAGCTTGAGCTCATGTCTCAAGGTGGGCGACAGCATTAATGTTATGTTGTCTACTAGTTCCGGTAAGCACTTAGCATCAGTTGGGTCTTCAGGTCTGTCCTTCAAGAGCCATATAAACATTTTATTAGAATCGAACTATACGTTTTTTTTAATGCGACATCGTTTCAGTACACGATACTAAATACTAAACAGAAATTTGAAATTAATTGTACTATTTGGTCGTGCGCGATGGTAACAAAAGATGACTGGATTATCTCATACAACTCAATATAACTATATTTATGGAATGTATGGTACAAAATATTGAGCGAAACCTCCAGATAGACACAGAGCTTTCAGACTTCGTAAAGATTATCCGAAAAGTTACTTAATACTCTAAACTATAAGTTTCTGCTTCGTAATATTTCTTCTAATGTGATGTAACAATAGAGTCACCTTTCTGTGGATAGTATATTAAACATTTAAAAACAGTCGTTTTTTTCTCTAAAAATGGTCACCATTAAAAGTCCCGTAAGATAAAATGAAGTCATGAAAATATCTGTCGTATATTTTGCTCTTCATTAGTGCCCGACCGCGTAGAGCCCTCCGTTTAAAAAAGCTTCAAAGAATAAGCTTGTTCATTGCCAGCCTCATTAGGTAGTTATTTTCAGTTCCCGGATAAAATGTCTTTTCGATTTGTTTCCATATTGTAATAGCACATTAATATGAAGTAATAATAAATTATGCAATCAATTCTAACAATGAACGTAAAACTAAAAAACTTAATAAACAATAATAATAATAATAATAATATTTTTTTTTTGCTTAGATGGGTGGACGAGCTCACACACTACCTGGTGTTAAGTGGTTACTGGAGCCCATAGACATTTACAACGTAAATGCGTCATCCACCTTGAGATATAAGTTCTAAGATCTCAGTATAGTTACAACGGCTGCCCTACCCTTCAAACCGAAACGCATTACTGCTTCACGGCAGAAATAGGCAGGGCGGTGGTACCTACCCGTGCGGACTCACAAGAGGTCCTACCACCAGTAAAGATAAAATAATAATAATTTAATAACTAAAATATATTATTATTAAAATGAGTCCCTTTAGGCAAGGTTCCGAAGATACTGGCAGCGTTCCCCCTTTGAATAGCTAAGACTAATTCTCTATCTATCTTTTTTTTTCTTTTTTTTCTTCGGTCTCCTGTGATGTCGACTAACCTTTTTGCTATTTCCTTAAAAAGCCTTATAGCGCTAGGACCCCACGGAAAAATAAAATAATTATCTAATGTGGGTTAATATAGTGAATAGATAGATTAATTTGGCTTTTTACGTACAGGTTGTTAAAGTTGGGAAAAGAAAACATTTAAATCTTTGCAAGAATATTTTTATTTGCTTTATAACTTTAAACAAAAGAGGCCATTGTCGTCGGGTTCTTCCATTTTATATTTTTTTGTTTTATTATGCTCCATTAAAAAAATACACTACATTTAGTTAGGTAAGTATATCGGAATCCATTTGACAAGGCATTGTCATTTTACAATACATTTATTTATTAGGTATTGAACTAATGTCAAGAATTACATTAGTCTTGATTTTACAGTCGTATGTACTTTAAAGTTTCACAGATCCATACAGAATTCAAATTTAATTTTTTTTCGTTCTAAACCAGCTATAGTTAATTATGGTACAATGTGTTTTGTTGGTACCTACGAAAATCTATGTATTCTAATAAATAGTAATAGTAAAGAAGCATTAACATAAACTGTGTTGAAAACAATCCTAATTCGTAAAGTAGAAAGAGGTAAACAACCTTACCGAAATAATTTAAAAATATATATAATAGTTAAAATCTGTTTGTAAATTACGCACGGCTAGCACAAATGTATGAAAACAGTTAATTAAACAAACGAAATTATAATTCACAACAGAACACTGCTTCAGCTGAACGTCCTTAACCTCACTTAAAATTGGCAATGAAACGACATCATTAAATTTTTCCTTTCAAGGATCCGGCTAGGTCTAATTATGTAGGTGTTTGTCGAGATATTTAAGCGCGTCCAACTTTGTATGAAGTTTACTTGGAGCCTCGAACAACGTAAACAATCCCTTTGCGAGCCCTCGGACAAACATCAAAGGACTCCTTCGGACGATGCTCCGCAAAGTTATTCTTTGCTTTCATCTTGAATCGCACCAGAGAAACACTCCATGCTATTGTGACGCATTAAATATATAATAATCTAGAATTCGCAACGAATCATATATTACGTGGTGAGTATAATTTCAATTTAGTTTAACAGATTTACCTTCAAGAATTAATCGAACTGAAATTATTTTGTTATTGAGTGTAAAATTTAAAGGGTGCGCATCACTCTTTTTATGTAACCTTGTATCGAAATCTTTAGATTGAACATCTTAGTCTAGAAAATCTAGAAAATAGTAAATTTTTAACATCAGTTCAATATTACATAATATTAAAAATACTTTTACGGTTTTCATTGTATTCCATTAGGTTTTGGCATTACATTCAAATGATGACGAATGAATAACAGCTTACCGACAAATCAAGCGTAGGTAACGGTAAAATCAAAACATTTGACCGTAAAAGTAGCTTTAATTAGATCTTAGACTCGTGAAAGTCGAAGAAAATCGTATAGTACGTAATAAAATACGGGCTTAAGCTTCGGCCGTGGCTTGCGATTGAGCAGTACCGACGCTGGTTGTTGTGGAGACAGCGTCGGGATCCGATTCGCGAACGCCCAACCATGGGAGACGTTTTGTGAGCTCGGCCCTGTCAGAAGAAAGCAATAGGTATATAGGTAGATACTAGTAATAGGACGTCTTGTGATTCCGCACGGATAGGTATCACCACCCTGACTATTTCTGCTGTGAAGCAGTAATGCGTTTCGGTTTGAAGCGTGGTGCAGCCGTTGTACTGTTAATACTTAGAATTCATGTCTCAAGGTTGGTGGCGGCATTTACGTTGTAGATGTCTATGGGCTCCGGTAACCATTTAACACCAGGTGTGCTGTGAGCTCGTCCGCCAATCGAAGTAATAAAAAAAGAAGGTATTACTAGCTCAAAAATTAGAACGATTAGAATTCGAGGGTATTTGTTTTCTTCCATTCATTAACAGATGATAATACCACATGGTAGTTAGTGGTTATCGTTGCTTAAGGATGTCAGCTATGCCTGGTTGATGAATCTCCTCAAAACTCGTTTCAGGACGGAAGTATGTAGTCCATTGAAAGTGAATTTTTTGTGGCTTCAGTTTTTCTACAAACTGCTGCTCCTACCCTCCAACAGTACCTACTTTATCTTCCTACTTAGCCTCCTTTCTAATTACTATTATGAAGTGTTCTGTAGGTTGGGTGTGTTGTGAATCCATATGGTTCATAGCGCCTGTACTATTTCTGCCGCAAACTAATAAGCTAACTTGATTGATAGGCTAGCCGTAATCCTAACTAGGACTTCGCCACTCAAGCCATTTACCGTGATCAGCTCGTCTTCTCATCTAATTAAGGTGTTTAATAGTATACTGAAGAAGCATTGCTTAATATAAAATACCAAAATAAATAGTTGACGCATAATGAATTTACAAACCTGTATCTTGGATGGTTAATGGCGTAAACCCATGGATCTATGCAAGACACCACCTTACAGCATACCGCTGGTACCATTGTGGCTATGGGCGTCAGTAAATTCCTGAAAATAATTCATATATTTAGATTTCATGCAATATAATGTAACAGTTAGATTTTTTAAATTTTTGATTAACACTCTCATATCTTATTAGCCGAATCGGATGTACATATACTCGTAGAATGTTAATGGTGGCGGGGCGTACTCTGAGCCCGCTCGTATAGGATCCAACGTTCAGTACATTTGTTTTTTTTTTCCTACCTATGCTGATAGCCTTGAGAGGCTATTTCAGCTTCGCCCTAACGTTTGTAGGTGATCTAGCGGGGCTTAAACCAGAGGGTTGCTAACGCTGACCCCAGCAAGATAGCAAGAGCAGTGCTTCGCAGAATCTACCACCGGATCGGAAACGCGACCCCCTGAGAAGATCCGGCGAGAAACTCAGTGGGCTGTGTCTGTGGGTTATATCGCTCGTCGAGCCCTTCGTCGCAGGCGACGGGTTCGACGAGGACGGTGACCGGTGCTTGTGGTGCCTAAAAGCACCGTTAATGGATCAGGAGGATCCGTAATGACGTGCTTTGGGCGACGTCGACGGTTTACCATTCGGTCTACTGGGTCGGGTATGTAGTTTCCAGCGGCTACGATGAGAGGGTTCTCATGTCGTGCCGCCTTCTCAAAATGGCGCGTACATTTGTGACGAAGCAATAATGCGTTTCAGTTGGAAGCGTGCGACAGGCGACAACCGTATTTTTTTATTGCTTAGATGACTTACTGCCCACCTTGAATAATGAGTCTTAATTCTATAGTACAACGGTTGAAACCGGAATGCATTACTGCATCGCGACACAAAAAGGCTGGATGTTTATACATTTCCTTGGGGTACAATCACGAGTAGCTACGTAAAATATACTTTTAGCGGGATTGATTTGTATTAGACGATGTTATTCCGTCATTGTGGAAGTCATTCGACAATATGTGTTAAGTACGTGTATTTCATTAGAAAAAGTAGTGCCTGATTTTTAGGGTTGCAACAAAGGCACAATCGTACGATACGAGAACACCGGGCGTCTTATCCTTAAGGACCTGTGCACACCACGATTTATAATCGCGCCGTCGACGCTCGTTTCTAAAACGCTTTTCGGCGATTTCGACGACGACGCTTTTAAAACATTTCAAACGCGTATTTGAATTTATATAGGCGTGCAAATGTCTACAGGCTGCTTCTGACTTGCGTGCTTATCGCGTTTGTGTCGCTACAAACGCGCGTCGACGGCGCGTTTAAAAAACGTGGTGTGCACAGGCCCTTAACTACGGAAACGCTATATCAAGTAATTGAGACTTCGATCTGACGCAGCTACTTAAAGGTGCACGAATTAATACACTCTACTCTCGACTTACCGCAATGGAAATTTCATTCATTCCAATGCAGATTTTAAAACAAACAGCTTGTTTAAAATGCAATTTCAGACATTCAGTGTAATGAAAATAAAAAAAATGTCTGCAATTCACACGCGGTAGAAGTGAAACCTTCCAAAATTAAAATACAATTATCCTAAACGTCTTAAGTATATGTAAAATTTTGTCATTAGTAAGTAATTGTAAGGTAGCGCCCTCTGTGAATTGATATTTTAATTTCACGTATAATCCTAAATTAAAATTCACTACAAGAGCTTTCATACACACGTTAGTATTAAAAAATCTCACAGATGGCGCTGTATTAAATAGTATGTATATTTCTGTCTCATTCTTTGCTGGCTTCATCCTACACATTTTCCGTTGCATTCGGTTTGAAATCACAACGATTCTAAAGAAATTTTCACTTCAATAAATATAAGACCATATATATATATACGGACCTGTCTCCAAATGCCCCGGTCATAGTGACGAATGCATAAGGTGTCCACGCACAAACAAATAGGAAGAATATGGTGAAGGCGACCTTAGCTATTCTGATCTCCACACTCCTGCTGGCGTCTTCTTTATTTGCCGCCAATGACTTCACATTCATCTTCTTGGCCTGCTCTTGTAGCATGCGTTCATGTAGACGAACCTAACGAAACAATTACACGCATTCATTATTATTCTTATTGTGTAAATGTAACAAAATCAAAATGTTTCAACTCGCTCGTACTGAAAATAAAATTACAGATTGGTTCTGTTGCGCAACAGTGACGCGTCGCGGTTTTTTCGATTATATCTTCTCGTGAAGTTAGAGTTACGCTACTCGTGATGTTTTGTCTAAAACTTCCGATTGTCGGTACCACTAAATTTTCAAACTGCTCATTTGCTTAAAGACAGCTGCATTGATCACACAATCGAAGCATTAGCTAAAATATGGGCTTTAAATTTAATAGTAAAAATAAATATATCATATCGTATTTTTTTTATTGCGCATATGGGTGGACGAGCTTACAGCCCACCTGGTGTTAAGTGGTTACCGGAACCCATAGACATCTACAACGTAAATACGCCACCCACCTTGAGATTTAAGTTCTAAGGTCTTAAGTATAGTTACAGTCGCTGCCCCAGCCTTCAAACCGAAACGCATTACTGCTTCACGGCAGAAATAGGCAGGGTGGTGGTAACTACATGCGCGGACTCGCAAGAGGTCCTACCACCAGTAATTGCGTTCGATTAAACCAATCACCGATTGCCTTGATTATTGAGGCCGTAACTCGCTCGTGTTTACAATTTAAAAACACCACTTTATATCGCAGAAAAACAAACAAACAACAACATCAGCTCAAATTCTCTTTGATGTATACGAAACAAATTAATTGCGTTCGAAAGGTTTTATTCAAAGAGGTGGAATGATATTAAACAACCGATTGTTTATGAAATTTGTTAAAATTTTACCCGAATGCTGATATTGTGGTCTTTATCGCAGAGGCTCGCTTTTAATTTTTATGAATTTTGAATTTAACGTCATAAATATTGAATTTGAGACGTAAGTTTTGTTATAAATTACAGAAGACGCACTGCGTAACTCAAATATGATTTTTTTGAACAGCCAAACATAAAACTGATTGTCTTCTAAGGATTTTGTCAGACGTGCATATGTGATTTTTCTATAAATTGGAGGGAATGCTTAAAAATAGCTCTATAAATATATTTTTAAAGTCAGAACTGTATTGTATAAAGGGTGTCCCGTCCTTCAAACCGGTATGCATGTCTGTAGCAACGCAGACAGGCAGAAATTTGGTACCTACATTTGTGGGCTTACAATACGCCTTATCACCAATATAAGTCAGTTGGCGACTGCAGTACGCTGCCATAATACTCACAAAACGCTAATGCCTATTCTCCGGTGAACCCTTTAGTAGCTTTTACGACACTCACGAGAAAAACATTTGGTGGTTAAATTCAAAGCTGAACGGTTGATAGAAATGTATTGTCCATTACAATAGTATCAATCAATTTTTTTTCTATACTACGTAAATTCATTGGGGCGTAGTTTGTGACTTATTACCAGATTCCAAGGCCTCATCACAGCCATCGACAAAATATCGGGATTTTGTGCATTCAAACGCAAATGAGTAGATTCTTACAACGCCCGCTTGGTAAAGTTCGGATTTTCCACGCTTAAATGGACCGGAGAGAATTATATTAAGAGAAAATTCTAGAAGGTTTTATTATTTCGAATGTTTTCTTTCTATTCAGAAACTTGTGCGAGTCTTGTGAATTTCTCGTATTGATGTTGAATTGTGAAAAAGCTGAGCTGTATAAATAAAATCTAGTACATATTCCCTTTGATTTTTGAGAAGCATAGACATAGTTAAGACTACTATTACCTTTTAATCTCATGTTTATAATTTTAGTTTTATAAGACGGACGGTGATCAGGAAAACTGTAAATTATTCGAAACAGTGGAAATACAAATCAATGTATATTTGTTTGTCCTTTATGCGTTCCTGAACCATTCATCCGATTGAGTTGAAACTTTGTACAGCTCCTATTGACATTTTGCGGAAGCTGTCTGTAATTGAAGTTCGATATGTGGCGCGTTCGTTTCTATTGTCGGGTATACAGCATATAAGTTTATATCAGGATTAATTAGTTTACTATCAAACTCTTTTTTTATAATTTTGTTGAATTTGTTTGATGCAATTTGAAGATCAATACAATTTGTTTTTGTGTCTATTGGTTCCAGCATTACGTGAATATTACTCCACTGATCTTGATGATTTAGTTGTGTTCGAAAATTTACGAAAATTGTATTTCAATATTAGAATGTATGTTAATTAAATTGTAAAGAAAAAAAGTCTACGACTCACGAAGACCGAAGAAAATACGGTCATTATACGGTAAATTTGTTCGCATGGTTTTGGAAGAATTATTCGGAAACAAAAGTAATTATTGTCCATTAATTATAGAAAATATATCTGATAAATAAATTATTTCAAAGCTATTTTTTCTAATGCACTCATACTTGGAGACATGACACAATTTTGCCGTGATTGTCTTATCATTTACATTTCCGATCATGTTATGAAATATTTAATTATCACCGGCATACAGACGTCAAATATTGCAGACAGATCGCCAGTAAAGCATTTAAATAAATATTAAAATGTTATTTCAACGCGAGTAATGAATAATTCGTAAAAACCATAGTGCTAATCTATAATTGATAATAGATGAAACATTCCGATAGAGGCACCCGTCACGTGCGGACGTGCTCATCGTCCACTCGATCGCCCGGTCTTTGTTCGCCCGGCTTTTGTTAGCCCGGCCATTGTTCGCGCGGCCTGTGTTTGTGGTACATCTGCCGACTAAGTGCTCTTTCTGGAAGTTTTTATTTGTTTTGTTTCCTTTTGTTGTTTCTGTGTTCGTGGTACATCTGCCGACAAAGTGGTTTCCTGCAAGTATTTATTTGTTTTGTTTCTTTTCGTAATTTCTGTTTTGTTGTGCTTTTTCTTTGTCCTGTAGTAATCGCGCCGCATTGCCACCTGTGTTCAATAGAACCGCTCAGGTCCGAGAAGTTGGGGCCTCGCCGCAAGGCGAGTGTTTTCAAGACCCGGGGCCGCCCCACCTGGGTACTCAGCGATCATGGACGCTGTATTCGCGGAATTCCTCCGACTTCGCCACCCACAGCTCGCCTCGGAGTTTTTGGCCTTCAAGGCCAATCACACTGCGAGCCCTCTCGAGGACTCCGCCGCGCTCGCTGCTCCTGCGTCGCCTGTACCTGCGTGCAGAGCTTCTGCATTGAGCACCGCAGCCTCTGTCGTGCCTGCCGCTCCCGTGTCGCCTATACTGGCGAGAAAAGCTGCTGCGTCGTCCGCCGTGACCATCGTTTCAGCTGAGCGATCATCCGCGGCCTCCGTCGCGCCCTCTAAAACACCTACACTTGCTCGTAGGTCGCCTGCACCCGCCTCCTCGTGCTCCGACTCTGACTCGGACATGGAGGTCGACCTCGCCCCCGCCTCATCGACGGATGGATTCACCCTGGTACAGAAGGGTAAGAAGCGTGCCGCGGAGTCTCGAGCTCCCGCGGCCGCTAAAATTAGCAAAGCCGTGAACGCGTCGCGCCCCCGCCCTCAGACTCCCGTTGCGCCCCCAGCCCGTGCCACTCCGTCGCCGCGTCCGGTGGCACAAAATAAAACCCAGACCCCTCCCCCGGTTATCCTTCAGGAGAAGGCAGCTTGGGATCGAGTTTGCCTGGCCCTTAAGGCCAAAAATATAAATTTCACGAATGCCCGTAACCTCGCGAACGGCATTCAAATTAAGGTTCAAACACCCGACGACCATAGGGCCCTCTCTTCTTACCTCCGTAAGGAGCGTATAAGTTTCCATACGTATACGCTCCAGGAGGAGCGCGAACACCGCGTTGTAATACGCGGAATCCCTAAAGAGTTAGATGTAGAGCTCGTAAAAGCCGACCTGTTAGAACAAGGCCTACCAGTGAATTCTGTGCACCGTATGCACACCGGTCGCGGTAGGGAGCCATATAATATGGTTCTAGTCGCTCTCCAGCCTACCCCCGAGGGTAAGAAAATCTTTAACACACAGACCGTCTGTAGGCTCTCTGGTATCGCTGTCGAAGCCCCCCATAAAAAAGGCACTCCTAGCCAGTGCCATAACTGTCAATTGTACGGGCACTCTTCCCGTAACTGTCACGCGCGCCCCCGATGTGTTAAGTGTTTGGGCGATCACGCCACGGCCCTCTGCGCTCGCGACCAAAAAACCGCGACGGAACCGCCTAGCTGCGTCCTGTGTCGAACACAGGGTCACCCCGCGAATTACCGTGGTTGCCCCCGAGCCCCTAAAATAAATCGCCGCGTCGCCCGCCAAAACCGCCTCCGAGCTTCCGGCCCAGACATCAAAGCCTCGGCACCCTCTGCGTCGCAGGCTAAGCCAGCGTTCGTTCCGGCGGCGGTGCCCAGTGTCTCGGCCTGGGCAAAACCGCTGCCGTACACGAACACGGCTACAACTCCCTCCTCCGCGATTCGTCCCGCCCCCGCGACTCGTCCCTCTCCCGCGACTTGCCCTCCGACCGCGTCCGACAATCTCGCTTTAGCGATCGACTTCTTTCAGTCGATCAACTTTGAGCGCGTTAACGCTTTGGGCGACGCCATTCGCGCTGCCTCCACTGCACAACACTTTATCGCCGTTGTGCAGGAATACGCCGACGTATACGCGTCATTAAATACGTACGTCCTCCCCTCACTCCGCCGGTAATCAATGGCGTATATAAGTAGAATAAAGCCCCTATCCGTAACGATAGGATTTTTTAACGCTTACGGTCTCGCAAATCAACGTGATCAGGTTTCTGACTTTCTGCGTGACCACCAAATTGATATCTTTTTAGTGCAGGAGACCCTACTTAAGCCCGCGCGCCGTGACCCTAAAATCGCGAACTATAACATGGTCAGGAACGACAGGCTCTCTGCCCGTGGTGGTGGTACCGTCATTTACTATAGAAGAGCCCTGCATTGCGTCCCGCTCGATCCTCCCGCGCTCGCTAATATCGAAGCATCAGTGTGCCGAATCTCACTGACGGGACACGCGCCGATCGTTATCGCGTCCGTTTATCTTCCACCGGATAAGATCGTTCTAAGCAGTGATATCGAGGCGCTGCTCGGTATGGGGAGCTCTGTCATTCTGGCGGGTGACCTAAATTGTAAACACATCAGGTGGAACTCACACACCACAACCCCGAATGGCAGGCGGCTTGACGCGTTAGTCGATGATCTCGCCTTCGATATCGTCGCTCCGCTAACCCCGACTCACTACCCGCTAAATATCGCGCATCGCCCGGATATACTCGACATAGCGTTATTAAAAAACGTAACTCTGCGCTTACACTCGATCGAAGTAGTTTCAGAGTTAGATTCAGACCACCGTCCCGTCGTTATGAAGCTCGGTCGCGCTCCCGATTCCGTTCCCGTCACGAGGACTGTGGTGGATTGGCACACGCTGGGCATCAGCCTGGCTGAATCTGATCCACCATCGCTTCCGTTTAGTCCGGACTCTATCCCGTCTCCTCAGGATACCGCTGAAGCCATAGACATCGTAACGTCACACATCACCTCGACATTAGATAGGTCATCGAAGCAAGTTGTAGCGGAGGACTTCCTTCACCGCTTCAAATTGCCCGACGATATTAGGGAACTCCTTAGAGCTAAGAACGCCTCGATCCGTGCGTACGATAGGTATCCTACCGCGGAAAATCGTATTCGAATGCGTGCCCTACAACGCGACGTAAAGTCTCGCATCACCGAAGTCCGAGATGCCAGATGGTCTGATTTCTTAGAAGGACTCGCGCCCTCTCAAAGGTCTTACTACCGCTTAGCTCGTACTCTCAAATCGGATACGGTAGTAACTATGCCCCCCCTCGTAGGCCCCTCAGGCCGACTCGCGGCGTTCGATGATGACGAAAAAGCAGAGCTGCTGGCCGATACATTGCAAACCCAGTGCACGCCCAGCACTCAATCCGTGGACCCTGTTCATGTAGAATTAGTAGACAGTGAGGTAGAACGCAGAGCCTCCTTGCCACCCTCTGATGCGTTACCACCCGTCACCCCGATGGAAGTTAAAGACTTGATCAAAGACCTACGTCCTCGCAAGGCTCCCGGTTCCGACGGTATATCCAACCGCGTTATTAAACTTCTACCCGTCCAACTCATCGTGATGTTGGCATCTATTTTCAATGCCGCTATGGCGAACTGTATCTTTCCCGCGGTGTGGAAAGAAGCGGACGTTATCGGCATACATAAACCCGGTAAACCAAAAAATCATCCGACGAGCTACCGCCCGATTAGCCTCCTCATGTCTCTAGGCAAACTGTATGAGCGTCTGCTCTACAAACGCCTCAGAGACTTCGTCTCATCCAAGGGCATTCTTATCGATGAACAATTCGGATTCCGTACAAATCACTCATGCGTTCAACAGGTGCACCGCCTCACGGAGCACATTCTTGTGGGGCTTAATCGACCAAAACCGTTATACACGGGAGCTCTCTTCTTCGACGTCGCAAAAGCGTTCGACAAAGTCTGGCACAATGGTTTGATTTTCAAACTATTCAACATGGGCGTGCCGGATAGTCTCGTGCTCATCATACGGGACTTCTTGTCGAACCGCTCTTTTCGATATCGAGTCGAGGGAACCCGCTCCTCCCCACGACCTCTCACAGCTGGAGTCCCGCAAGGCTCTGTCCTCTCACCCCTCCTATTTAGCTTATTCGTCAACGATATTCCCCGGTCGCCGCCGACCCATTTAGCTTTATTCGCCGACGACACGACTGTTTACTATTCTAGTAGAAATAAGTCCCTAATCGCGAAGAAGCTTCAGAGCGCAGCCCTAGCCCTAGGACAGTGGTTCCGAAAATGGCGCATAGACATCAACCCAGCGAAAAGTACTGCGGTGCTATTTCAGAGGGGAAGCTCCACACGGATTTCCTCCCGGATTAGGAGGAGGAATCTCACACCCCCGATTACTCTCTTTAGACAACCCATACCCTGGGCCAGGAAGGTCAAGTACCTGGGCGTTACCCTGGATGCATCGATGACATTCCGCCCGCATATAAAATCAGTCCGTGACCGTGCCGCGTTTATTCTCGGTAGACTCTACCCCATGATCTGTAAGCGGAGTAAAATGTCCCTTCGGAACAAGGTGACACTTTACAAAACTTGCATAAGGCCCGTCATGACTTACGCGAGTGTGGTGTTCGCTCACGCGGCCCGCACACACATAGACACCCTCCAATCCCTACAATCCCGCTTTTGCAGGTTAGCTGTCGGGGCTCCGTGGTTCGTGAGGAACGTTGACCTACACGACGACCTGGGCCTCGAATCAATTCGGAAATACATGAAGTCAGCGTCGGAACGATACTTCTATAAGGCTATGCGTCATGATAATCGCCTTATCGTTGTCGCCGCTGACTACTCCCCGAATCCTGATCATGCAGGAGCCAGTCACCGTCGACGCCCTAGACACGTCCTTACGGATCCATCAGATCCAATAACCTTTGCATTAGATGCCTTCAGCTCTAATACTAGGGGCAGGCTTAGGGACCCCGGTAACCGTACTCGTCGAACTCGACAAAGAGGTCGACGTGCAACCTAACCCATGCATCAGCCCGCTGAGTTTCTCGCCGGATCTTCTCAGCGGGTCGCGATTCCGATCCGGTAGTAGATTCATTCGCGAAACAATTGCTCTTGAGTTGTTAGGTCTCCTTCGGAGGCGCTCGGGCAGTTGTTAGCAAATCCCACCCCTCTTGGCTGAGCCTTTGCTCGCCCACCTGTCCTGGTGAAACTGGAAAGGCCTTCGGACCACCAGTAAACTTTCAATCATAAAAAGATGAAACAGCAGCCGTAAGTTAGTTTACCAACGCCACGAAGCCAAACTTTGCTTAATGAATTAACTAATCCGCTTTAAAAGGTGGAAAGACGTGCTGTTTTACAAGAAGATTATCTGAAGAATCTTTAGCGTTGGTTAATTTTATAGGGCTAAAAAGTTCTTAACATAATTCTATTAATGAAATACTAGGTAAGTTTGCGACAAGTAAACTTCCTACTTGCATTACGAATTTATCACGAAACAATTTGCTTGGAGCGTAGCTTTTAGAACGATTTTTTTCGTCACTTAAATTCCGTGATTTCTAGGTTGAAATTTTAATGATTAAGTCTCATTTTTGTGGTGATTTTCTGGTTATGAACCAAATTTTAATTTACAAAAAGTGTTAAAGCTAAAATGTTAGATACATTCTAAAACTATTTGTGAGTTTAGCTAAGTATATTTTATTGATTTCCTATCACAGGATCGAGTGTGACTATAATATTTAATCTTTATTCATAATCTATCGCTATCTCGTCCTTCAAACCGAATTATTGCTTCACGGTAGAAATAGGCAGGGCGGTGGTACCTACCCGTGCGGGCTATCATAAAAGAGGAAATAATTAATTTTAGATCTGTAACACTGATTCGCTACACTAAGTATAATCTATTCGTAAATGAGTCCGTTGCGCGTGTATTAATTTATAAAAACCAGACACATGTTAAAAAATGATTCCACAGTAAATTTGCATTTTTGGTATTGCAGGTCCGGTACGGAGGACAAAAAGTCATGTCAAAGAAAGAGGAATCCAAAAACACACTTATTTATAAATTGTATCAAAAAAAAACCGGAAGCTATTAATAATATAATGCGACAGTTAAAACCTCTGAGTGTACAGCGTGAGGTGGGAGCTCCTAACGAATTAAATAGGTCGGAACTGGCCCTTTCGCTTCTACGAGCATTGTCGAATGAAACCTTTACCTATAGTTGGCACACGGAAGGGAATTGGAACTTATTCAATAGCAAAACTAATGGAATGGGTAAAATTCCAACATTAACTTTATGTTTGCGGGAAATGTGAATTGTGTGAAGAAAACGTATATTCTGTGTATTTCGAATATCGAGTCTGCTTGATTTTGAATATATGTATGTCTTTTATTGCATAGATGGGTGAATTAGCTTACGCCCCACCTGGTCTTAAGTGGTTAATAGGAATAAAGGGTTCACCGGAGAATAACCAGAAGCGGTCTCGGATACCAAATTACTACGATTGTCCACTAGTATTAAATGGCACTGGCAATGGCAGTGGCACTGGCAATGGTAATGGCGTATTCTAAGCTCGCACGATTAGGTATCGACATTCTATTTCTACCACGAAGCAGTCTTGCGTTGCTGCTCGAAGACGAGTGTACTATTTATTTTTATTTTTATTGCCCTTGTAGGCAGACGAGCATACGGCCCACATGAGGGTGAGTGGTTACCGTCGCCCATGGACTTCAGCAATGCCAGGAGCAGAGCCAAGCCGCTGCCTACCGGCTACTGTTATAGATTATAACAGAGATTTCTCAAAATTGATGTCAGTATTCACGTTGTGACGTCCATGGGCTTTAATAACCACTTATTTTTCCCCTTACCTAATCGTTAGTAGCTTATGGGGCTATTGCAACTTCACGCCGACCGGTAACCACTTAATGTCAGATCTTTCATTAATCTGTGCACTAAAAAAATTAATGTTCCATGTTATACTTTTTAAGTTTCACCTATGCGCTTACTATGAAATATATTACGTATCACAGTTCAAAATATTGTATATCATAATTAACATTATATATAACTAGCCGTATTGGCCCGCTTCGCTGCGCATTTAAAATTAACATTATTATTTATTCTCATTATTATTAGGGAGTCCAACACTCATATAAATATTAGCCTATCCATTAAGTATTTATGTATTTTCTACATGGATACCAAGTTTCAAGTCAATCGGATGCATGGTTCAGTAAAAACCACTGTAGATTTATATATTAATATAGTATATAGTATAGATGATGAACGAAGTTGTATATAAATACGATGAACATTAATTTGAATTTAGATTTCTCGTGGGTAGACTGTTTTACTTACAGCGCCGAAGAGCTGTGAATAGAAATAACATATGAGCGTCATCGGGATACAGTAGCTCCACACGAAGATGCAGGCAACGAACACTTTCGTGTCCTGGTCATCAGTGAAGTAATCGAACGAGCATGTAGTCAAGAATCCCTCTGCAACGAATGTACATTAAAGTTACTTTTACCTAATTTGAATCATAGTTAATATTAGCGAACCGCCCTCGCTTCGCTTCGGAAGCAAATAAATTTTATTATTGATAGCCGAGTCCCGCAACGTTACCTGCGGTTATTGTCGTACCGCGGGTGACGCCGCGGGGCCAAGCTAGTCTAAAAAAGGAATTGTTGGACTCGCTTTTTTTTTATATATATTTTTTTTTTTTGCTTAGATGGGTGGATGAGCTCAGAGCCCACCCGGTTTTAAGTAGTTACTTGAGCTCATAGGCAATTTCAACGTTAATGCTGCCACCTGCCTTGAGATATGAGTTCTAAAGTCTCAGTATAATTAGAACGGCTGCCCCACCCTTCAAATCGAAACCCATTACTACTTTACTGCAGAAATAGGCAGGGTGGTGGTACGTACCCGTGCAGACTCACAAGAGGTCCTACCACCAGTGATTCGAAGTAAATAAAGAGACTTATGTACATAGTATATAATGATTATATAGTATATTAAGCGGTAGGCAGCGGCTTGGCTCTGCCCCTGGCATTGCTGAAGTCCATGGCCGATGGTAACCACTCACCATCAGGTGGGCCGTATGCACGTCTACGTACAAGGGCAATAAAAAACAAAAAACACCACTACAATTACCACAACTAAGGCCCCTAGGTGCCCGCTAGCCGCCAACTTTAAAAGATTACTTCAAACTCTAGAACTGTAAGAGCTTTTAAGTTTTTATGTATACCTTATATTTAAGTATATAAGAAAATTATAATTAGCATGCCACTGAGAAAATGATAAAGTTCAGTTAAGAGCATTATAAAGTCGCGTTGGACGGTATTCTCCCTTGGGGCTTAAGGCGGGCTGGACATTTAAGCCAATTCCTTGTAAGATAATCTAACCGTCAGATCTCATTAAATTTTAAACCTAAGACCTAATGATGTCTAAATTTATTTAAAGTTTCGTAAGACATAAATAGAATTTAAGATTTTTTGCTCAACGTCTTGCTTGATTTTCAGTATTAATGACAGCAACAACTATCACTAATGATTTTTTTTTTGTTTTTCACTGGCGAAAATCGCCCACGCTCCATCTCTATCTCATCTCTTTATTCATTGATTCTCTAGATGTGGGAGATGGCGATGAGTACAATCAAGTGCAAATATACCACCCAAAAATTACGTTAATTTTGGTATTTTCTTTTTGTCTTCAATAATATCCACGTGATACACACAAAAATGCTAATGTTAATGCTAATTCAAACAAATTTTGTCCTTTTTTCATTTTCATTTCCTGCTATCATGTTATTGAAACCTTGATCAGACGATTTGCACCCGCTGTCGCCGCCATAATTCCTGGTAACTGCATTATTAAGCCGATACAATTCATAAATAAATTGTTCGTATCCGTTGCGAGAGGGTTATTGTGTTATGAATTAAGGTCATAATTTGATTGGTTAAAGCATGTTCAGTATGTTTTACCGGTGGTGAGAAATGTTTTCAGTTACTTCGTATAATAATATATATAGGTTCGTTTAATGTATATATATATATATTTTTCTACAAAATTTACTTCTAACTGTTCTTCGTCATTAATCACGAAGAAGCATTCTTTTCTGTGCAATAAGGCGACTTAATGTATTAAAATACTTAATTTAAAACCAACGTTTAATCTGGAAATTTTTAATTTTTAATTTAATTTTAATATTTATAATCGTCCGTCGTGATCACGGAAATTGTAAAACATTCGACGCGTCGGAAATGATACAGTGAAACTACGCGGTATTGAACAGTAAAGACGGAAAATAAAAAACAAATTATATTACTTACCCGGAACATATCGTCCCCATATCCTGAAAGCTGGTAGAATGGTGAATGGTAATGCCCAGAACCACGTGAAGGCTATAAGAAGAGATGCTTGCACCTTATTGATTCTACCGTCCAATGGACAGGAGATAGTCCTGATAGCAAATTAAGCATATAAATTATTTGCATTTACGTAGTTTCTAAATAATGCGAAAAAAATGTTTTCATTCTGCAAGCTAAGAGAAAAATTAGTCATGGATTTTGTAAGGATTGTCCAATGAGGTTTAATATTCATTTGACAATGACTTTTTCGATTATAGCATTATTATAACACATCCAAAATGTATGTACAAAAAATGTTATTTTGATGCGCAAAAACTATGTAGGTATGTGAAATATGGCATTAATACCTACATAAAAAATACACAATAAAGAATGTTAGAATCTGAGAGTAATTTCATAACAAATAATTTCAAAATAGATACAAATAATTGTAAATATAGAAAAAAAAATTTAATATACACTCATCACTCCCAATCACACATCAGAACTGGACTAAATTGAAATGGGACTACACGGGAAGCGTCAGCTTTCTAATAAAAAAAGAATCATCAAAATCGATTCACCCAGTCAAAAGTTATGAGGTAACAAACAAAAAAAAAAAAAACAGTCGAATTGAAAATCGCCTCCTCTTTTGAAGTCGTTTAAAAAGTAGGTATTAAGGAAGTATGTTTATCACTAAGAGATCTAATAAACCTTTGAACGATACTAACTTGTATCTATCGAATGCGATAACCGCATTTGTGATGGCCCCTCCGATTCCAGACAGGGAACCTAAAACGGCGTATATGTCACAGCCCAACTGGTATCCCACGAGACGCTGGTAGAATGAATTGATGATCAGCAGAGGCATCTCCAGCATCATCATCAGATCGAATATAGCCAAGTTAATCACAAACATGTTGCTCGCGCTGCGTAGAGATTTTGAACTGAAAAAAATAATTTTTAAGAATTTCGCATTAGCGCAGATGGAAGCGATCCACGGTATGACAATTAATGAACCCACAGACATATAACGTTAATGCAACTATCTATCCTTAATATGGGGCTGAAACATCGATATTGGGCTGAAATCTCAAAATACATTGAAATAACGATATAACTCCAAAACGGGTTTCATTTTCGGCAAACGGATATGTATTCGCCATATTTTTTGTTTTTTATTGCTTAGATGGTTGGACGAGCTCACAGCCCACCCGGTGTTAAGTGGTTACTGGAGCCCATAGACATTCACAACGTAAATGCGCCATCCACCTTGAAATGTAAGTTCTAAGGTCTCAAGTATAGTTACAACGGCTGCCCCACCCTTCAAACCAAAACGCATTACTGCTTCACGGCAGAAATAGGCAGGGTGGTGATACCTACCCGTGCGGATTCACAAGAGGTCCTACCACCAGTAAAGTATCTTTTCGGATACCACGACGATAGTTATCTTCACGAGACTACTGATCTCGTTAAAACTCGAGAACGGCTGCACCGATTTGGCTAATTTTGGTCTTGAATTATTTGTGGAAGTCCAGAGAAGGTTTAAAAAGGTAGATAAATATGAAAATGCTCGGAATTAAATAAAAATAACAATTTTGTTTTCCCTTTGATGTGTCCTCCGTCGGACGGATTCCTTTTGTTTGTCGTGTATTTATCGATTGAGGCACTACGAAGTCTGCCGGGTCAGCTAGTAATGACAATAAAAAACGTGCGAGATTAAACTGTAAATGTAATTTTAATTATAATTATTGTTGGTTAAGTGTGTTTTCCGTCCACACGGAAGGTTTTCAGTATCCTATTTGTATCGCTAAGGAGCACCCCTGATTAGTTACACAATGTATTCAACAATAAATAATGCTGTAAAAATATTTCACAAATCAGATTTATCAGTTTAGCTCTCTCAAAAGCGATATCGAAGAAAACCTGAATGAGTTCGATGCTTTAACGAGCTTCACGTCACAAATTTAAAC
This sequence comes from Bombyx mori, assembly GCF_030269925.1. Classification (NCBI taxonomy): domain Eukaryota; kingdom Metazoa; phylum Arthropoda; class Insecta; order Lepidoptera; family Bombycidae; genus Bombyx; species Bombyx mori. The sequence continues at coordinate 15,918,491 of NC_085117.1, forward strand.
TAAATAATAAAAAATATGCAAATAAAGAATTAAATTGACAAGCATTTGGTTAGTAAAAAAGTTTTGTTCGCGAAATTTCTTCGAGCCTTCGGAGTTTTATTCACTCGAACATACAGTTCCAAACTGAAGCGTCACCGAAATTGTGAAGTTTTATATTGTAACTCGCAGAAATACGTTTCCGTTTTACATGTTAAGGGAATGACGAGGGAGGGACATGGGAATTCACTCCATACTTCGACTTATTTAATACTAGTATGCATGCGTGTGTGCGTCAAATACATGGTATATAGTGTGTGTAATGTTTTCTTTATTGATTTAATGTATCTTTTATGCATTATTTAAAAAAATATTAGCATTATGCACTTCTTCTCTATATTCTCTATAAGTGTGGAAAATTTCATACTCCTCCGTCCGCGCAATTTTCGTAAAAAGGGATACATACAAAGTTTTTGCTTCACGTATTAATATATAGATAACAGTTTCGTGAGTTTTTCAATTAATGTACTACTTAGTTCGACGATACTCGCTTTTATTATATACAGTCTGCGTCAGATTAGTTGTAGTTTGCAAATTAAGTTGGTAAAGAAATACCTACTAACTAACGAGTCTAAAAATGTGTGTGGTTTTAAGTGTGTGCAATGGTTTGGTATTTGAAATTAAAATTAATTCATTTCTATGCAATGAGGACTTTTTACCCCATTTTATCTTATAATATATACTAACTTTCTGATGAACGAGGGACTTCAATCACAGAAAATAGATGATAAGCAGATGACAATGCAAAGAAAAATGAATTTTAAACATGTTGGTTCTATTTAAATCAGGGTATTCTATTCTACTTATTCCAATTATTATTATCTTGTTCATATTTGTTTATGTATGTGTGTATATCTATATCCCAATCGATAGGTACACTGCGTGTAGTTTTGTTTCCTAATGATTCTTGTCCATCTGATGGTTGTCTGGACGAGATCGTATTTAGCCATAAGACCGCCAATTGTATTTTTTTGTATTCAATATTTTGTATTTTTTATTTATTTTGTGTACAATAAAACATACTCTCTCTCTGTCTCGCCCTCTCTTACCTTTATAGATATAATCAACGAAAATATATATTATTTTATTTAGCTCTGCGTTGCATTGAGATTTTATCATCATTAAGCTTTGCGTCATACCAGATTCTGTGAGCAAACACAAAGGCCCCACGGTCTCCTTTAAAATGAATTTATTTATATAAGCGTTACAACTTGAAAAGGCTCGCTCGCTCAGAACTAATACTAACCCGCTCGTGGCACAGATATCGCGAACAAAACGTCCGAGATAAATAAAATCCCAACAGAAATGTAGAAATGGTGAACATCGGAAAGTTTTTCCGAAGTGTCGGGCGACGCCGCGGGCCGCCGGGTGGTTTTAGAACTTTGCTCGCGCCTCTCTCGCATACCCGACAACGATCTTAAGCGACAAGAATTCTCATTGTGATTTCTTAAAATCGGTAAGTATTTTTAATAAGTGTTCGCAAAGTTCAACTGAAATGAATACTTCGCGTAATAATGAATTTTCGGACTACGGTAAGATCAGTGTGCTTAGTGTGACTTTTTTAACGTTCTCGATAGCGTAAAAGTTAGCTCATATTTGTATGGAATGGAATCGTTTGCCTACGTTTTCTGCCCTGACTATTTCTGCCGTGAAGCAATAATGCGTTTCGGTTTGAAGGGTGGAGCAGCCGTTGTAACTATAATGAGATCTTAAAACTTATATCTCAAGGTGGGTGGCACACTTACGTTGTAGGTGTCTATGGGCTCCAGTAACCACTTAACACCAGGTGGTCTTTGAGCTCGTCCACCCAATTAGCAACAAATAAAAAAATAAAAAAACCTTTGCCGCTAGGGGCGCTGTTCCAACTGCATACAAAATTGTAACGGAATCTTTGAACATGATTTTGACCACCTTCAAAACGTCGGATTAACTCGAAATTTTGTATACTTATTAAGGACCGATGACAATTCAATATATAAAAAAAAATTGAAAAAATTGAAATTCAACTAAAAAAATAAAAATAAAAAATAATTTAAAGACTAACAAAATACGCCTTTATAGAAATACCAACTAAAAAATTGAAAATAAATTTTAATAAATTTGAATTAAAAACAGTGTAAGAAAAAATGATTTTATTGTTAAAAAAGCATGGGGTGCTTTTCAGGATATTAGCAAAATAACCCTTCTACTAATATCTGTTCATAAAATATTTATAACTACTGATACCATGCACCCCACGCTTTTTTTACAATAAAATCATTTTTTCTTACACTGTTTATAATTAAAATTTATTTTCTATTTTTTAGTTGGTATTTCTATAAAAGCGTATTTTGTTAGTTTTTTTAAAACTATTATTTTTTTTGATCATTATTAATCAGGCTTGCAGTCTATTACATTTTATACGTACTGTAATTTATTATTTTAACGTTATACGAATATAACGATATTTATCTTGGTGCCCTATTCTCTATTTACCGAAGCGAAACAAAATGGGTTACGCCTCAAATAGCGAGTTTTAAGTTAATTGTGAACTTGTTTGTCACGTCGAGGGCTTCCGCCACCCGGGCCTGGCATCTCGGTACGTTTAGAAACTTAATTAAATCACCGACGACGACTGACGGCAGTCAAGAGCACTCGATCCGATCGTCAAATTGTTCCACGTTATTAACTCAGACGTGGTTTGAACGTTTCATTTAGGAAGCTAGTAATGGATGAAGAAGTGTATTCAGCAATGTTTCATTTTCTAACTACCTTAGCTTGGCAAATATTTTTGATGTGCTTCTGTTTGGGGTGGCTTTACTGTTTCTGCTTTGTTTCGTGCAATTATTGCGCTTTAATCGTTGACGTAATATAGAAAACTAGCGACCCGCCCTCGCTTCGCTTCGGAAACTGTAATTTATTATTGATTTCTCCACTACATAATGGATGTTATTATACATATAAACCTTCCTCTTCAATCACTATCTATTAAAAAAATCGCATCAAAATCCGTTGCGAAGTTTTAAAGATTTAATCATACATAGGGATACAGGGACAAAGACTTTGTTTTATACTATGTAGTGATATATACCTATAAAACGAAATTCTGGATGTTTCATTAAATAATGATTATTGTTTATAAAAAAAACCGACTGTGAAATAAATCGATTGACGATGGATAGTTCCACTGTCAAATATATCTTTCGAACAAAAATATTTTGCTATGAATTATGATGAAGATTTCGATGAATATAGTTAAAAAAAATATATATATATATATAGGTATAGTCGAACTTGGATAATAATAATGGATTATTTTTGTTATTTGATTTTCGAAAAACTATCAATTTTTTTAAGTAGGTAATGGTAAGAAACTATCTGAATGTTCTCGGATTCTTAACGCCTTTCTGGTTCTTTTTTTAAAATAATCACGTTTCAGGTTTGAAGATTAGGTCTGTATCATCTGTACCTATGCAATGGAAATTTTATTCTTATATTTCACACTGACAATCTCATCTATTGACTCCGGTAGCTGGCTAACAACAGACGGACTGCCAGTTTGTCGGTTCGTTTATATTTTGAAACTTCAAAAACACTCACGTGCCAAATATCCAGATAACAATTCCGTTTCCGACGAGTGATGTAACCATCAGCATTGCGTATATTAAAGCTAAGCAATAGTGCCAATATTTGCTGACGGATGGAAAGTTCCTCCAGTGCTCGTGAACCAGGTCTTGATGTTCTTCTGGAATGTTCCAGCCAAGCATATGTTCTACCATCTCTCTAGAAACCCTAAAAGTGGAAAAACGAACTATTTTGCTGCATTTTGAAGCTATTGTCGTACCTAGAGTCTCACAAGTTTGTTGTAGAGGTAAATATGGCTTTCCGAGTAGGTATAGTTTCTATATATGTATTTAATAAAATTAATTAAGAAATGGTCACTAGATAAAAAAGTAATATAGGACGTAAGTATATACTTACATTTTCAAAGGGTAGGCCATTGGTCCGATGTCGCTTATTTCTTGCGTGAAATTTAACGCCATTTTGTGTGTTTGATGGTTAACAAAATGGCGAACGAATGTAGGAGTTTATTCAAATTACTATTAACATAGGATAAAATTGTTATTTGTTGGAAATAAACTGTATTTATGACGAAGTGAGTAGTCCGACTACAAGTCGCTTCTCACTTGTGTCTGATGAGCCGTGGGGAAACACTTTTATATCATTTCATGCCGTGCGTGTCTGTTAATTCCTTAATTCAATAAATAGTAAAGCTTCTAATTCATTTGGTCAAGCGTGAATCAAATCGCGGCCTGGAGTTCTCAATCTGTTGCAATTTATTTGTTATAGTTACTAAGATTTATTATATCTTTATATATATATATATATTTCTCCTGTGTGTGTGTGTTTGTCACCGAACTCCTCCTAAGCGGCTGAATCAATTTGAATGTTTTTTTTATATGCGTTTGGGGGGCATCCTGGATGGTTTAGATTTACAAATCAGCCCGACAGATGGCACTGCAGTCAGTATCTAGGTTATTTATCTATACTAAAACAAAGCGGCTGGATCGACTTGAATGAATTTTTGCAGAGAACGTCTGTTGGGTCCGCTAGTTAATTTATATTAATTAAACTTGACACATCTGTCACTTATTTTAAAAATAATAATTCGGCTTAGTGTCGCTTATTTTATTCGCTGTAAAGCAAAAGCCATATGGAACGGGACAACATAGAGCTTAATGATGGTTATACGCAATTAGAAGGGATTTAGCCAACTTTACACTTAGTTTTATTTGGTTATGTTTTTTTTTAAAATTCGTAGCCTAACTAGAGAACTACGTAGCTTAAGACTCTCAACAACTTGCAATAAGTGACCCAAGATTCCAAGGAGAGGCTCTGACGTGCCTGGAATGCGTCTTTACTGAGTAACCTCTAGTTCAACGACTCGAAGAATGGCCGAGATGAAAATATGAGAACGGGAGCTATGATTTATGTTAGCGTGGTCAGTGGGTCAACGAATATCGGTCATTTAAGGCCTGTATTTCAAGAGCTGATAAAAATTGCGTTGACATTTTCCTTTCCTCAGCACCCAGCATTTTAAGTGATCAATCGCTGTTTCAGGGTTGCTCGTATTTTTATGAAATTGCAAACGTGGAACATTGTAAATTAATTTCTTGATTTTTCTTCGAACACTAAGAAAGAAGTTTTGATATTGTCTTTGTCTAAGCCTCATTAAATTTTTAACACAATTAATTTAGTTTTAGAAGAGTGTTATGAAGGTATATTTTAAGCAATTTTCTGTCAAGTATAGTGGGTTTGGTAGAGCCGGACGTTATGTCGCATGTTGAGGGAGGCCTATGTCCAGTAGTGGACATCTGTGGGCTGATAATGATGAAATCAAGTATTTTATATACGGACTTCAAGAATTTGTTTGATGTATGATAGGAAGCGATGAAATGCTTGTAAGCAATCACAGGGCGCTCTGTGAGCTGTTGTGTCATAGAGAGAATATATTGCGACCTACTGGCGCCAGGGTATTGTCTACGAAGGCCAACACTCTATGCTCAGACAGAAATTGTATTTTTCTATAAAATATACCGCTTTTTCTACAAGGTTAATACCATGGATTCACTTGTGGCTACTTAGTATAGAGGTTACTAAATTTTACTAAGGTTTAGTAAAGATTACTAAAGTTATTAAAACACATAATAAAAATTTATTTCTTAAAGCGAGGTCACAGCGTACATTGGATAGGTGCTTATTTAATATTACAATCTTATGATAAACTAGCTGTACCCGTTCGCTTCACTGGCCATTTAATATTAACATTATTATTTCTCACTCCCACAAAGATTCTCATCATTAACGCCTCCGCAACTGGTGTAGGGAGTCCAACACTCATAAACACTAAAAAAATTAATGTTCCATGTTATACTTTTTAAGTTTCGCTTACTATGAAATATATTACGTATCACAGTTCAAAATATTGTATATCATAATTAACATTATATATAACTAGCCGTATTGGCCCGCTTCGCTGCGCATTTAAAATTAACATTATTATTTATTCTCATTATTATTAGGGAGTCCAACACTCATAGCCTATCCATTTAGTAGATGTATTTTCTACATGGATACCAAGTTTCAAGTCAATCGGATGCATGGTTCAGTAGTTATAACGGAACATCCGTAAAAACCACTGTAGATTTATATATTAGTATAGATAAGATTTTGTAAATTAGAAGAAGAACAGAAGTGATATGATATATAAAGTTTCACATTAAGTTCGGTCAAATGTAATTCCAAGATCTTTCAAAGGAAAAGTAATTGAGAAAGAATTTGAAAAAATATACAAAGGACACGACCCGACCACACATAGATATCAATGTGGTGTTTTGCCAGCTGTAATATTATTATTTACTTATGTATACATACTTTTAAAACTTTGGTTTTGATGAATAATATATATATCCAAACTTGAAAACCTCTCAAACAAACAACATCCAACTTTGTTGAAACACCTGCCTGGGTTCGAATTAATCTGACTTTGATTCGATCTTCACTTTTCCAGTTATTACGTTCTGTTTGCGCAAGGTTGATTTGCGTTTTAAATTATCTAGTAGATTGGATGAATTTCGAAATTGAGTTTAATTAAGTTTGGATTTATATTATTTACTAAAAATTAAGCCGGAACGAATTATTGCTTAGCGGCAGAAAATAACCAGGTGTACCAGCTCGTGTGGGTTTGTAATACGCCTTCGCCAATAATAAATTTCTGAGAACGAATACTTAGCACGGTTTTCTGAAATACATAATAATGTAGGGAGTAAACCGAGGTGTGCTCATGAGTGTATTCATTCTTTAAAAAGTATAGCTAACAAATTTGGAAAGCGGACGGCTCCAATTACACTTATTATGCTGAAGAGAAGTGTGTCATTGTGATGAACCTTGAGGGAGCTAATGTCCAGCAGAAGGAAGGTGATGATAATGTAAAGAACGCTCTGTCTGAATATATCAAATATTATGTGAGTAAATATTTAATTTTAGGCATTCACGAGAGGTGGACTCACAATGAAATAAAATAGAAATCAATCATTCACAAACTAATCTTGTGGCTATTTACTAAGCCCAACTTTCGCAATTATTCTTAAGTTTTGTTTGCTACTGGTAGTATTGGGAACCCGAACCTTTAGGTCGATTTCTCACAGAGCCGTCATGCGTTTTAATTAGAAGATCGGGACAGTAGTAGTAGGTATGCCATACAATTGACTTCCGCCTCTGATTCTATGGGCGCAATAAATAAAAAAACAAAATTAAGATACGAAGCGAATGTGTCCAATTTATTGTAAAAATATTTTAGAGCCAAAAGAGTGCTACGGTGTCTATTTTTTTCTATCTGGCAATCGGTAGCTTATGATAGCATTTTTGTCAGGATCGAGTTTAATAACATTACAGCATCAATATAATGACCGACATGTCCGATGTTGCCAACCCATAGAGACCAATACCAATTACGTACACAGCTTGGCACACAATATATGAGGAACATGAATTTATGTATCTATTCTCGCATGCTGGGATATATTTACGAGCATCTTGTGTGATCCGGGGCTAATCTATTTAATCACAAGCATGGGCCATAAATAATGTGGAAAAATGCTGGGAAAATTATTAAAACTTATTTCATATATAAAAAAGAAGGGTCGAATTTATGGACTCAATGGTCAATGGATAGATGATTGTAGATGAATTTCAAACAATGGTCGAGCATACAACAGGCCTGATAGTTCTCAACGAACTTCTGTGTGCTTATTGCGAGCTTTTTAACGTTCTCGATAGCGTAAAAGTTAACTCAAATTTGTATGGAGTTTTAACGTTTGCCTAAGTTTGCCGCTAGGGGCGCTGTTCCAACTGCATACAAATTTGAGTTATCTTTTACGCTATCGAGAACGTTAAAAAACTCGCAATAAGTACACTGCTGTCGTTAAACCCTTCACAGATATAATGTGTGTGTGTGTCATATGTATCTCGTAATTTGAAATGCTTGTACCACGAGTTTTAAACCATATTTGCTAAGATTAGAAAAGATACGGAATTGTAACAAAATATGTTCATATCAAATTTTGAATTGATTTAATACTTATTAAATATTCAACGGAAAGATTTAAATCATAGTTAAAGTTAAGTATTTGTAATTAAACGTTAAAATAATGATATTTTCTATCTAGAAATAAATGATTGAATGAATCTTCATATGCAAAATACAGTAGCTGTCGAATCCCAGGGCTAGTGTCGATTTTTACTTCGTTTAAACATTCGTGTCGCCAATCGATTTTCTTGCTTCTTCTTCTGTTTTCTGTCTGGATATTTAGCATAATATGTATATATTGAAATGTATATACTGTATCTGGTTCCGATAGTATACATGGATTCATAGTTTAAGGCCAGATAAGCATGAGTGGTTTTTGCCCGATCATTTATTTATTTATCCTCTTTAAAAACTATTCAACGTACTAAAATTGGTGTGTGTGTGTCTGTAGAATTTGAACACCGGAATAGTTACGTCGCTCTATACGAGTGCACATGGATATATTAAGATATATTTGAACTCAATTAACTAAAAGTCATTTAGCAGCTTATAATTTTCAAATATTTAGTTGACTGTTACATTTGATGTGCAGAAGTTTGCGAGTATTCGTTTTCAGATAATACCTACGAAGAATAAAATGTAGGTACACAAAAGGATATTTTTTGTTTCTCAAACTCTTTTGTCTTGCAATCAGCTGAATACGAATGCTCCCCTTATTTCAAAGTTACCCAAACAACGGGTGCGCGTGTATATCATGAAGGCGCCGGTACGTCATTCTCTCGTGGAGCAACGATCCATTTACAAATTGCTCTGAGAACGTTCATTCAGCGACCACCAGAAATCGTGGAGCTGTATAAATTTGAATAAATGCTTCGACCGCCTCGGCTCTCCGCGATGGCTGCGTTTTTCTCAGAGCTGAAAGTCGAGCACAAATAATTCCAAACGAACAAAGGTGAACTATAAAGAAATGAGGGATTTTTTTTATATATCGACGCTTGAAAGGCAAACGTGACTAAGCGACAATGCGTGACCTTTACAGTAGACTAATTTAAAGTTGAAATACCTGAAAAAAATCTATTTTAACGAATCTAGCTGTAGGATTGAAATGATTTTAATAGACCTAGAAATATTTTTTTTTTTACAGATTGAATATTGTTTATTGCCTACCATTTATGTACAAAGCAGGTATTGTCGCTTAGTCACGTTTGCCTTTCAAGCGTCGTTATGTATAAGTACTTTATTCGGAATTTAAATTTTACTCGGATTTGTTATAATTATATTATCTTCTAGTAATAACTCGATAGGAAAACTTAATGTGTTTTTATAGTATAGTTGTGAACTAAATTTCGGTTAAACTTCAATTACTTACTTCATCATCACCAACCGATACTTGAGTCGTCTATTATAAGGTGGCAATCTGTGCATTTGGACAAAAAAATGTTAGTGATATGTCAATACAGATTGATTTGAATATAATCGTCTCCTTCAAAGAATACGGTTCAAAACCTGCATTAAATAAAGGTTAATAGTTAACCTGTTATTTATCTAAGATGTCGTTCCGAAGAGTTTTGTGACTGCCAATGGAATACAAAGTCAATAATTCGTTTTTCTGATTTACCAATAATTATCCAAAAGTCAGATTGCCGGCTTTGATAATAGTCGACTCACTTATCAACTACTGGACTTAAGCTTCTCTGTCTTTTAATTAAAGTCACAAAATCACACTGCATCTGGTTAATATCGAACATTAAATCGTCTGTACCGATAAGTAATATTTTAAGCATTATTAAAATAAAAAAAACAAAGCAAATAACACGTGATTCCGAAATAATAACGTTTATTGTGAAAGAAAACAGTATAGCTGGAATGTAAACGACCCAGCGAATCATCAGTACGATTATGTTTATTTTTATTTCCCTTAAAATAAGCATATCTTCAGGCCAAGTACCAAATGGTACTCTTAGGCCACTCGATGTGTTTGTTTGGAAAGCTGCTTGATTGTTGTTTCAATTTCGAAGATAATCCCTTTCGAATGAACGTTAAAAGTGAATGCTGGTTAAAAGATTTATTTGTAAGCACACCAGAACGCGCTATCATCGAACATTTAATATCTCAATTATTTCGCAAGAATGTAGTACCGCAAAAATTTTAAAGGCATTAGTTTGGAATTATTTATTATTTCAGACAGCAAAATAAATAAATTTGTTTATCGAGCTCTGTGATGAAACGGTTGAGGAGCGAGAAGAAACCATAATCTGTTTGAATGAATAATTCTGAAAAAAAAAACGATTTGCAGATATTCCACAAAATCAGACTTGCACGCATCAATCACATGCTTAGAAATAACTTCCGTTTTGTAAGTAATTACATCGTGTAATAAAAAGAATAGCTTAATCTTCGTAAGTAATAATGGTTTGTTCATACTGTGTTATTTTAGGTTAACCCTAATTAAACGTAAAAGTTAAACCCATATTGTGTTCGCACAAATAGCGCGTATGACAGTTTTGCCCATTTGAAATCATCGGCTTATGAGCAATTAAAAATATATGTAGGTAGTTTGAAATTATAATAAAACAACACGCTAAATTGCAAACCGAACTAACAATTAATATATTTTTTTATTCTGCTGATACTGGCCAGAATATTAAGGGGAAGTTATAAAAATATGGTATGGGTACGCGCCTTCCTTTCGTATAAGTACATATTTTCAAGTTAATCAGAAGTCATTGAAAAGTACGTACAAAGATACATTTCAACCAATATACTTTATGTATGCTACTATAAAAGCCAACGTACCAAGCCAATAAATGCTTAAAAAGGTGAAATTTCTCCAATTTAAACATTTCGTTATTGCCGATAGGATTTTACTTGATTGGTTTTTCGTACAAGAAGCAAGAACGCAGAAATGAGAAAAAATATGATTTTTAAATAAAATCTAATATTTTTATGGTAATTTAATAAATCAAAACTGAAATTGTCGGAAAACACAAACTGAAGAGAAGCTAAACTATTATGAATTTTATTTGACTAATGGCGTTAACAAGAAAACTGTTGGAAACGGCCGACAGCTCGGAATTCCGAAGTCTCAAACTTATAATGACATTTAGATATCCTTGTCATCGGGATGGAGGGAGAAAGAGAGGGTCTGGGGTGGATTGGTTTGTTGTTGCCGCAAAAAAGCTGTAGCACAGAAGTCGTGCATTAATGGGCTTTATTATTTTATCTCGCTACGACAGAAACCAGACATCTAGAAATAAAACCATATTTAGCATTGTTTTAGAAAAGCGGACATTCATACATATTTAGAATGGAATCATAGGATGCGACTAGTTAATGAAGTCAACGTTTGTTATGGGTTCTTTGATAAAAGACCAGTCACCGTTCTCGTCGAACCCGTCGCTTGCGACGAAGGGCTCGACGAGTGAATTAACTCATAGACACAGCCCACTGAGTTTCTAGCCGGATCTTCTCAGTGGGTCGAATTTCTGATCCGATGGTAGATTCTGTGAAGCACTGCTCTCGTTAGGGCCAGTCCTAGCAACACACCCGGCTTGAGACCCGTGAACTCACCTACACGTCAAGGAGTAACTGATATGGCCTCTTTAGACTATCAGCATAGGTAGGAAAAAAAAAAGATAAAAATCAGAAAGGTGTACCGTCATGTCTATTAGACCGTATGTATCATTTGTCCTTGTGAAGAAAAACAGTATGCACATATAAATGTGTCATTGAAAATTTTCATAGCAATTAAATCGAACTACAGGTTTCTGCGCATTTCTTTTGAAGTAGATAGCTGGGGAAGCGTGCGATTTCTCAAAAATAATGTGTGTATAAGTATTTTTATGACTTAACAAAACAGTATAAAATCGGACAAGGCGCAAGAACTGGCTAAAGCATGCTTCAATAATTCATACCATAAAATAATAAGCATTTAGTTTTATGTACTACAAAAAAATGCCGAACAAAGCAACGTTAAGTTTGTATTTTGTAATTATAGCTAACATTAGACCATCTTAGCGAAAACACCGAGATGTGCGTTTAAATAATACATCTGGCTTTCCGACAATTTGACATGTAATTTACTCAGCTTCGGCATCACGAATGATTCGAGGGTGTTATTGTCTGTCGATTTGATGTTATTAAGACTTCCTTCGTCGCTTTCCTCTCAGATTGAAAGCTCGTTAGGGGGGATATTTAATTTGAATGTTTCACCGATAAGAGGATTTCTTTTCTCGTTTATATTTCTTCTTCATCGTCTAAATCGTTTTGAATCCTGACAAATGTAAGGGCTGATAACTGAATTTATTTTCAATGTTTTGGTGCACAGCGCTTTTGTTTTCGTAACAAATTATCTGAAAATACCGGTGGTAGGGCATGTTTTAAGACGGCACCAGCGGGAATCACGGGCATTTTTGTTCCGATCAGTCACGATTTCTGGGTTGGATAGCCGTTATTTCTATGCAAATGAGTCAGAAACCTCACACCGAAGCGCAAAGTGGGGACAGCATTTTTGTTGTCTTTGAGCTGCTGTAGCCAACTAACAAATGTATATCTTGCATATCCATTTAGGGCAAGAAAAAAAACCATGTCAGCTTAAATTTGTGTTTAATCTAAAAATTATAAGTTTCAATAGCGTCATTAATTATGATTATTAATGAAGTGAAAAGTTCTTTAGTACCATTGTGATTTCAAATTCGATGACAGGCAAAAGTAAGACTAAAAGGAGATAGAGACAGATACGATAAAGTGTCAAACATTCTAGGGCTTACCCTGCGAAAGAATGAGACATAAGATACTACCGAAGGGTTGGGATCTTCCACGTGTGAACTATACAAATGTTTTAATTTTATATATTGTGTTATAGATTGTGAAGTTTATGGATATTATCTAGGTATTTCATGGTAATACTTACAGTAACGCTTAAACCTTTTGGGGTACAAAAACTTTCTTTAGTAAAAAGGGTATTGTTTGCCAATTATAAATCCGTCTAGGGGATTTTCTTCTAACTCTATCAATGCACGTTCTCTAGTATTATTAAAATGGTTTATATTTTCTGAATAAATAATTCGCTTGTAAAATATTGATATGACCATCAACAATAGGCCGTCTATTATTCAATCGAAACTTATTAAAGCAAAGTTATCTTTCGCCGATCCCTGTTGAGTTGACATGAGGGCGTTCCTTAAAAGCCACCCTTCCACTTAGTACGTTCCGTCACAACTTTATGATGTGACATGCCACTAAATGGTCTTGAAATGGGAGCTTGTATCGTTTCAGTTATGAATCTTAGAACGAAAACTAAACTAAACTAAATTATATAAGATAATGTTTTGAAGACTTATTTTAAAACAAACTATGCGTTAATTTATAGAAACACTAGATGATGACCGAGCTTTGCTCGGTTTTTTTTGATAACGCCATCTCGTTGTGTCTTTAAAGCGGTTAGTTGCCCTCAATTAAGAAAAATAGTATTATTATTCGCCAATAGATGTCAGGAAGAGTTGATTATTGAAAACACGAATAAAGCAACATTTTCTGAAAATAAATCGTAGCTAGATCGATTTATCGCCCTCTGTATACTAAATTTTATGAAAATCGTTGGAGCCGTTTCCGAGATTCAGATTATATACATATTTATTAATATACAAGAATTACTCGTTTAAAGGTATAAGATAACGGTCTAAAACCTGTGTTAGAGATATACCTACATCATTTTTACCGTATTCATTTGTCTAACCAAAGATAATTCTAAGTAGCTCTGATTTCTGGTTACCAAAAGACCGACGCGACGGTCGCACCATGGAGTTTTATGTCATTGGACTTGTATGGCGCCCACGACTGTTACTTGGTCTTAGATTGATCTGTGTCGGTCTCCTAAGGCGTATCAACTCATTTTAGACAAAATGACTTGATGCGGTTCACCAAAAATTCAGTCCTGCTATCTTTGTAACTAAAAAATCATATTAAACAAAAAAAAGGCAGATGAAACGAAGGTAAACAGAAGAGTAGATACTTCGGTAAACGCATCCATGCATTTCCATCATACTTTTAGCGTGAATCAATTCCGGAACGCGACGTTGTTCCGATGGGAAAATGACAAGTCGGATTGACTTGAAACAACACGACAATGTGATTTTCTGATTTTCCTTTAAATTTGAAGGTAAAAGAAAAAACTCATAAACGTGTATATTTTGAAATGAAATAAGATTAGCTATTTTTGTGTTTTGTGTCTACTTTGATAATTTTTCACAAAAAAAGATTAAGAGATTTTGTCTTTAGTTCACAAAATTATCGATTTTAATTATTTTTGTCTATCAGTACATACGTCACTTTTATTTATTAAATCAAATAATATAAAAGCAAATAACCTGTTTCACGTACAAATACAAAAAAATCTGTAAAAATTTTTAATCAAAGTTTGATTCGTGCTAGTCAGTCGATTGTGCATAAATAGGGTCGCTACACATTGTGTTCACATTTGGCGGGAAATGTGAAAGGCGAGGAATAATGTCACACCAACGCCATTTTGATTTCTATTCCGTTTTGCGAAGGCAAATAATATTGTACAATTTTTATAGAGTTATTCTATGTAAATAAACGTTATTTTTATTGAAATATCGTTACAAATATTCCCGTTAAGTGTGGAGTAATTATTCTCAAAATGTTTCGTTAAGCTGTTACACAAATACAGAAATCAAACGATTTGTTAGTAATAATAAAACTATTAAGTGACTGTTTTTTTTGGCTGGAGTAGTTGACTTTGATTTGATTGCCGCGTTTCTTTGGTTTTTGAGACACCGTGTATAATGATGAAAGAAATCCTGACATATATAAGCCATTCCTAACCTATTTGAATCTATTTGTACATTTTAAAAAGATGAATATTCATTTGTCGAAAACATTCAATTTGCTATTAAATTTTATCTGCTGTTATCTTACTAGCATTGAGGGAACTCTTGAGACATTAAGTTAAGGCCTTCAGGTGTATCCTATCGAATTGTGAAATAAGATAATCCTAATTTAATATGTGCAAAAACTTTGAAAGCCATCGTACCACCCTAAAATTACAATGGTAACAGCAACTAATTGTTTAAATCGTATTTGTCTTAAGTGGTTTATTTCGCTAATTGTATTGGATTAGAGTAAGCGCTCGTTAAGTGACGGCTAAATGTCCAGCATTTGTTTTCTGATTGTCAGAGCGACCGCTTTAATCCTGCGAGCAGCTAACTGTTTTTTTTTTCGTGTTCTAAACTATTTTGTTTTTCGGTTTTATTTGTAAAGTGAATTTGATTTTAAGTAATAGCATACGTTGCTTATCGACAATTAAAAAACTATAAAAAACACGCTTTATCGTTCCACCATTTTTATTGAGTCCATGTGATTTAAGACCCGTTGTAGAGCTACATTAACAAGCAGGTTCATTATCAAGTAAGTCCTTATTATCATCAGCCCACAGTTGTCCCTGCTGGACATAGACCTGTCCTAATTCTTACCATTGAACCTAGGTGCTCCTCAAGTAATTTGGTAGAATAACCATTGGTATTAGTATTACCATTAGTACAGGCAGCTGGCTTTTATGGTAGGCAACGACTTGGCGGTGCCCCTGGCATTGCTGACATCTATGAGCGACGGTAACCACGTCTACCTACAAAGGCAATAAAAAAGGATTCCAAGTTCGAAATAGCAGATGGAGTAAGGTAGTGACGAAATAGTGGCCAAGATTAGATCGTAGAGGTGCCGAAAGGTTTATGACGTGGTGGAGTTATGATATACTCAGGATCGCGGGCCGGACTTTGATGGGAATGGCGGGCGATCGAACATTATGGCATAAAAAATGGAAAGCCTGTGCCCAACAGTGGGTATCAAAGGGCAGAAGATCAATAAATAAATAGAAGTAAGTGAAGAAGTCAAGTTAATACAAATCCTGATAATGAATATCATTAACTGATCTTGGAAAAAAACACACTAAAATAGTTGTGATGTAACTAGAAAATGAAGACAGGTAATGTTGCTGATTTATGGCACGATAAAATAATTATAGTCGTGAAAAAAGTACTAATGTTTAACAATACTAAAATACACAAAATTCTGTTTTAGCATAGCACGCAATGTAACACAAACTAAAATCAGCTCGTGCTCACGGGACAGACGCAAATATTTCAATAAAAAAATTATATATAAATAGTAGTTAATTAAGTTATCCTCTTCAAAATTTTAAGTTTCTAAGAAACACATTTGTCAAAAATGGAGACAAAATTGAGTAATTTATTTTATGGATATAAATAATTATTATAGCACCTAATATTTGTTTATATTCAACTAACATACGGTGTAGCAATTGTGGTAAGTAATCAAACTGGGATGCGAGTTCTTGTTTTAATAAAAATATGTGACATTGTACTGAATTCGGCAAGAAATAGTTCATTTACACCATATTATTATGTATGCGCTAATTCTTACCAAACAAAGTTCATTAACGTGGGTATTCTCGTCATTCGTGACCCTGAGAATAAGGAGACGCGGTAAAAGTACCTGGCCCGTGTCAATGTCATTGGAATCTTACTTACCTGAGGGTGCTACGACAGTAATCATCTCTGGAGCGCCAACAAAAACTGTACCAATTTATATTACAATTTATAAACGCTGAGAAGGCTAGCATATAAACAATAATTTTTATTAACACGTATAGAAGAGAGATAATGAATTATCAAATTGACAGCGTTTATTGGGAAGCGTTTTGATTAAATTCCTTAACAACTACTAATAGTGTTCATGATGAATATAAGGTGAATATTTTTTTAAAATTGTAACTATACTGAGATCTTAGAACTTATATCTCAAGGTGGGTGGCGCATTTACGTTGTAGATGTCCAGAAAAAAAAGTACGTAATTACTGGTAGTAGGACGTCTTGTGAGGCCATACGGGTAAGTACCACCACCCTGCCTATTTCAGCCGTGAAGCAGTAATGCACTTCGCTTTGAAAGGTAGGACAGTCCTTGTAATTATACTGAGACCTTAGAACTCATATCTCAACGTGGGGCCGTATTTACGTAATAGATTTCTATGGACTCCGGTAACCACTTAACACCAGGTGGGCTGTGAGTTCGTCTACCCATCTATGGAATAAAAAATATAATAAAAGCCTGCAACATTTCTTGAATATTTTAGTAAAGATCTTTCCGGGGATGTCAAAAAACAACTGTATCGAGTTACGTTACATTTAATAGAATGGTTGTATACAAATACAGACGATATAAAAACATGCAATTAGATTTATATAGATGTTTATTATAAAGTATGACAATTGAAAATGATCAAGACAGGAATGAAGAGTCCGAATGAACTTAAGTAATATGAAGTCGAGGTTCAATAAAACTGTTTGATGTTTCTCGATTTGGTTTAACATTTTTTCGAAATATTTTTCTCCCGGACGACCTGTAAATAATGAGAGTTGTCGAGACGAGAATCGATCTGCGACGTCACGCCAGAGGCCGGATGCTGACGACGTATCTTAATAAGGATTCATTCAAGTTTTTCAGCAGCGGCCTTATCGGCTACGGCTAACGTAATTACTTATTTTTCTCTCTTGGATTTATTGGGTATTTTCATTTGCAGCTTACCGAAAAAAACGATGAACTTAGAAACTTGACGAGGTTACTGAATTCATATCATTGTAGAATATCATTATAGGTAGACCATACAATTTTATCGAATTGTGAAAATAACAGATTAATAAATAACAGATAATATCATGCAATCTATATATATAGAAGTTGATGTATATATCTATGTTCCCTAAAGACTCCGAAACGAATTGACTGAAGCGACATCGATGAAATTTTCAGACTGGCCTAGTGGGTCTCTCTCTTTGGTAGCGATCGGATTAAAGTCAAAATCAAAGTCAGTGGGAAAGCGGGCCAGTTTGCCAGCAAAAATAAAAGCAATATTTCTAGTACACACGCTATAAAAGTGAAAATTTGAGAAGCTTTCTATCTTATTCTCCCGCAGAATGAATCCTATAGAATACTATAGATATACATATTTGTTTTTTAGTATCGCTTTTACGTTTCATCAAGTTTCAAATTACAACGTCACACCGAAATGTTTCCTTTAAAAATAGAAATTTACATCATAATTGTGGTCCAAATGTAACATAGGTAACACAGTCGTCTCTATAATTATTATTTTTTAATTATTATAAAAAAAGCACATAATATTCCTAACCTAAAAGTACATGTTATTAAATAGAGTTATCAGCAACATGCTTCGTCAAAAAGTACAATACTTACTTTCAGCTGCAAGCGTAGTCATATTATCGTCACCTCTATTATCTCGTACTCTTATGGGCTTTTCAACGATATTTGGTATTTAGGGTTTGGGCGTAATTGTTCTTGTCTTTAATGTTTGTTCCCTGTACACATATAACGGCTATTCTGAAGCGGGACTACTGAATATAGAACGTTAACTAGTGCCATGTTCTTCTTTTCCTTCATCGCTACACTCTTGGCAGAGTGTTCGTGGCCTTCATGCTTTCAATAAAGAGTTTAACAACTCGACGCCACTCCTCCCTTACGGCTGTGCTGGCGTATAATTCGTTGCAGCCTTGTTCCTAATCAGTCCACCTTCGGGAGATTTGCTGTGCTGCCTGACACCCTTGTCCTGCACCACAAGGCGCTCGATAAAAACATTCCCACCTCGCGTCAGATGTCCTACAAATGTTTGGGATAGGAGACCGTACCGTGCAGGAGAGATGATTAACTATTTTTAATTCTTTAAGAATGAGCTCGTTGGTGCGAAATTCAGTCCACGTTATCCCTAGCATTTGTCTCCAGTAGAACATTTCAAGCGCATCCATTCTGTGTTTCTCACCATCTCGAAAGGTCCAAGTATCTGCGGCGTATAAAAATATTGGGAATATCAAAGTCCTGACTAATCTAGTAAATTTGGTTACATTACGATTCAGACATATTTTTGCAAGTGCTATTTTACAGTAAATGCACAGTATTGGTTTAATTAACACGTTAATTGCGGGACCATTTTTGAGGAACTTTTAGAAAGTGCGTATGAGGTATTTTCGAAGTAAGGTTGTCTTTCTTTACAGTGCATATGACACCAAATAAGCCTTTTTTACTGGTAGTAGGACCTCTTGTGAGTCTGCACGAGTAGGTACCACCACCCTGCTTATTTCTACCGTGAAGCAGTAATGCGTTTCGGTTTGAAGGGTAGGGCAGCCGTTGTAACTATACTTGAGACCTTAGAACTTATATCTCAAGGTGTGTGGTGCGTTTGCGCTGTCGATGTCTATGGGTTCCAGTAGCCACTTAACACAAGGTGGGCTGTGAG
Organism: Bombyx mori; assembly: GCF_030269925.1. Taxonomy (NCBI): domain Eukaryota; kingdom Metazoa; phylum Arthropoda; class Insecta; order Lepidoptera; family Bombycidae; genus Bombyx; species Bombyx mori. The sequence continues at coordinate 15,937,939 of NC_085117.1, forward strand.
CTCGTCCAATCATCTAAGCAATAAAAAAGTGTGTTTTTTTAATATCTTCTCTAAACATAGAAATGTGAATATAGTCGCTTCTCACACCGAGCGAATTAACGCTGTTTTGACTGTGCGGCAGTCAAAAGTCGCGTATGGGGCTTTAACGTAATCAACGTGTTAAGCGTAGTAATGCAGTTCTGTCACTGAATCCAGATAAACTATAATTGAAATACTGATAATAATATTGACATTAAGTTTTCGGATAAAAAAAACTCTACCGGAATTTCTCTTTTTGTCGATGAAGTTCTTGAACTTTTTGAGTCTAATCTTAAAATCTAGTTCGGTTCTGTTAGGTAGCGATCGCTTAATGAATGATTAATACGGATTTTTTTTCGTAAAAAGCTCTAGGAAAACTCGGAAAAACATTTATAGAGATTAACATCTTTCATTTATTTGATTTAGGCAGTTCTTTGACGTTCTAATGTAATTCATGTATATTCGTACTTAGAATTAAGTAATCTGAGTGTAACACGACTTTTTGTTTGTTTTTGTTTACCTATAATACTTTTATACAGTTCAGAAAGAAGACGGTTCTTGGCACGCCTGGAAAAACAAGGATGTGGAAAGGCTTTTTGGTGAGCCAAATATTCTGGGGGAGATGAAGGCACGGAGGCTCGGATGGCTCGGGCATGTAGTGCGTATAGAGCAGGATCGGGCTGTGAAACGGGTGTACGCGGGTGTACCGGAGGGACGCCGCCCCGCATGGAGGCCCAAGTACCGCTGGTCTGACGCTGTGGAAGGAAATTTACGTGAGCTCCAAACGTCGGACTGGCAAGGTGTTGCGCAGCGCCGGGATGAATGGCAATGTTTATTGTCGGAGGCCAAGACCCACTTCGGGGTCATGGCGCCAGCTCAGTAGCAGTAGCAGTAATACTTTTAATGGGTCATTATACTACATTGCTGCATTTTACGGACACAAAAAGCTTTATTAGGTAATTTTCTGTGATATTAACTTTGACTGATGTGAACTTTTACTAAGTAATTTAATCTTTATCACATAATTCGTTTTAACTATTATATCATTGTAAATTCCATAGCTGATTAGTGGCAGGGATGTATTTATGTTTAGATGTAGTTTGTTTCTTAATAAATAAATAAATCTAAAAAGTCCACACTCTTATTTCATTTTTATCATCACTGTCATATTTTTAAAATGGCGTTGACTACGATTTGCTCGAAATAAATTCTCATCCCGTTCCCGTTTTCCCTCACTAGACCCGCTTACCCACTTCGCCAGTTGAACGTGAAGCTAAGAGCGGCCATCTTTGATCAGTGAATTGTGTTCTGCTATTTTAGAATCCGTCGAAGCCGCTGATATATTATTATTCGTTTGTTTTTGTCTTGTGGCCATTTAATTTGTGGCGGTAGGGCGTATTGTGCGCACGGGTACCTTCTACCAGCCATTCTAGTTCCAGGAGGATGGCATCTATTATGCGTTGTCTTTGGACTTTAGTCTTAAATACTAGATGGACTCTCAGATCGTTTGCTTTTCAATGGCAATTAAAAAGAATCGGCTGCTTATCATAGAATGTTGTAATCAGTCTGTTTTTACCTTAAATCATCAAATATAGTGATTAATCGTCAATAAAAAAAAATATTTCTAATTTTTCAATGAAACAATTGCACGGTTTCATGACCGCAATCATAGGTCCGGGAGAAGCATCGTCTCTGCGGGAATTCACGACAATATTACAATACTCTTAATTTCTATTAAATAAATAGTGCATCGTAAGCTAGTTAGAACAGTCTACAAGCCGATAAAGCATTTATGTAATTTTATTTCCAACATCTCGGTATAATAGCATCTTAATTAGATTTATTAACGATGTAGCGGGTTGCGCTAAAGAATATATGAAACAAACTAGTTTAGTTATAAAAGTAATTCCATCGTATATAGTTGTTGGAACAACACGTATTACTACATATCTGTACTATTAACAAACTCGAATTTTAGTGGTCGTTGTTATCTAAAGGATAAGGTGCCCGGTGGGCCTACATGTATTAAGCGATGAAACTATGCTTATGTTCAAATCCCTATTTTTAGTAAGGAAATAATTATTGACGCGTATTTAGGAACGAATTCAACGAATAAGAAGTACCGTACCTAGAGCATCGTTTATTAAAAATTAATCCCGAAAAATTTTATACTGGTGGTAGGACCTCTTGTGAGTCCGCGCGGGTGGGTACCACCACCCTGCCTATTTCTGCCGTGAAGCAGTAATGCGTTTCGGTTTGAAGGGTGGAGCAGCCGTTGTAACTATACTTGAGACTTGTATCTCAAGGTGGGTGGCGCATTTACGTTGTGGATGTCTATGAGCTCCAGTAACCACTTAACACCATTTCTAAGCAATAAAAAAAAAACTAATAACGTTTAATTGCCAGTGGCAAATTTTAGTAGGTATCATTACCACAGATTATCCGAAATACCGTACCTTTATACAAAAATAAATACCCTAATATAAATCTAAGCTTAGGATTTAGGAACTGGTTATTCGTCGATGTATCAGCATAACAATGATTTCTATTGCCATAATATGAAAAAAAACAAAAATGAAACAATGAAAACCAAAGAAAACTTCTTAATAACGTTGTCTGTTTATTGGTTTTAAATGTATAATAGCAACGTCATACGTTTCATTTATAATATTTTAATTATATAGCACACGAACGGGTGGAAAGGGTGCGTCCCTACTGTCCCAGGGGCATGTCGGCGCGACGAGCTTCGTAATTGCGTCTGAAAACCACTTCCTCGCAATATTGGTTGCACTCTATGAACTTACTACACGCTGTCCCATTTGTGTAAACAAAGTTTGTATGCGTTTCTTTAGAGTAAGAGGCGTGGGG